>NC_092048.1:97446733-97778901 GCF_003086295.3 Arachis hypogaea | reverse complement strand
GAGATATAGTCAAGTGTATAATTAGGGTCTTAGCACCCGGGATATGAGTATTATAGTATAGATGTCTCTGCACTCAAGATATGTTATAGAATAAGTCAATTTATACAGACCATCCCAATACCTCCTCTCACACAATTCAGAAACTGTTCTTCTCTTTCTCTTCTTTCAGTTTTGTTCTGATGGAAAATAATCAATTTTTCTTTGTGGTGGTTTATCCCAATGGCATAGTCAGACACTGTGATGAAGGAGTAATTTTTGAGTCTGACAAGACTGTCATGTTGCGCACTTACCGGGTTGATAGCCTGGATGCGCTAAAGACAGTCAGTGCATCGATACGATGACGCAAACTCTAGATCCTGCCATCATGACGATCTCTGCTCTGCTGTCCTAACCCTGCCAACCTACGCAAATAAAAGATAGTTTAACAGAATTTCATTAATTATATTCCATAATCTATTACGTGACTACTACATGGTAAGTTAAAAATTAATTACAATATGCACACACCTAGAAGCAAGTGGAAACCTGACCATGTTGTAACCCGCCGGACTAAAAAACGGGAACCTATGGTAGATTCACGATACAAGAAGTGGCATACACCCCACAATGTCCATCAGATCACGCAATGCCGCGGTGTACAATGAGTGGTAGGTATGACAGAGCAGTGCAGACCCCATGACAACCAGCTGCACCGATCGAAATCCTCCAGCAGCGGCAGCCATCTCAAAAGCACAAATGTAGCCGACTTATCCGTGAACGAAAATCCCTCAATCAGCATCATCAAGTAACATCGGGCATACTGACGGAGTGTCTCCGGGGCTGCCCCATCAGGAGTGTGTGCCATTCGGTCCCCGAGCCACGTCGTCCTGACCCCAAAAACCTGCTTCCCTCCCTCTGGCTGTGGTGGCGGCCTAACACCCAGTAAATCCTCAACCCACTCCCATGTCGGGTGTCTGTGCCACTGTTGAAAGTCTCTGGTACAACCCCCAACAAGCTCTCCGGCAGTGCGTAGTCCAATGTGGTAGGCAACATCCTGGAATGTAATGCTGGCCTCACCCCATGGAAGGTGCAATGTGTGGGTCTCTGATGAGCGGATAATTTATACGCTTTTTGACATTGTTTTTAGTATGTTTTTAGTAGGATCTAGTTACTTTTAGGGATGTTTTCATTAGTTTTTATGTTAAATTCACATTTCTGGACTTTACTATGAGTTTGTGTGTTTTTCTGTGATTTCAGGTATTTTCTGGCTGAAATTGAGGGACTTGAGCAGAAATCAGATTCAGAGGTTAAAAAAGGACTGCTGATGCTGTTGGATTCTGACCTCCCTGCACTCAAAGTGGATTTTCTGGAGCTACAGAACTCGAAATGGCGCACTTTCAATTGCGTTGGAAAGTAGACATCCAGGGCTTTCCAGCAATGTATAATAGTCCATACTTTGGCCAAAAATAGATGATGTAAACTGGCGTTCAACGCCAGCTTTCCACCCAAATCTGGCGTCCAGCGCCAGAAAAGGAGCCAAAACCAGAGTTGAACGCCCAAACTGGCACAAAAGCTGGCGTTCAACTCCAAGAAGGACCTCTACACGTGCAACACTCAAGCTCAGCCCAAGAACATACCAAGTGGGCCCCGGAAGTGGATTTATGCATCAATTACTTACTCATGTAAACCCTAGTAGCTAGTTTATTATAAATAGGACCTTTTACTGGTCTTTTTGAGAATCTTTTATCAGTTGTATGCTATCTTAGATCACGTTTGAGGGCTGGCCATCTCGGCCATGCCTGGAACTCTCACTTATGCATTTTTAACGGTAGAGTTTCTACACTCCATAGATTAAGGTGTGGAGCTCTGCTGTTCCTCAAAGATTAATGCAAAGTACTACTGTTTTCTATTCAATTCATCTTATTTCGCTTCTAAGATATCCATTCGCACCCAAGAACGTGATGAAGGTGATGATTATGTGTGACGCTCATCACCATTCTCCCCTATGAACACGTGCCTGACAAACACTTCCGTTCTATATGAAATAAGCTAGAATGAATATCTCTTAGATCTCCTAACCAGAATCTTCGTGGCGTAAGCTAGAATGATGGCGGCATTCAAGAGAATCCGGAAAGTCTAAACCTTGTCTGTGGTATTCCGAGTAGGATTCAATGATTGAATGACTGTGACGAGCTTCAAACTCGCGAGTGCTGGGCGTTTGTGACAGACGCAAAAGGAGGGTGAATCCTATTCCAGCATGATCGAGAACCGACAGATGATTAGCCGTGCTGTGACAGAGCATGTGAGCATATTTTTCACTGAGAGGAGGGAATGTAGCCACTGACAACGGTGATGCCCTTGCATAAAGCCAGCCATGGAAAGGGGTAAGACTGATTGGATGAAGATAGCAGGAAAGCAGAGGTTCAGAGGAACGAAAGCATCTCCATTCGCTTATCTGAAATTCTCACCAATGAATTACATAAGTATTTCTATCCCTATTCTATTAATTATTATTCGAAAACACCATTATCAACTTATATCTGCCTAACTGAGATTTGTAAGGTGACCATAGCTTGCTTCATACCAACAATCTCTGTGGGATTCGACCCTTACTCACGTAAGGTATTACTTGGACGACCCAGTGCACTTGCTGGTTAGTTGTATCGAAGTTGTGAACCATGGTATTGGCACCATGTTCTTGGCGCCATTGCCAGGGAAAGAAAGAGCCATAAATTTTACATAATCAAAGTGTAATCACGATTGCGCGTACCAAGCTGCTCACGTTGCCAGGGATTGTTTGAGCCTGGACATCACAATTTCGTGCACCAGTCTCCGACCTCCACCGCACGACAAATACAGAGATCAAAGAATTGCCAAACATAAAATCCCTCAACTCCACTGCATGTCCAAATTCTGCCTCCCTTATATAGGGCAACAGAATGGACGGCAATGGGAGACCCAGCGTCACACGGTGTGGCAAAAGTAATTATAGTCTCTGCAATTCCCAAATATTTACTAGCGCATATTAATTACATTTAAACCATTAATTGTTACTAAACATTACTAAAACTTATCCACCTAGATAAGCATTTACATTAAACGTAACAGATATATATTTATTTTACTAACATGTTCAATGAGACTTACTTATTTTATTCATTTAACTTAACTCACAATTAGGTATCTATTTTATTTATTTAACTTAACTTATTATTTTCAATTGTACAAAGCATGCAACGATTTTAGGTATACAAAACAAACTAATGTAATTCTTCTAACTTTGTCAACTGACTATACCCTACTCCACAAACTAAGTCACTAAAGACTAAAAATCTAAACCTATTATTAACTAACAATAAAAAAGGTTAAACTACTAACCTCAAAGTCTAACGCTCCAGCTACGTGCCAAGTAGCATTTAGTCTGTTGATGTCTCCTTCGTGGACATATTGTCGGGGGACCATATTTTGTGAAGGAACTCGATTTCACATGTCCAGAAGCTCAGAAAATTAGAAAAAATGGTTCTAATACACGTTCTTCCCGGATACAGTGACTTATATACGTAATTGCGCATATCTCGGATGCTGAGCACCCATCCTAGATAATGGTGTTTATCTCGAATGCATTGACCCCAATCACAAAATGCGCGGATCTCAGATGCTCAATATCCGATATCAGCGCATGTTCATATCATGATTACATCCGAAATATGACTCGCAGACACCCTATCACAAAACAGAATCTGTGCATCTGAGATGTGTTCATTTTTTATAAATACCCTCAGCACCTGAGATGTGACTGACGATATATTTTTATAATTATTTCAATATTTATTTATTTTCATAAATACTATATTTATTTAATTTAAATAAAAAAAATCCAAACTTTGGACTGGATATTAAACATTTAACGTGGACAATATATTTGTTCATAATTTTATGATGAGGATTGTTGTCAAGATTATTTATATTAGAAAGTTTTAATAGTTTTTATATAATACATATTTTAAAACTTTAAAAACTTTAATTTATTAATACAAATTTTATAATTTTTTTTGTACAAAAATTTTACAGTTTTAACATCTTAGAGTTGTATAGAATCAATCTATATAATTGGTGAGACTCCAACAAAAAAAAAACAATCTATATGATTGTGTTGTAAATTAGTAATTGCTAATTTAAAAAAATATAGGATAAACTATTAAAATGATATTTGAAAGTTTATATGACTGACAAAAATAACTCTAAAAAGTACAAATGAAAAATAAGTTTTTGAAAAATTTAAAAATATGATAAAAATAATTAAATATTAAATAGATATCTTTAAAAAAACTTTAGAGATTAGATTTTAATGTAATATTTTATAAGTGTTATTAGAAAAGTAAAAATTTTTTATTCTTAAAATTTAATAATTTTATGTCAAGTGAATTATTAAATAAATTATTGTGAATGATAAATTTTTTTATTAAAAAAATAAAAAATATTAGATATCAAATTTTGCTTCAATTTTTTGTTTGTACCTTTTAAATAGTTATTAAAATGTTATCTCAAAAATTCGAATCAAATACATAATTCGTTTACTAAATACAAAAGCTTTTGTTATTACTTATAAAAAATATAATATTTATTGATTATTTTTGTTATATTTTAAAATTATTTAAGAATTTATTTGTCGTTCTTATCCTCGAAGATTATTTTATTCAGCATCATAAATTTTTTATACCATTTTGCTGGTTTACCTAAAAATATAATTACAATTAAGTCTAATAAAACAAGTATTAACTTAAGCCATTAACATAATTAATAGAAGTAAAAGCACTAAAAATTAGACATTCAAACGATATATGCATATTGAGTATTGGCAAGTTGACACAAGCCTTGTCTAACTTATCTTGCGAAACTGGAGTAAATTTCCATAATGATCTCTGATATTCAAGTCGTTACCCAATGTGGTCCCTAAGATCCCAATTGCACTATTGTAGTCCTTCAGATACGACTCCAGACATCATAATAGTCTCTAATCTTATGTGTCTGTATTGATAGTGTTGATTGTTATCTTGTATTGTAAAGCATGAGTGAAAAGAGTTGGTGGTGTGTACCATGTATTCGTTGAATCAACAATATATGAAAAAATGATAATATAATTATGGTATTAAAAATCGATGAATAGTGTTTATTGATGGAATGTAAAATTGGGTAACTCAATTAATGAAAATAGTAGTATGCTAAAGAAGGCAGCATAAGTGATTGAAAACCATAAATTACTGTATTAAGATAATGGTTCAAACTTAAAACATAAGTGTATTAAGATAATGGTTCAACTTAACACAATCAGTCACAAAACGCAAAGGGCAACCAACTAACAAGAGCATGCTAAATATAGTTGCCTCGCAAGAGAGGGCTTCACAGCAAAACATAAAGGATCACACATCCTTGTGTAGTCTTTGTCTAGTGAAAAGTTTTAAACCCAAAATAGAAAGCCCTATACATATTAAGTTAAAGTCTTCAATTCTTCTTTCTTGGAGCCTTAAATCCTAGAGTTGGGACGAACTTTATTTAATTGGCAAGTCTTGTTGCAGTTTCTAGTGATAATTTTGAAGGCTTTTTATTCCATGATCCTAGATGGAAAAAAAATTGGCATTACACATAAATGACGATTCACTTGAATCACAAAAAAATTAAGAAATGTAAATATTAAGCTACCTTTTAAAAATTTTCTGCATCAAAAATAGTTGGCTTTGATATAACACCCGATTTTTTTTTTTTTTGCAAACTAAATAATGATTTATTTATGATTTATTATCTTTATTTAGGATTTTATTTTTAGAATTTTTTTATAGTAATTAAATCAAATTTTATGATACTTTCAGTTTAAAAAATTTATTAGGACTCATATATAATTTTCATAATTATTAGATTTTTTATTTAAAATTTAAAATTTTAGCAATTAAGATATAATGAGGATTTAAAAATTTAATTTGAAAATTTGAGATTTTCAGTATAATTTTATAAACTATAAAGAATTTAATTGAATTATCTCTATTTCGAAATTTGAGTACTTATTAGAAACTAATTAACAAGTTGATAAATAAATAATGTTCTTAAAATAATTTCATTAAAATATATTTAATTTTTAATTACTATTTTTCCCTCTAATTTTATTAAAATTTCTAAAATATTCTTACTCATCTTTTTTCCAAACCAAATTCTAACTCTAATTTCAAAACACACTCACTTTCACTTCTCACACACAAAAACTAACACCTCTCACTCACTCTCATTCTCTCGAACCACAAAGAAGGAAAGAAAAGAGAGAAAGAAACAAAGAGAGAGGGAGAACAGAAGAAGAGAAGAAGAGCGGAGGGAGGAGAGAGACCGCACGGCAAGGCTTGGTCCCACCACCGCTATTGCCATTGCCGTCGCGTCGTTGTCACAGAGGAAAGAGAGAAAGAATGAGACTGCAACAGAGAAGAAGAATGGAGCTGCACCACCGTCACCGCTGTGCACTGTCTCGCCTCTGGAGCCGATTAGAACCTTCACCGTAGAGTCACTCCGTCGTAGTCACCATTGTCATTTCAACGACAGGTGTGAGAGCCGAATAGGGAGAAATAGGTCGTGTGGAGGAGGGAGGAGCTGCAACACCGTCGTCGAGCAACTGCCGCCTACCTGCTTGGCGTTCTGCCCTTGCTCTACTCTGCCACCTCTCCCCTGTTCATCAGAGCTTGTGGTGCTGCTGTGGGAGTCACTGCCAGAGGAGAGGAACTGCCGTCACCGCTGTTTTGCTATGTCCTTCACTATTGATGCTGGAGAAGGTCACCGAAGCCATCCTCTTATTTCCTTTGTTTTAAACCGCAGTAGGCTATTGGAGTCGCTACCATTGTTACTGTGCTTGCTCCATGTTGTTGATACTAGGGCTGCTGTTGATGTTGCTGCAGTAAGAACTGAAGTTGTTGCTACTACCCTGGTCCAAATTTTGTGCTCTTTCATTCCATTCTACTTCAACCTTCCTCACTTTTTATCTTGGCACTCTGAGTTTAGTCTCTTCAGTCCCTTGAGACCAATTTGTGGGTAGGCTTTACATTTATAATTGGTTGGCTTTTCATTTATAATTATTTTGATATACATTGCTTTGAACTTATAATTGTACTTACAAATATTATTATCAAAGGATTTTATATTAGATTGAATAATCGATTTATTAGAATTAAATATTTATCTTTGTTAAGTTAATTTTAATATGTACATGAGACTATATATTTTTATGAGGCTATATGGATATTTGATGAAGCTTTATATTATTTTAAAATATTTGATTTTATTTGAATATGTATTTTTTGAAGTATTGAAGTATTTGTTGGTACTTACTTATTTGAAAATTGTGAAATATGTTTGAAATGCCTTAAGATTGAGAAAATTTGATTGAAAAGGATTTGGATGAGAAAGTGTTATTTGATTTGATTTGATTTGATACCTTATATGTTTGAAAGATTGAAGAATTTGTTATATTTGAAATTATATGTTTTGAATTGGTTTGGGAGGCTCGTATTAGAAAACCATAGTTAACGGCGGTTATGAGGTTAACCTAGATGCATCTGACTCAGACCTCAGTTAGCAGGGACGTTGCTAGCCTAACGTGTAGGCCACACGTTGAATCTGTTATTCCGTACGGACACACGAGAGGAAAGGGCTACTCATAGAGGTGGCGCTGTAAGAACCGTAAATAATCAACCGGTTAATTAAGCGATTATATTGCTCACGTTATGTTCTGAAAAGTTAGAGTGAGAATGTGAGGATTTAAATGCGATTTTTGGACTCAGTAGGTCTTTCGGAGTCAGAAAATGTGTTTTCTACGAAAAACCGTAAAAAACTCCGAACCGACAGTCGAACCGGTTGAACCGGTTCAAGTCTGCCTGGTACCACACGAGAAAAAGTAAAAACAGCCAAAACATTAGAAAAATACTAGAAGTAAAAAATCGGGCGTTAATTTTAAAAGTTTGGACCGAAGTAGGGCCAGACGGGCTAAAAACGCTAACGGGTTGGACCGGAGGTCCAAGTTGGCCCAAGCCCAACATATATAATATTCATTTAATGAACCCATGCAGCCACAACACACATTAAACACACACTCACATCAGAAATTAAAAGAGGGAGGAGAGAAGAGCTTGAGTACTATTCATCATCATCTTCTCTTTGCGATATCTCGAGCTACGGTGCTCCGATTTGCGTGCCGTCAGCAGCTACGCGTTCCATGTGAAGAGCTCTACAAAACCCATATAAGAAACTGGTAAGTAAAGTTTGAAATCTTCCCAATTCCTCTCCTCTAAATTTCGGGTTTCTACGGTTTTGGATTAAGTGAGTTTTTGTGATTTTGGATGTTTAGGTTCACTCTAATCCTTGCTTAGCATTGGGTTTTGACATCCAAATCTGTTGAAAAATGTTAGAGACGTTAAACCCTTGTGATTTTATGCTTGAATGGAATTCTAGCTTGATTTGTGATGGTTTATGCATATATAGATTGATTATTGTGAGTTTGGAGCTTGTTGGTGATTGTTGGAAGCTTGGATTGTGGTTGGAAAGCTCATTGGTGCTCAATTTTGAGTTTTGGACATATTGAGAATCGGCCAAGATATAGTTTCGGTTTTCTCTATATAGTATATAATATTCATGGACACTTAGGCTAGTGACCCATAAGATAGGTTTGAATTAAAAATGGTTGATGAGCATTGAATGTTGGTGTATGTTAATTTATGATGAATTGATGGTTGTTGAGTTTGATTATGATGATTGATAATGATATGATAAGGATGAATGAATTGTGAAGTTGAGAAGTAGATTGTGTTAGTATATATGATGACAATGTTGATGATTTAGTAAGGTAGTTGAAAAAGTATTAATGAGGATTGATTATAATGTGATTTATTAATGTGGAAGTTGAGGATGATGAATGGGAAAGGAAATTGCAGTGTGCTTGGTATTATATGACATAAAGGTTTAATATTGATGAGAAATGAAGTTTGGAATGGCTTGGTATGATTTTGGTTGTGTTTTATGAGAAATTGGGGTAATGGTGAAATTAGGTAAAAGTTGGTTTTTGGTGAACTTTGTCTGATCAAAACTTTTGCCTTGATTTTCAAAATTTGATGAAATTTATTTAGAATTAAAGATCTTTGAAAATTCTTTAAATCGATATAAATTTTGTGAAATTTGAAATTTTGTAGAGGAAATTATGATCATTCAAAGTTAGTGTTAAAAATCTGAAATTCTGCTAGGTTGCAGAATTTCATGATTTCTGATATGTGCGAGCGCACAACCTGGTGCGGACACACACATTGCGAAAACATTGACCTATGCAGACGCACACACCTGTGCGCATGCACAGGCAGGAAAATGCGTTCTGTTTGCAACGCTAGCACAGCTTATTCGCGCACATATCTAAGGATGAATTGCAACTTGTGTGATATGCACATGCACCTGTGCGCACGCACACATTGGGGAGGCCAGTCTGTTAGGGGCGCTGGCACAGGTTGTGCGAGTGAACAGATTTTGAAAGTTTTGGTTCCTGTGTGTGCGCACACCCCTGTGCGTACGCACACTTTTAAAAAATTTTCCCGGGTGTGCGCTTGCACACCCCTGTGCGGACGCACACGCCCTGTTTCTCAAATTTTTCTTTATTTTCAACTATTCTATCTTCCCAATAAGGTTGCAAGCTTCTATAATACTATTTTAAGACTCTTGGGCTCAATTTTGGATGTTGGAATATGGGAAAGGTCTTAGGAGGTTTAATTTGGGTTTTACTTTGAAAAGTTAGCAAATGGAGGTTTAGGTTTCTGGTGTAGTGAAGATGAGTTAGTTGAAAGAGAAAGAAGAGTGGTGAATATTATAATTTCTGATAACGAAATTGAGAAATTGATGAATTAGGGAGTTCGGAATGGAACTTATGACTTGATGATGGTTGTGATGAGTATGAGGGGAAGTGTGTTTAGAGGAGTGGCCTCTAAGACTGAATATGTAATTACGATATGCAGTGTTCTCCGTCGTAGGGACTGTGGCAGTCTCCCGTCTACGTTCGGATGTGAGAGTTGAAGCTGGGATTCTCCCTTATATTTCTCGCAATAAGAGGAAGGTGGTAGGGCACGCTCCCTCAGAATGTTCCCCTCTGAAAGGAGAAGGTGGTAGGGCACTTATCCCTCGAAATTATTCCTCCTGAAAATGCGACTTCTCTCTGATTGCAAGGTTGTAGGACACTAACCCACGGAATTATGTGACAACTAGAGGAAGGTAGTAGGGCATGCTCCCTCAGAATGTTTCCCTCTGAAAGGAGAAGGTGGTAGGGCACTCATCCCTCGGACTTATTCCTCCTTATGCGCAATAGAGAGACTAATCTGGGAGTCGTCAATCGGATTTTCTGTCGGGTTTGGCATTAACTGACATGTGATATCACAGCCAATAGGGTAAACATTCATCATGTGCATCTTCTATATGCTTGCTTGTTTTGTTTACTTGAGTTTGCCTAATTGTATAACATGCCTACATGCTTCTTGATCTACTTGTTGTATATGAATATTATCTATGTTTTACTTGTTTGCATTAATTGTGATTGTTTGGGGTTGAGGAAGTTCGGAAGGCGGTGGCGATGAGTAGGGGGTGTTCAAAACCGATCCAATCCGAACAAAACCGACCAATCGAACCGAATAAACCGAAAATCGAATAAACCGAAAACTGAATAAACCAAAAAATTTGAATTTTTGCAGTTTTTTACGGTTCGGTTCAGTTTTCGGTTTTGATAGAGAAAACCCTAAACGAACCGGTTTTATAAAAAAACCCTAATATAAAAATAGCCTCCCTTCACAGTTCCCCCAAACTTGCAGCAGCTACCACTACTAGGAACCCTAACTCCCTCAAGCCCTCTCTGAGCCTCTCTAGTGCCGAATCTCAGCACCGAACCTCCTCATTCATCTCCGCCATCCACACCGCCAAACAACACCATCTTTGCGGTACGACCCTTTCCTCTCCCTCTACCTTCCTCGAAGGCTCGCAGCGCTTCGCTCTCTCCCTCATCCTCAACGGCTCCACACACCACGTCTCCAGCAGCCATCTCCTCCACAAACCAGCAGACGTCGTTGTCCTCGACAAGCCGCTACAGCAAGCAAAAGACGCAGCTGAAGCCCCCGCCGTTCGTCGCCCGTCTTTCGTTCATCGTTGAAGCCGTGTCGTCTGTCCAGTCTCTTCTTCTCCGTCATTAAAGTGGTGTTGTCCTTCCATTTCTGGTTTTTGGTTCATCGCCACCACCGTCTCACCATCCTGCACCTCCGTTGTTCTCTATAATGGAGCCTAAGTCTCAGGTTGTTTTTTTTTTTGTGTGGTTTAATCTTCTAATTGATTCTAATTTATAATGAACAAGGCTTGTTCTTGATTCAATGGTTGAGTTGTTGATTCTGATTTTGTTTCTTAATTCTGAACTTTTTGTTCTGTTTGATTTAAGTTAATTCTGGTTTAGGGTTGATTCTGAACTTTTTGTTTATTCAATGTTAATGCAGGAAAGGAAAAGGTGAAAGAGGAAGAACCTGTGGAATTGGTGCACAACATGAAAATTTTTGGAATTAATTTGGTTATATTACTGATTCCATATGGTTCTATTTCTTGATTCATTTTGGAATTGGTGCACCATTTTTGCAAAATTTTTGGAATTAGTTTAGTTGTATTTCTTGATTTCTCTTGATTCAATTCAGGTTGATTATTGTTCCATCTATTTCTGCTGTTTTTGCTACAAAATTCAGTTCAGATTGATTATTGTTCCATCTATTTTATTTGATTATTGTTCAATATATTTGATTATTATTTAATTTACAATGTTATGACTGTGAAATAGTTATTGGCTTATTGATTATTGAATATATTGGTTGAATGGATTTGTTGAATATATTTGTTGAATGTATTTTCCCTCCTAAAATGTATTTTACTCTTATAATTTAAATGATGGAAAACATTGCAACTTGAAAGACTATGAGATATATAAATAGCAACTACTCATAAATCATAAGGTGTCGTTTTCTAGGGAATTGATGGGGTTATAGACATATGTATAATAGTAGTACAATGATTTGGTGCTTGAAATTTTCTAGGCTTTACAATTGCAAGCATTATTAGTATTTAGTAATTTGGTATGAGGTATATGACTGATGTTTGTTAGTCAAGGCCGCAAGGCCAACAGTTACTGCCATGTTAGGCATCACATGCGCTTATGTTAGAGTATGGATATTTGGAGTTGATTAAGTACTTCTCAGTGCCGTTTTTCATCTCTAAATAATTGTTGTGGTTTTCTTTGAATATGAATATCTTGATAAGATTGGGATGGATTGTCAATTTACTTTCCTTTTGTTGAAAATTATAGTTGTATTAGTAAAATTGCATATATGATATAGTATGGTAGTATTTTTTCGAATTGATTGAAAAAACCGAACAAACCAAACCAAACCAAACCGATTTTAATTGGTTTGGTTTGGTTTGGACGATCTCGATAAAAAACCGAACCAAACCGAACCGCGAGCACCCCTAGCGATGGGATCGCATGGAGGATAGGTTGGTGAAGGCTGTGTGACAGCGATGTTTAGTTAGAATATAAACCCCTTAAGATAGATTACCCAGTTTATTTATGTTAAGAGTTATATAATTATGCTTATTTGTTTTAGAATGCTTAAGTTTGAATCTTGTGATGGATATAGAGCTTAGGATTGGCTTTGGCATCCCGGGGTCTTATATTCTACATCACTGGGCACTGTTATCATACTGAGAACCTTCGGTTCTCATACCATATTTCTGTTGTATTTTTCAGATGCAGGTCACAACCCACCTCGGTGAGTTGCTTTGGATGGTGATAGAAGTGGAGGATCTTGGATTCTTTTAGAGTCTTTTTGGTTTATCTTGTTTATACATCTCTCTTTTTGGTATTTTGTCTTTGCCTAGAGGCTTGTATTATGAGAGAAAAACTTGTATAAGCTGTTTTTTAAACTGTCAGGTTTCTGTATGGATCTGTATACTTATATATGACTAGCCGACTTAAACTCCGCGAGCTGTGGCTAGTTTTCTAAAATATTATATACTTATCTTTTGATATGTCTTATCTATATCTTGTGCTTTAAGTTAGAAGCTTCGTTAGTACGTTTTACGCTTTTAAAATCCTATTTTTGATCTATATTCTTCATCAGGCTTCTAGATATTATTAATTCCTTCTATATATGATATATATAAGTTTAGAACTGTCGTAACATTTGATTAACCTTTGCTTTACGACACGTGGTAAGGCTTAGGCTAATTAGGGTGTTACATTTAGTGGTATCAGAGCAGTTCATCCTCGTGAGCATAAGGGATGGACCGATTGTGCTTCGTTGCATACTCTGTGTGTCTTTTCTTTGATGCTATTAGGTTATCTACTTGATATTGTATAGCATGCTTGTTTGTGAGTGCCTGCTTGGGATAATGGAAGCACTAGGCTTTTGATATTGAGACGGATCGCCTTGATATCAACTGTTTGGTGTAGACAGGAACCCTAATGGCTACTCGCGGATGAGGTCGTACCCGTTCATGAAGAGAGAGCGGAAACGAGCAATCGGCCGATAACCATGCCGAGTTCATGGCGGCAATGGCGAAACTTACGAACACCATGGAGGCGAATGCTGCTGCGACCTTGTAAGCTTCGCAGAGGTTAAGCCACCTGGCGGGGAATGGAGACGAAAATGGTGATGACTTGGGAGGTGCTCCGATGACCCTAGCTACGTTTCTGAAAGTTCACCCACCGACTTTCAGAGGATCGACCAATCCCACGGAAGCGGATAACTGGTTCCAAGCTATGGAGCGCGCACTGCAAGCACAGCATGTCCCGAGCAACCAATACGTGGAGTTTGCTGCTTATCAGCTTCTGAAAGAGGCCCAGCATTGGTGGCAGGAAGAATGCCGCTTGCTCCAACTTCAGGATGCTGATGTTTCTTGGGATGTATTCAGAACGGCCTTCTACAAAAAGTACTTTCCTGAGTCTGCAAGGGAAGCGAAGGTGATGGAACTTATGCAGCTGAAGCAAAGTTCCTTATCTGTGGCGGACTATACCAGCAGATTTGAGGAACTCTATAGGTTCTCTAGGGCGTGTCAGGTGCCCCGGAGACCTATGAAAGTTGGAAGTGTGTCACGTATCAAAGGGGCTTGAAGGACGACATCAAGACTACTATGGCTCCTATGGAGATTCGGATTTTCTCCGATCTAGTGAACAAGGCAAGAGTGGTTAAGGAATGCGCAATGACGGTAGCCTCATCAAGGGACACTCATGGAGGAAACACTAGTCGGGAACGCGACGATCACCTTGGGCCAAGGGGACAGAACTTCAAGAGATATGGTGAAGGAAAGCGGTCAAGAGCTTACTCCCCTGATATGAAATGTCAGGAGTGTGGGAGCTACCATCTGAATATGCCATGTCAGTTGGGTAGGAAACTATGTTACAAGTGTGGCTCACTGGGGCATTTGGTTAGAGATTGCCCACGACGAGGAACACATGAGGCGGGTCGATCACAACAACAAAGTTGAGGTAATTATGAAGCCGATGACAAAATCTCAACTTATTTTCATAGTATAGACTATCGTCGTTCGTGTTGAAAAATTTTAAAGCTTAGATTGATTTTTAAACTTGGTCTGGAACTCTGATTTGATTGATTTGGTTTTGGAACTAGGACTGGAACTTTTGGCCAAATGATATAATTCAAAAAGGGAAAGTGAGTCCTAAGATTTTGTTAACTTGTGATTTTGGTTTGCAAATTTGGTTTATAAAAAGGGATTCAAATCGAAAGGTTCTGATTTAAGGATTCTAATGAATTTAGGAAAATCATGCTTTAAGATGATTGATTTACAATAAAATGTTTTTGACTCTTTTAATAAGGTTTTAACAATGGACTCATTTAGATTGAACTTATTTTAAAGGTTTTGAAAAATACTACAAAATCAGTATTTGGTCTAAGGAACAATTTTCGGATTCGTAACGACAATAATCAGAGTGACGCAGCGAAAGGCGAGAGAGTTTCAGACCTTAAAGCAGAAGTTAACTTCAGCACCTGTTTTAATCTTGCCGGAACCGCATGAACCATTCAAAATGTACTGTGATACTTCTCTGAAGTGTTTGGGTTGCGTGTTGATGCAACACCGGAATGTGGTAGTAGACACATTGAATCGAAGGTCCTTGACAATAGCTAGGGTGAGAATCAAGGAGGAGGAGTTAGTGGATAAGTTTGTGAATCTTAAGTTGAATATTGGTGAAATCGCTGGAAGACCTTGTTTGTATCAGTTGCAGATTTCGAGTACGTTTAAGATGGAGATTAAAAAGGCTCAGCAAGATGAACAGAAGCTTCAGCGATTGTTTCAACCAGAGGGTGATAAGAGGGTGGAGAATTCACCAAGGATGATGAAGGGTTATGGAGATATAAGGGAATGATTTGCATATCGAATGTCGGGAGTTTGAGAAAAGACTTGTTGTCGAAGGCTCACAACAGCGGATTTTTCTATTCATCCAGGAAGCACGAAGATGTATTAAGACTTAAAGAAGAGGTTCTGGTAGCCTGGGATGAAAGGTGATGTAGCTTCAACGGTATCCAAGTGTTTGGCGTGTCAGAAGGTGAAGGTAGAGCATCAAAAAATCGTGGGGGATGCTACAGCCTCTTGAAATTCCTCAATGGAAGTGGGAAGGAATTGCAATGGATTCTGTGACCGGTTTACTGAGGACTAGGTCGGGATTTGATGCGATTTGGGTGATCATGGATCGCTTAACCAAATCTGCTCATTTTCTGCCTATCCGAGTGAACTGTTCTATGGAAGAGTTAGCGAGGTTGTATATAAAGGAGATAGTAAGGTTACATGGTGTGCCGTCGAGCATAGTATCAGACTGTGATCCCCGATTCACTTCGAGGTTTTGGAGAGCTTTTCAAAGAGCTTTCAGTACGAAGCTATGTCTCAGCACCGCATATTATCTGCAAACTGATGGACAGTCAGAGAGAACCATTCAGACGCTAGAAAATATGCTGAGGGCGTGTGTATTGGATCAACCCGGAAGTTGGGATTGCTACATGCCATTGGTGGAGTTTGCGTACAACAATAGCTTTCATGCGAGCATAGGGATGGCTCCGTATGAGGCCTTGTATGGATGGAAGTGCCAGTCTCCACTTTGTTGGTATGAATCTGGTGAAGCAAGTGTTTGGGTCTTGATGTGATAGCAGAGACTACTGAGAATATTAAGAAGATTCGTGCGAGGATTTTAACTGCTCAGAGTTGGCAGAAGAGCTATGCGGATCAAAGGAGAAAACTGTTGGAATTTGAAGTGGAGGAACATATATTCCTGAGGGTTACACTAATAACAGGGATTGGAAGAGCAATTGAGACCAAGAAGTTGAATCTGAGATATATAGGACCGTTCGAGATTCTAAGGTGATCCGGGCCAGTGGCGTATCAAGTAGCTTTGCCACCCCATCTGTCTAACTTGCATGACGTATTCCACGTGTCACAACTTCGTAAGTACACGTCGGATCGGCCCGTGTGTTAGAGCCTGAGTCGGTCGATTTGAGAGAGAACTTGACATTCCAAGTGACACCAGTAAGAATCGACGACACCCGTGTGAAGAAGCTGCGAGGAAAGGAAGTTTCATTGGTTAAGGTTGCTTGGAGAAGAGCAGAAATTTGAGAGCATACTTGGGAATTGGAGAATGAGATGCTCTGGCAACTTGTTGGGTTGGTAACGTTGAGAGTAGGATGCTTCGTGGAGAATATGTAATATATATATCTAGTACATCGCGTAGATCGGATTTTCGAGGGCAAAAATCTTTTTAAGGAGGGGAGAATGTAAGAACTGCAACTAATCAACCGGTTAATTAAGCGATTATATTGCTCACGTTACGTTCCAAAAAGTTAGAGTGAGAATGTGAGGATTTAAATGCAATTTATAGACTCAGTAGGTCTTTCTGAGTCAGAAAATGTGTTTTCTGTGAAAAACCATGAAAAACTGTGAACCGGCAGTCGAATCGGTTGAACCAGTTCAAGTCTGCCTGGTACCGTACGAGAAAAAGTGAAAACAGCCAAAACATTAGAAACATACTAGAAGTTGAAAATCGGGCGTTAATTTTAAAGGTTTGGCCCGAAGTTAGGCCAAACGGACTAAAAATGCTAACGGATTGGACCGGGCCCAAGTTGGGCCCAAGTCCAACATATATAAGGTTCATTTAATAAACCCATGAAGCCACAACACACATTAAACACACACTCACATCAGAAATTGAGGGAGGAGAGAAGAGCTTGAGCACTATTCATCATCATCTTCTCTTCACGATATCTCGAGCTACGGTGCTTCGATTTGTATGCCGTCAGCGGCTACGCGTTCCGTGTGAAAAGCTCTACAAAACCCAAATAAGAAACTGGTAAGTAAAGTTCAAAATCTTCTCAGTTTCTCTCCTCTAAATTTCGGGTTTCTAGGGTTTTGGATTAAGTGACTTTTTGTGATTTTGGATGTTTAGGTTCACTCTAATCCTTGCTTAGTATTGAATTTTGACATCCAAATCTGTTGAAAAAGGTAAGAGACATTAAACCCTTGTGCTTTTATGCTTGAATGGAACCTTAGGTTGATTTGTGATGGTTTATGCATATATAGTTTGATTATTGTGAGTTTGGAGCTTGTTGGTGATTGTTGGAAGCTTGGATTGTGGTTGGAAAGCTCACTGGTGCTCAATTTTGAGTTTTAGACATATTGGAAATCGGTCAAGGTATGGTTTCGGTTTCCTCTATGTAGTATATAATATTCATGGACACTTAGGCTAGTGACTCATAAGATAGGTTTGAATTAAAAATGGTTGATGAGCATTGAATGTTGGTGTATGTTAATTTATGATGAATTGATGGTTGTTGAGTTTGATTATGATGATTGATAATGATATGATAAGGATGAATGAATTGTGAAGTTGAGAAGTGGATTGTGTTAGTATATATGATGACAATGTTGATGATTTGGTAAGGTAGTTGGAAAAGTATTAATGAGGATTGATTATAATGTGATTTATTGATGTGGAAGTTGAGGATGATGAATAGGAAAGGAAATTGTGGTGTGCTTAGTATTATATGACATAAAGGGTTAATATTGATGAGAAATGAAGTTTGGAATGGCTTGGTATGGTTTTGGTTATGTTTTATGAGAAATTGAGGTAATGGTGAAATTAGGTAAAAGTTGGTTTTTGGTGAACTTTGTCTGATCATAACTTTTGCCTCGATTTTCAAAATTTGATAAAATTTATTTAGAATTAAAGATCTTTGAAAATTCTTTAAATCGATATAAAGTTTGTGAAATTTGGAATTTTGTAGAGAAAATTATGATCATTCAAAGTTGGTGTTAAAAATCTGAAATTCTGCTAAGTTGCAGAATTTCATGATTTCTGATATGTGCGAGCGCATAACCTGGTGTGCATGTACACCCTGCAAAAATTTTGATCTGTGCGGACGCACACACCTGTGCGCACGCACAGGCAGGAAAATGCGTTTTGTTTGCAGCGCTAACACAGCTTGTGCGTGCACATATCTAAGTATGAATTGCAACCTGTGCGTCCGCACACGCACTTGTGCGCACGCACACGTTGGGGAGGCCAGTCTGTTGGGGGCACTGGTACAGGTTGTGCGAGTGAACAGATTTTGAAAGTTTTGGTATCAGTGCGTGCGCAAACCCCTGTGTGTACGCACACTTTTAAAAAATTTTCCCGGGCGTGCGCACGCACACGCCCTGTTTCTCAAATTTTCCTTTATTTTCAACTATTCTATCTTCTCAACAAGGTTGCAAGCTTCTATAACACCATTTTAAGACTCTTGGGATCAATTTTGGATGTTGGAATATGGGAAAGATCTTAGGAGGTTTAATTTGAGTTTTACTTTGAAAAGTTAGCAAATAGAGGTTTAGGTTTCTGGTGTAATGAAGATGAGTTAGTTGAGAGAGAAGGAAGAGTGGTGAATATGGTGATTTCTGATAACAAAATTGAGAAACTGATGAACTAGGGAGTTCGGAACGGAACTTATGACTTGATGATGGTTGTAATGGGTATGAGGGAAAGTGTGCTTAGAGGAGTGGCCTCTAAGACCGAATATGTAATTACGATATGCAGTGTTCTCCGTTGTAGGGGCTGTGGCAGTCTCCCGCCGACGTTCGGATGTGAGAGTTGAAGCTGGGCTTCTCCCTTATATTTCTTGCAACCAAAGGAAGGTAGTAGGGTACGCTCCCTCGGAATGTTCCCCTCTGAAAGGAGAAGGTGGTAGGGCACTTATCTCTCGGAATTATTCCTCCTGAAAATGCGACTTCTCTCTGATTGCAAGGTGGTAGGGCACTAACCCACAGAATCATGCGGCAACCAGAGGAAGGTGGTAGGACACGCTCCCTCGGAATGTTTCCCTCTGAAAGGAGAAGGTAATAGGGCACTCATCCCTCGGAATTATTCCTCCTTATGCGCAATAGAGAGACTAATCCGGGAGTTGTCGACCGGATTTTTTGTCGGGTTTGGCATTAACCGACATGTGATATCACAGCCAATAGGGCAGACATTCATCATGTGCATCTTCTATATGCTTGCTTGTTTTGTTTACTTGAGTTTGCCTAATTGTATAACATGCCTACCTGCTTCTTGATCTACTTGTTGTATATGAATATTATCTATGTTTTACTTGTTTGCATTAATTGTGATTGTCTGGGGCTGAGGAGGTTCGGAAGGCGGTGGCGATGGGATTGCATGGAGGATTGGTTGGTGAAGGCTGTGGGATAGCGATGTTTAGTTAGAATAGAAATCCCTTAAGATAGATTACCCGGTTTAGTTATGTTAAGAGATATATAATTATGCTTATTTGTTTTAGAATGCGTTTGAATCTTGTGATGGATATGGAGCTTAGGATTGACTTTGGTGTCCCGGGGTCTTATATCTTACATCACTGGGCACTGTTACCATACTGAGAACCTTCGGTTATCATACTATATTTCTGTTATGTTTTTCAGATGCAGGTTGCAACCCACCTCGGTGAGTTGCTTTAGATGGTGGCAGAAGCGAAGGATCTTGGATTCTTTTGGAGTCTTTTTGGTTTATCTTGTTTATACATCTCTTTTTTTGGTATTTTTTCTTTGCCTAGAGGCTTGTATTATGAGAGAAAAACTTGTATAAGATGTTTTTTAAACTGTCAGGTTTCTGTATGGATCTGTATACTTGTATATGGCTAGCCGGCTTAAACTCCGCGAGCCATGGCTAGTTTCCTAAGATATTATATACTTATCTTTCGATATGTTTTATCTATATCTTGTGCTTTAAGTTAGAAGCTTCGTTAGTACGTTTTGCGCTTTTAAAATCTTGCTTTTTGAGCTATATTCTTCATCAGGCTTCTAGATATTATTAATTCCTTCTATATATGATATGTATAAGTTTAGAACTGTCGTAACCTTTAATTAACCTTTGCTTTACGATGCGTGTTAAGGCTTAGGCTAATTAGGGTGTTACAGGAGCCGCCCAAGTGTGGACTTTTGATTTGATTTCTGTATGAGCACTCCCTTATTGATTCACTTATTTGTATAAATTACTATTTTTTAAAATAAAATATATTTTGGATAATATGGTTTTTATGGTCTCATGTGAATTATAAATGTGCTGTCTAGTTACTGAGTTGCAAAACTGACTCCGTTTTTTTTTTAAATATTTTTCAAGAATAAATACTTGAATATGTGAGTCTTTCTATTCAAGAGTAATGATCTGCAATGGGTACCTATTCCTTGTGTTCTTAGACGTAATCTGTTCCATATGTCACAGGCAGGATCCATCCATATTTATTTATTTATTTTATCATTTTTTAAAATATGTAATTATTTATTTCAGAATTTGTAAATTAAAAAAAATATTTGTAATCTTATTTATCGCATATTCGAATATGTTAGGCTTACCAGGGAACTATTTCCCTGAGCGCCAGTCATGGCTCATTTTGGGTCGTGACATGAGATATATCTATCTCTCACTAGTTGTGCATCAGAAGTGGCTGGTGCAGTCTCAATAGGCTACACACATGCATTGTTTTCTCTATCATCTTGGTTACCATCATCTTGAGGTTGCTCAACTTGCTGCTCAGATGCAGGAGCACCTCCTTCATTTTTCTTCTTTTTATCAGCAACAGCAGCATCAGCTACTCTCTTCTTCTTGCAACCTCTCCTTGTATGTCCCTTTTCACCACAGAAACTACAAGTAAAGGTTCCCAACTGCCTCTTTAGATGAACATTATCTCCATTGTTACTTTGAGGCTTAGGATTAGCTTTAGACTTTTTAGATCCTCCACCACCCTTCTCATCAGCATCTATCCTTCTCTTTATCTGTAGTTTTCCAGGTTTCCTCTTTATTTTTTGTGCATGTGGCCTGTTGCATTCCTCTCCATACTCCCATAATGGTTGTCCAGGAATCAGATTAATATGATGATTATATGTTTTCCTATATGACTCCATCATTAGCCAACGGTGACAAAAGTCTTCTGGTGGCTTGTTAACCCGAGACAGTGCAGCACATGCATGCACACAAGGAATACCTGTATATAAACAACAGCCACATCAACCATGGATTTTAGTCATATACCATTAATCAGATTATTAATAGAACACAAAAACAATTACAATGACAATGCAAATGACCTGTAAGCATCCAAAATTGGCAAGTACATAGTCTTTTTCCTAAGTCCACCACATGGTTAGTTAGGTGTCCATGCACCTCAAACTTTTTGTATCCGTTATCCCCTGTCCAAATAGGCTTCCAATTCTTAGATTCTTTTCTAACTTTCTCCAATCGACTCTTTATAACGGACGGGAGCACTCCAATGTGATTGTTTAGTTTTGCCTTGTTCTTGAATATGGTCCGCATAATGAACATTCGAACCCACTCCAGCAATGTTATAATGGGCTTGGCTCTTGCATCCTTGATCTTTGCATTGAACATCTCACATGCATTGTTACAAATATTATCCAACTTCGACTTATGGCTGAATGAGCTTCTGGTCCATGCATCTCTTGACCATTTATCTAAATATGCCCATGCATCCTCATTCAATCTTTTTATCTTGTCCATTCCATCCCTGAACTCTTGATAAGTCATTGCCCTTGCACATTCCCACAAAAGTTTCCTTAGTTGTAAATCCTTCCAACTCTTGTTGAAATTTCTCCACAAATGCCAGACGCAAAAATGGTGATGGACATTGGACATTACCTCTTGCACTGCTAATATTAATCCATGCCAATTAGGAACATTATATAATAGTTTAGTCATAGTGTATTCATATGCATATCTACACATAGTTGATTCCTAATAGTTATGGTCGATCACCATAATAGTCCCTAACATAAACTCACCCTCCCCATAAAAGTCCTTCACATTTGTCAAGAGTACACATAACAGTCCCTGACATTTAAGTCGATAGCCCATAATAGACCCTAAATAGTACTTATGTACAATGGTTTAACAAAACATATAGTAACAGTCACATGTTCACTTCAACAATAGACGCACTAACCATGCCAATCATCAACTAATCACACAACATTCTAATCAAACAACTTTCAAACTAAATGGAACCTATGTGCACTAATATAGCATGCATACTCTCAAGTTATAAATTCAGCAAATAAACTGTATTATTCATTCACAACAAAATTGTCATAACAGTCATAACAGTTAACTGATAATAGGATTAATCTTTCTCGAAGATGCATGGTTACTTTTTGCATATCTGATAACAAAATCTATCTTTTTGCATAAAGCACCAGCCATTATCTTTGTAGTGTCTTAAGTCTAGATGTAGTAATTCAAGAAGCCACCTCCAGTTCTCTCTATTCTCTATCTCCACAATTGCCCACGCAATGACATAAATATGATGGTTCGCATCATGTCCAACCGCTGACAAAATTTGTCCACCAAACTGAGTCTTGAGGAATGCTCCATCTAATCCAATTAAAGGAAGGCAGCTAGCTTTGAACCCATTTTTACAACCACTTAAGCACACATAAATTCTCTCAAAAATAACTTCTCCGTTTGGTTAAGGTTTGGCACATATTTGTACTGTCGAACTGGGATTGGTTTTCAGCAAAGTCAAGCCATAGTCCCTCACTATCTTATATTGTTCCTTTTTATCACCATACACTACACTTCTAACATCCATCAAAGCTTTTGAGATTGAATTTTTTTTCAGTATCAAATCAAAACGTGTTCTGAAATAGGTCGTAGCTTCGCAGTGTCTGAAGTTAGGATATTTTCTGACTTTCTTCACAAGCTTGTTGCAGACTCAATTCCTATTGGCAGCCTTATTTTTGTCTTCTCGGGGACATGTGTGGTCGTCATTGAAGGTTTTGATATGCCAACAAGTGTCCTCATGGTCCCTTGACGCATAAACCACCAAAGGACACCCCTTAACCTTACAAACTGTCTTGCACCTTATGTTATCGTTCTTCGCAAGGCGTATGCACCTACCCTCTTGAATTGTATATTCCCTAACAGCTTCTCTAAAGTCCCATTTGGTGCCAAAATTTCATACCAATCTCAAGATGCAACTCACCAAATCTTGCATCCTCCCTAAACACTGGACATACATCATCAGAATCGTTGTCTTCTTCTAGTTCATCTTCTGAATTTGGAGGAGTCTTCATCTCCTCCGAGTGCCATAAATTGGCACCATTTGAATCAGCTCCAGGATCTACACCATATTCTACACCTTCAGCAAAACTACCAATAAAACTAAGATCTACTTCTTCATCACTAACTTCTTGCAAAAATGCATCATCCTCAAACAGAATCTTCTCCTTTTCTTTAGATAGAGGACCAACATTTGTCAATATCTTCTTTATCTGGTTCTTATTCACTCTATTCCTACTCTCACTGTTGACATTCTTCTCCCCAGTATCTAAATCAAAGGAGTTATCTTCATCAAGATTTGGTTTAAAAATGCTATCTTTTGCACTCTCATAAGAGTCAGAAGATACCTTAAATGGAATCTCATTGTTAAAAATTTTGCTCTTGAATCTTCTAGCAGCAGACCTTGTACAAGGTCTCCTAGATATACTACTTTTGTTGGGTTGTTTGGACTTGTTAGTTTTATCTGTTTTGGTGTTTTGGGTGGTCTTGATGGGTTTGCTGGGCTGGATGCTATTAGTGGACTTGTTTGGCTTGGCATGATTGACTTTGTTAGTGGATTTCTTGGTCTGATTTTGAGTATTTGAAATTGGTGGTGGTGGTTATGTACCTTTGGTGTTAAGGCAACTTTGGTCTTTGAGGGTAATGATTGTGTTAATCTTGGAGAATTTTTCTTCTATTGTGTATTGTCCTCCAAAACTTCTGACAGTGATACTCCATGCTCCAAATATACATCAATAACTCCGTTATTTTTCTTAACACACTTCACCATCTCTTTTATCTCCTTGTCACTATTCAAGCTTCTCAACCCGTTCTCTAAACTTTTCCCAGGAACATGCCACCAGCATTGCTTTATCTCATCATAACCAAGCTTTTTATGATAGTTCATCAGGTAGAAGATATCTAGAGTATCTACATCTAGATCACCTAAATAAGCCTTATTATCCGGATAATATACCATTGTTTCTTCTTGATTTTCTTTGAAATCACCCCGTGATGAAACATAATATCTAATATCTCTTCTATCTGGAAAAAAAAATTCAAAAACCATTACTTGACAACCACCATAAATACAAACAGATTTTTCTGTCCTATTTACACTAACTATTTGTAGGATATAGCCATTTTATTTAAATAATATATGTTTCCTAAAACAACAACAAAGTTATACAAATTCAATCATACAAAAAGAGCTTATATACATATACAAACAATACAATGATATCTTAGATGTTTGAATAATCAATTCATGAAATATTTTCAGCTGCACATAGACACCTCTATTACAGGGCAAATAGAACACTCATGACCATGAAACAGAGCATGGTTTCTAACTTTTTTCAGTACTTAAACCCTCCACTAGTTAACACTCATTGTTACCCTAAACCCAAATATACCAAATGTAAACTTGCTAAACCTTCGTTAACAATGAAGGTTGTCCATCTAAAGAAGAGACAATAACACACACCATAATCAAACAGAGCATCCTTATGAAACTCCAACCTAATCAAACTTTAGAACCATAGTAACGAAAATAAAAAAGCAAATAACACCAACCACACTCACAACACAAACATAAAAAAAAACTACCATGCATTATAAAAAAAAGAATAAAAGAAAAAATGTACCTTCACCAATAGCAAAACCTCTTCTTTATGATGGAGGAGGAGACGAACGACGAAAGGAGACCTGATTTTGATGTCTTCTGGATACAAAAATTTTAACCTCATGGAGGGATCTCTACGGTAACGTCATTGATGAAGAGAGTAGGAAGAAGAAGAAGAAAAAGAAGAAGACGGAGGGTGGAAGTGGAGAAGACGAGTGAAGGGAGAGTGTTTGATCAAACTCGTTTAACATTTTCATTTTGACTAGAACGATGATGTTTTTAACAAAATGGAGCGCTAAACCAAAACGCCAACGTTTTGGCTCTCTCTAGCGTGGTAACTTCGTGACACGTCAGAACGTCGGTGATGACTCATTACCGAAAAGATGATCGGAATTATTATGGTGCCCAGAGTCGTATCTGAAGAACTACAATAGTACAATTGGGATCTCAAAGACCACATTGAGTAATGACCTGAATCTTAAGGACTATTATGGGGATTTATTCTGCGAAACTGGAACTTTTGCAAGCATCAGCAACAAACCACATGGTTGTCATATGTTAATATATAGTATCATGTTGCAAAGAAAATAAAATAGTGCATGCAGCAAGAAACAGTGAGAAGCGCATGAGGAAGAGGAAAACAAGAAGATAGAGACACGCACCAAATTCCATGATTGTGTTTTGTAAGCCAAAGATGTTGACTCCCATGTCTGATATTTGGACAACTCTTGAACGTAGGTCTTATTATGATCCCTTATTTGATCTTGTCAGTGTCGCTATCTACATTTCCATTATGCAGTGCACAAGATCGAGAATCCTCATTAGAATCAATTGATTCTTTTTTGTCACTTCCTTAGGAGTTAGGACTTAGATTGTCATCCGCGGCTAATTCGCTATGCAACTTCTATTGCTATTGCTATATCTTCATTATAGTACAATAAGTACATATTTATCCAAATTGACGGCAACTTAATTATTACAGGCCATAATAGAGTCACAATGTACAGCAGTAAGATTTACATTTACATTTAACGATATAATGACTCCAATGCACAGCGCAACTGTTGAAATACTTGTAATTGCGCCAATTATATTTTTTTAAAGAAAAAGGTGTTGAAATTCTATTTATTTTTATAAAATGTATACCAATACGTGAAAAAAAATTCTAATTCAAATATTTTCAAAAAAAGTTAAAACAAAATAACACTGGAAGTGTATTACTAATAATTTTAAGTTAAAAAATAACTTTTATACAAAATGTTATTTTTTTACTATTTTCATTTTAGTTTCTTACACTTATTATATTGTGTTATTGTACAGCTTTTTTTAAGTGAATAATTATATAGTAGTTTTTTTTTTTTTGTTCTTGAATTATATAGGGTGTGTTTGGTAAACGCGTTGGTGAAGAAAGAATTGCGGTTGAGCTCCTTAAAAGTTTCACTTTTATGTTTGGAAATTTTTTTCTTTCTAAACGCAGAAACGATTCTACCTCTGAACCCACGTTGAGAAGAAGCTAAAATTTGTAGCTTCTGCGTTTCACATGGTTGCTGATTACCTTTTAAAAATTAGGTGAGAAAATTTCTTCTTTTTTACCAACCTTACCCTTCATTTTCTTCTATAAAAAGGATACCAATAACTATAAATTTCACAGTAGTTCTCTGTTCTTTCTACTTTTTCATAGTTCTTCCTTCCATTTTTTTTTCATCAAAATCGTTCAAATTTATTTCAATTACTAGTAAATTGAATATTTTAATTTTTTATTATTTTTAATACTCATTTTTATATTTTAATTTTTAGTATTACGATTTCTGATGTTGTGTTTTTTATATGAGTTTTTTTTATCATTTCTTATACTATTTTTTATATATATATTTTTTATAAATTTTTTTAATTTTTGTTTGACTTTGTTTATATGATTTTTTATTTATTTTATTGTATTTCTTTTATACATATGACAAATATTGTTGATTTTTTTTTTTATAGTAGTTGAATATCCTAAACCTTATGCTTCATCCCACCCGTCTCCCTCGGCCCTTATTTTTTATAGAAGAAAAAAAAAAGAGTAAATGTTAAGATTTAATTTTATAAAAGAGTTCTAGTTTAATCATTCACATTTATTTATTTTAAAAAACACTCAAATAGACAAATACTCAATCATCCGTTTTATTCCTAGTCCATAATCATGGTGGATGGAGGCATGCAGAAACATTTAGTAATTAAAATGTTAAAATTTTGAAACCGTTGGTTTGATCTATTTGTTTGTGGAGAAGAAAATCAAGAAATAGTGAAATATACAGAGGGGCCTGTATTTGACCGAAGGCAACCGCAATGCAGTAGTGGCTGCAGCGGTTTCAGTCAGTTTGTGAGTCAGCACCACCTCTCTCTCAGCCCTCTGCTGCCTCTGCTTCTGCCGCTGTTACTTAATTGAATTCTTTTTCTAAATTTCTCTTTTCTAACGCTCAAATTCCAATAACCCCCGAAAAATTAAAACAGAGTTAGGGTTTGGGTTTGGCACCAATTAATACTTACAACAGCCCTACTACTACTAGTTGCGATGTGATGCGAGGGGCACTCACGCACTCACTGAGAAGAACGAAGTTAGGGTTTTTGATGTTGTTGTGGGAATTCCAAGTTTTAATGTCCTATGAATGGAGATTTCCTCTGTCACTGTCTTGTCGGAGCCATTCCTCATCGCCGTTACTGTAACCGCTCTCTGTTTCTTCCTCGCCATCTTCTCACTTCTCAGATCATCCTCTCTCTCTTCTCCCCTCTCCAAATTCGCACCTTTTCATTCCAAGAACCACCGCGATTCTGGCTGCTCCTGCAACGGTACCGTTTCGCCCTCCGATTCCGCCCCCTACTTGAACGGCGGCGCCGCCCAAATGCTCGACCCCACTCCTCCCGTCCCAGCTCCCGTTGCCCCAGCGGTGCTGGCGGAGCGGCGCACAGGGTCGTCGTCGATGATGGAGGAATTGGTTCCGGAGATTACGACTCATGCCCTCAGTTATTTGGATTATCCAAGCTTGTGTCGTCTTTCTATGACCAATTCTTTGATGCGAAAGGCTGCCAACGATGACAATGCCTGGAAGGCCCTCTATCACAAGGTGAATTCAATTCTCAACCTATTTATTTCTTGACCTAATTATCTATAGGTGGGTGTCTGAATTGAAGTGTTTATAATGTTTGAATATTGTGCAACTAGATGACTCAGTAGTCACTAATAGGATTTTCTGATTCCTGTGATGTTTTATTATTTCCTCTTTGTAGGGTATCAATAATGCCGCTGACATTCCAATGGGATTTTCTGAAATTTTATGTGTTCTGTCTTAGAGTGTTATTAAATATTAGCTGATCATATCAAAAAAGAATGTATTAGCTGCTTTGATTTTAAGAATTCATATGCATAGTTGAGATTTTGGCTGCTTTCAAAATACCGCCGTAGGTCTTAGGGAGAGAAAAGCTCATCAATTTGTGACTTTGGTTGTTCATGACTTAATGGTAATACATTTGCTGTTTGTTGTTTTCTTTCCCCTAAAATGTTCAATATGGACTGTATGAAAGGAGGAGACATACTTGTCTTGGTAGGAAGAACTAAATATGGGAATTGTAGAAGGCATACTGAATTGGGTTTTCAACCTTCTCTTTAGGGGGAGGAACAAGGGGTTTATCTGTTGCATGACATTTCCCTCCTTTCTCTAAGTAAATCTATGAAATCCAAATAAGCCTTTTTTTCTATTTCCTCTCCTCCGTCAATTATAAATTTGAAAATATATATATTAGGGCAGTAGATGTAGAACTATGGAATAGTTCAGGGGAACTGATTATATATGGCCACAAAGAAAATTGGTAGAAACTATTAATACCGTCTAATTTGTCCCATCAAATTGATTAACTGAGGACGTGCATGATCTTTCATTGTATTTTTCAGTTGAGTTTCATCATTCTCATTTTTATCCACCATGTTTCTTCAGTCATAACCTTTTTGAAATTATTTTTTCTTCAGGACTTCACATTGGAACAAGATACTATTACACCAAGTAATGGGTGGAAGGCATACTATGCTGCAACAAGAGCAATTGTGAATATTAATACAGAATTCTTCAACATTGTAAGAGATAAGTCTCTTCAATCAATGAGTCGTTTTTGGCTAAATGCAGATTACGTGAAGTGCATTCATGCCTCAGGAGAACTCTTTTCAGGGTATGGCTTTTTGTTTCTTAAATGGTTGAATCTGCTTTTGCTTTTAATTTACCAACTGCACCGGCAGTGTCTTTCTCATATTTTTGGACATTCTCGTGTTGACTTCATGTGTGCTTGCATGATATGGTCTGAAACTTGAAAAGATTGTTTTTGAGGTCTCAGTCTCATGTATGTAAATTTCACGTAAGTTGTTGGGGGCCTATAGTTGAATTAGATCACATTTCATCAAGCATGCCACCAAAGTTCCTGTTAGTATTGACTGAACACTCTAGGGACTAGTTTTTGGCTAACAAAGCTAGTTTTAGAGCTAATTTGGAGCTTGACACTCCTGAGATATGAGCATTTTGACGAATTTATGAATTTATTTTATTCTATTTTTTAAAACTGATCCTATTTATTCCATAAACAGCTTGTTTTAAATTTGTGGAGTTGCATTTTTTCTTTTGTCCAACTTCTGCCACACTAGCGGGCAAATATATGTTCAATAATGCAATTACCTATGCCACAGGTATAACGCGGTAATGCAGAGTTGGCAAATTATGTTCAACTGGGAGCAAGGATTAAATTTTCAGGTTCGGGATGTACGTGCTCGGGTCTTGACGGACATGGCTTGGGTCACCATGAAAACATATGTTGACATGGATACCGGACCATTTAACGTTACCAATGTCTTTGAGTCCCACAATGGACGGTGGTATATGGTTCATCATCACAGTTCTGTGATGAACGGTGAGGTGGAGCAACATATTGTGCATGGATAAATATAGTGATACATTGTTATGTCTGATACTGGTTACCAAAGGCGATTTTATTTGGAGAAGCAAGTTACTTAAATTTTAGTGATTTCTCTGGAAAATCCTTTTTTTTCTATTAATTTTTCATTGAGTTCCATTTTCATACTGTATATAAGACAAGAAGTTGCAATGGCGCCAGAAAGAGTTTATAAGTACAGTGGTAAGTGGTGGGTTAAAGTAAAAACAAAAGAAGAGTTGGAACTTGGAAGGCATTGCTTGTCAATGTCATTGAGGAGTTATCTGGCACCAAAACTTTAGGTTAAGGCAACACATGTGAAAACTGAAAACCAAGGTTGTGCTGTGCAGTGTAGTCACGAGAGCAAATGCACAAAGCATTCTCCATTTTTGTTGTTCATACTACGAGAGGCGTGCATCTTTTTTTTCCTTGTTTTTGCTGAAAATTCAACAATCAATCCTATGCTAACCATGCTTTGAATGTAAAGCTTGATTATTACCGTTTTTGAACAGGTGGTATTGGTGCAAATGTACAAGTATTGAAAACGTTAACAATGCTATGATTAAAAAGAAAGTTGATGATAGATTTTCTGTATGATAAAAACCGAAAGCACAAAAAGATAATCTACGTGTGAAAAAGAAAATAAAAGAAATGGCAGTTTAAGAAAGAGATGTTTTATTTGAACAACTTAAATTTGTATATTTTAATCCAAAATTCTTGAAAATAGCATGTCTTAAAAATGTAATTTGGTCGAGGATGGATTAGTATTTTTAACCAAGGGGAATGTTATATCTATATTTATACCTGTTATATATTTTCTACTTTTTGTATTTAAAATGGTTAATAAAAAATAAAAATAAAAATAAAATATTATTTTAGTTTACAATATTTGGACTAAATTATAATTTAGTTTCTAATGTTTCAAACGTCTTATTTCTTCTTTAAGTCCTAAAAAGTTTTAAACATGTTAATAGAAGGAGTGTCCCAAAAAGTTTTAAACATGTTAATAGAAGGAGTGACGTTTTAAACATGTTAATAGAAGGAGTGTCCCAAAAAGTTCTTCTTTAAGTCCCAAAAAGTTTTAAACATGTTAATAGAAGGAGTGTCCCAAAAAGTTTTAAACATGTTAATAGAAGGAGTGACGTTTTAAACATGTTAATAGAAGGAGTGTCCCAAAAAGTTTTAAACATGTTAATAGAAGGAGTGACGTGGTATTTCTTATTTAAGTCCCAAAAAATTTTAAACATGTTAATAGAAGGAGTGACGTGGTAGATATTAATAACATTATTAGTTAAGTCATATTTTTTTTAGGTTTAATTACTCTGCTGGTCCCTATAGTTTCGCAAAATTTTCAATTAGATCTTTATATTTTTTTTCTTTTAATTGAGTCATTGCACCAATTTTTTTTTTACTTGGGTTCCTACACTTTTTTTTTCCTTTTATTTAGGTCCCTGTGCCAATTTTTTTTTTAGTTGGGTCCCTATAAAATTATGCCAATTACTACTAAGAGGAACTTATTTAAAAAAAACGCGGTCCCTCAGTTCTTGGTAGAGGTCTTATTGCCTGGTCATTATTGACCGCGTCTTGATGTTCTTGATTGGACTCATACGCAATGTGTCCGTCTTCATGCTGGTCGTCCGCCATTGTGCGTTGATCTCCAGGTTCCGGGCAACGACGCCAATGTTTTGGGGTTTACCTAAAACCGTATGATTGGGTTCGAATGAAAGGCCCAAACATTAGAGGAGGGTGGTCTCCGACTTATTCACGTCCGGGAGTCGTCGTCCGAATTGTACGAATGCGTTTAAATAGGTAGGGGGAGTGGGTGAGAAATTTTGGGAGGCAGTTACTCACTTAGTTAAGTGTGAGCTGTCTGTTTCGAGCTATTCCAACTTCTTAAAAGAAGTCAGATACGTGGACGAGACCATTCTCTTTGATTAAATCTCTTAACTTTATTAGGCCTATATTTTGGATTAGGGTATGAACAAATTCTTTTATGCTGAAAGGAAAAATCTGGCTGTGATGGGAGGAAACATGAGATGAGTCGGTCGTGTTAATGAGAAGATATTAGAGGGAGGCAGGCCCAGGGACAGGATGGGTATATTTTAGTGGTTAGTGGTTACTGTGAGTAAGCTAGCACCTCATAAAATTAAAGGGCTTTTGAGACTGTGGTGCGCGTTATCCAGCCAGAGAGTGAGAGAAAGAGAATGGATATAGCTCTTTTCTCGGTTCAATCTTCTCTCCCTCTTCCTAATCAGCCTCATGCCCGATTGAACAAGCATAATACCTCATGTCAAACAATCTCTTACCATCTTTCTTCTAAGTCATTTGTTGCTCTGTGCTCTGCTTCACCGAGTTCTTCTTCTTCTTCTTCAGTGGTTGGGGTTCCTGATGAATCTGGATACGGCACCACACAGAGGTAAGGTACCTATAGCTATGATGATTTTGCCATGTCCTTGTATCGGTACTATATGATAACTGAGTGGGATTGGGTGGGTGACAGCGGGGGTTGTAAGGCATGTGGAAGAGAAGAGATAGAGAAAGGGTGCAATGGTAAAGGAAGGATGCAGGGTGGGATTGCCACTGTTCCTGGATTTGGTTGGTGGCCCATTAAAGCTTATAGACCATGCCCGGGTTTCGTGGCCTCCGGTGGTCGCTATCGCCGATACGGACAAAGCATGGACGAGGTTGCCTTCGGCCGTGGTCCTACTCCCTCTTCCTCTCCCACCGACTCTAACCCGATAAGGTATGTATTTGATGAGTTAGGGTTTAGGGTTGGGGACCCTTAATCATGATTTTCTATGCTGACCTCGTTGTTTCGCTGCTTGCCTGGTAATGTTTTCAGCAACAAGAAGCAAGATCCCAAGAAATCAAAGAGATAATATAATAGCCTTCACACTCACTGCATTGCTCAATGTGGTTCTGCTTCGGATGTTCTGCTCTACACTCGTACACTCGTTCACTATTCCGCAATTAAATTTTGCGGATGTAATGCAACCATGTAATACTTCTTTCGGTTCCTATTAGAGCAAACATAACTTCAAAAATCTTAACTACATTAAGAGTTTCTCCATTTTAAGTATAAGTTATAAGGAACACTACACTACAACGTCCAGCAGGGGAGAAATTGCAAATCTTGCCAGGGAAAAAAGGGTTCATGGGTTCATACCCCTCTATCTCTCTCCAGATTACATTTTTGTTGGTTTCTTATTCTCTTATAATTCAAACTAATTTAATTTCAATACATTTTAAGTGTGAAAAACAGAAGTATTATATACATATTGCTCATCATCTCCACTACTCGACTTCTGCAGGGAAATCCTCTCGACTTCTCAGTTATACATCTATCATAATTTAGTTTTTATGTACTACTAATAAACCATTACATCTATGTCACAATAGCATCCTGTTTGGTATTATTCAGCTGGTTGTTATCTTAAAATGTTTACACATGCAATATTTTATTAGACAATACTATACTGTTTCTGCATAATAGGTAAAATCTAAATTTAAAAGTATATATGCAAATTGATCTTTAATGAAATTTAGATTAGACATTTTATCCCCTTTAAATTTTTATTATTTTAGAAGTCTTTAAATAATACTTTTGGTTAGACAGTTTGATTCTTTTATCGCTTCCCATCAAACATTTAGTCATCGTCTCTCGGTCTTTGTCTCTCTACCAAACGCTATTTAAATGTCTATTAAAAGGTTAAGTATAATTTATATTCTTGAAGTTTAAGCTGAAAATTTTATTCATTCCAAATTTTTTTTTTCCATTCGAATTCGTCCTTAATATTTAACTTGGTTTTAAAATCATTATTTCTCTAATTTTGGACAAAAAAAACTCTTGCATAGAATCGCACTTTTTTTCACCTGATATAGATCCACTATTTTTGCACTTACAATCTTAAATCAAAACAATTTCAGACAAAAATTGAACATCTATACAATTAACCAGAAGAATAAGCAACAAGAACAACAACTAACAGAGACTGAAGAAGAAGAATTAACAAGTAACAACAAAAAGAAGACGACTTAGACCACCGTGCGCGAGCAATGCTAAAGGCGATGCGACGAGAAGAGGACAACTCAAACCACCGTCGCCCACGTATCTATCCGCCCACATCATCGTCGCCAGTGGGTCTGACTGTTCGTGTCGCTGTCGCCAGCATATCTGTCCACCGTGTTGTTGTTCAGCGTCTCTATCTGCTCACGTCATTTACCCCCGCTTGTCTACTCACCTCTCTGCTCTCCTTTTTTGCCACATCTTTGCTGCCTCTTTACCCACCTTCTTCTGCCGTGGGTGGCGTATTAAGGGGAGATTTCGTTTGTAGGATTTTTGCGGGCAACAGTAGACTGAACATGCATTGAGAGGGGGATTCACACGCAAGGCGATGCAATAGGATGGAGCGATGATCAAAGCAATATGATGACGGTGGCACGGTTTTGAGTGCAGCGGAGAGACAAAGAACCCTTGGAGGTTTTGCGTTTTTCTTGAATCATGGTGGAAAGAGTTTTTCTTTTAATTTTCTTAGGAAAGAAGGGTATTTTTGTCCAAAAGAATGATTTTAAAACTAAGTTGGATTTTAGGGACGAATTCGAATGAAAAAAAAAAGGTTGGGGACAAATAAAATTTTTGACGTAAACTTTAGGGACCAAATCGTAGTTAACCCCTCTATTGAATAAATAAGATTTTAACAAATTTTATTATAAGGTAATTAGATTTCTAATAAATACCATTATAAGAAACAATTATTCTTCTTATAGAGGGATAGTTCTATTTCAAAGGCTTCTAAAATAATAAAATTTGTTGAAGATCAAAATGTTAGTTTAAAAAATTTTTTTTTTTGAATAAAGAAAAGCTCAACACACTAAAGTGGAGCAACACAAAGAACCAAGTTACAAGAAAAAGGTAAAACAGAGGTAACCTATAGCGACTAATCCATTGTCATCTCCGGCATTGCCACCAACAACCTCATGGATCAGCACCATACCACTCTTTGAAGCTCACCACCGACCTCAATTTGATGTCCTCAACGCTACTTTCTTCATTCTTAAATATTCTCGCATTTCGTTCCATCCAATTATTCCAAATTATTGCACAGAAATCAACCAACCACTTATTCTGCTCAACTTTTTTACCAGGCTCTCCTATCCAACTCTCAAACAAGTCCTTGATCGAGCCTGGAACAACCCAAACTGTATCAAAGTATGTCAACCAAGCACACCACACCTGTCAAGTAAACTCACAGCAGAGGAATAAATGATGAACAAATTCTACATCTTTTTTACACAAAACACAGGTATTATCATTTAGATGACTGACACCTAGTCTACTCAGTCTCTCTTTGGTATTTACTCTTCCCACTAAGACAAACCATGCGAAGAGCTCAATTTTTGGCAGAACCAAGCCTCTCCAAATTGAGCTAGTAAAGCTGTAGCTTGTGACTTCCTCCAATGCAGTTTCTGTCTACAACACCTGCACAAAAGAGTTAGTAGAAAAATACCTTTTTTTCTTTTTATCAAATTTTCACACCACGCTGTCCTCTCTACCAGGTGATAATTTAATTGGTCTTAGCCTTTCATGAAGTTGGTTGACAAGTGCCAACTCCCATTGAAACAATTCTCTCCTCCAAAGAAAATTCCATATCCACTCTAACCCATCCCAAAACCCACAATCCTCTATAACAGATCCTTGCTGGTTTGAAACAAAGAAAAGTCTCGGAAATCTCTCTTTCAAGGGTCCACCTTGTAACCAATTATCCTCCCAAAAACGAGTTCTCCTCCCGTCTCCTATTTCCATAGATAGCCCACAAAGAATTTTGTCTTTTACATGTTGCTTCTTTATCTTCAATTGACAGATATCTTTCCACGAACCTCCTCTTGTGGGTAGTAACTGATTTGCTAGCATCATATTTGGATTTAAGCCATTACACGAACATACAATCTTCTTCCACAACGGACAATCCTCCTTTGAAACCGTCACCACCACTTAAACAGAAGTGCTGTATTCCTAATTACAGCATCCCCCACTCCCAAGCCTCCTAGCTTTTTCGGAGCCTGCACCAATTCCCATTTTACCAGAGGCATACCATTATTACCATCCTCTTTTCTCCATAAAAATTTCTTTGCAACGCAATCAACTTTTCTGCTACCCCTTTTGGCATCTTATATAAGCTATGATAGTAGACTGGCAAGCTATTAAGCACATACTTGATAAGAACTAACTTTCCAGCTTTGTTAAGTACCTTTGCTTTCCACAGACTGAGCTTTTCTTCTACCTTGTCTATAATCGGTTTACATGTCTTCACCAGTCGAGGATTTACTCCTAAGGGTATTCCCAAGTACCTTACAGGTAGGACCGCTTCAATACATCCTAGTAGCCCACATATATTTGTCACCCACTCCGATTCACAATTAACGGAAATCAAATTTGATTTGTCAAAGTTGATACTTAGTCCAGACATGAGTTCAAAGCATCACATGAGCCTCTTATTTTTTTTGAAACAAAGGAAGCTCAACACATTAAAGTGGAGCAAATAAAAGAAAAAAGAAGACACATAACTAGCTACCAACAAATAAACCAACCCCTACTATCCCCAGTACTCTCATCCTCCCCCAGGATCACCACCACTCCATTCCGTGTAGCTCATCAACGTCCTTGTGTGTATGACCTCCAGGCTTGCTCTTGCATTCTTGAAGATTCGTGCATTCCGTTCCAACCAGATGTTCCAAATCACTGCAAAGAACACTGACATCCACATCTTCTTCCCCTGTTGTCTATTATGCATTCCATGCCAACTCTCAAACATTTCTTTAACAGTTCCGGGAATCACCCACTCCCTTCCTAGTAACCTCAGCCACTTGCACCACACCTGCCATGTTACCTCACACCTAAGGAATAAATGCTCAACAGATTCTAATTCCTTGGTACACAGTACACACATACTATCCCCAGAATGTTGACTCCTAGTTTAGTCAGCCGCTCCTTGGTGTTAACTCTACCCACTAGCACAAACCACCCAAAGAGCTCAATTCTCGGAGGAACGAAACCTTTCCAAATGGAACTCGTGAAGCTATAACTCGTTATCTCAGCTGATAATGTCTCCGCTTGTATAGCCTGGATCACAGAACTAGTAGAGAAAATACCTTTATTTTCAAACTTCCACACCACATTGTCCTCCCTACCTGATGACAACCTCACTGGCCTTAACCTCTCATGCAGTTGATTGACAAGCTCCAGCTCCCATTGGAACAGTGCCCTCCTCCATTGAAAATTCCAAATCCAATCAAGCCCATCCCAAAAACCACACTCCCCGATGACAAGTCCTTGCTGACTGGAAATAGAGTAGAGTCTCGGATGACTTCCTTTCAGAGTACCACCTTGAACCCAGTTATCTTCCCAAAATCGAGTCTGCATACCATTGCCTACTTCCATTGCCAGTCCACTTACCACTTTATCACGAATCCGCGGTTCTTTTATATTCAGCTGACATATGTCCTTCCAAGGGCCACCCTTTACTGGTAAAGGCTGAGTTGCTAACATGACATCCGGGTTCAACTTATTACACGAACACACAATCTTCTTCCACAGCGGGCAATCCTCCTTTGAAAACCTCCACCACCACTTAAACAGAAGCGCTGTGTTTCTCAGCACTGCATCACCAACCCCCAATCCCCCAACCTTTTTTGGAGCCTGAACTATCTCCCACTTTACCATAGGTATACCATAGTTCCCGTTCTCCTTGCACCACATAAAGTTCCGTTGTAAAGCAATCAGCTTGTCCGCTACCGCCTTCGGCATCTTGTATAGACTAAGGTAGTAGATGGGGAGACTATTCAGCACCGATTTGATAAGGACCAGCTTACCTGATTTATTCAAAACCTTGGCTTTCCACAAACTCAGCTTCTGTTCCACCTTATCAATGATTGGTTTCCAAGTCTTCACCAAGCGCGGATTTGCACCTAGAGAAACTCCCAAGTATCTAACCGGTAGAGAAGCTTGTTGGCATCCCAGCAGTCCACATGCCTGATCAATCCATCCTTGCTTACAGTTCACCGATATCAGATTCGATTTATCAAAGTTAATGCTCAGCCCAGACATCAACTCAAAGCACCGTAACAGTCTCTTATAGTTTACAATTGTTTCAGTCTCCGGCGGGCAGAATAAAATAGTGTCATCTGCAAATTGTAGGTGTGACAGTTCAATAAGATCTCCCCCTACCAGCAGTGGAGCAATGCGGCCATTCCTCACAGCCTCCCCCAACATCCTATGCAACACATCTACAACTAATACGAATAGCAATGGAGAAAGTGGGTCCCCTTGTCTTAGTCCCCTCTCCATCTTGAATGGCTTGGAAGGTGCCCCGTTTACCAAGACTGCCATGGTGGCCGTAGTAACACACTCTTTCACCCAGCTCCTCCATTTTTGGCCGAAGCCCATTTTCTGTAGCACAATGTCAACAAAATCCCATCTCACTCTGTCATAGGCCTTCTGAAAATCCAGTTTGATAATGACTGCTGACTTTTTCCGAGTCTTCAGCCAATGAACCGTCTCGCAGGCTATGAGTGCACCATCATGAATTTTTCTTCCCTTTACAAATGCAGTCTGAGTCTCTCCAACCAGTCCCGACATCACAGATCGCATCCTGTGCACCAACACTTTCAAAATCACTTTGTACACACACCCCACCATACTAATCGGCCTAAAATCCTTCACCTCCTTTGCACCTTCAAACTTTGGAGCTAGTGTCACCCACGTTACATTGACATCCTTTGGCAATTTCGCACTTTGAAAGAACCCCATTACCGCAGCAGTGAATTCCGGCCCAATGTCATCCCAGCATTTCTTTATGAAGTTCATGTTAAACCCATCACTCCCTGGGGCCTTGGAAGATTCGCAGTCCCACACAGCCTCCTTAATTTCCTCATCCGTCGGCATCACTTCTAAAGCTTCAGCCTCATCCCTATGGATACACTTTACTAACCCATCTCTGATTCCAATCCTCGGAACATATTCCTGTCGATATAAATCCTTGTAGAACCCTCTAATCGCACCTTTTATTCTCGCCTGATTCCGCACAAGTCTTCCATGTAACATCAGAGCATCAATCCTGTTATTCCGTCTTCTGGCCGAAGCAATGTTATGAAAGTATCTGGTATTCCTATCCATGTTTGCAGCATGCTTAGACCGAGACATCTGTTTCCAGTGCATTTCCTTTCTAATATACCATTTTGAACAAAAGCTCACAAGCGCCTTCCTTCTAGCCTCCGTTGTACCATCATAAACTCCATCACTGACTGAATTGTCCAGCTTGGTGAGCTCCTCCTCAAACCTCATGAGTCTCTTATCCATGTCCCGGAAGTTATCCTTGTGCCATTGCCGCAGTTGTATTGCTAGAGCCCTCAGCTTGCACGGGAACTGCGTTTCTCCGAGGCTTCGCCACTCATCCTTCACCATTCTCAGAAATCCCTCATGAGCCTCTTATAATTCAAGATTGTCTCAGTCTCTGGTGGGCAGAACAAAATAGTGTCACCCGCAAACTGTAAGTGTGACAGTTCTATTTTATCCCTCCCAACCAGCAGAGGAGATATACATCCATTCCTGACAGCTTCTCCCACCATCCTATGTAATACGTCAACCACAAGAACAAACAAGAACGGAGATAGAGGATCCCCTTGTCTTAGGCCTCCCTCCATCTTGAATGGCTTGGACGGTGCCCCATTAATCAAAACCGACATAGAGGCTGTACTTACACATTCCTTTACCCATGCTCTCCATCTATGTCCGAAACCCATCTTTTCTAACACAATATCAACAAAGCTCCACCTAACCATGTCATATGCCTTTTGAAAATCTAGCTTTATAATCACCGCCTTCTTCTTACTCGTCCTAAGCCACTAAACTGTTTCACATGCAATGAGAGCACCGTCATGTATTTTTCGGCCCTTCACGAAAGCACTCTGTGTCTCTCCCACTAGTCTTGGCATCACTAAACTCATCCTTCTTACCAAAACCTTCGATATCACTTTGTACACACACCCAACCATGCTAATAGGCCTGAGGTCCTTGATCTCCTTGGCACCCACAAACTTTGGAGCTAGCGCCACCCAAGTTACATTCGCGTCCGTCGGTAATTCGGCACTATGGAAGAAAGCTAATACAGTTACAGTGAATTCATGACCAATCTCATCCCAACACTTCTTAATGAAGTTCATGTTATACCCGTCATTACCTAGGGCTTTCGTCGACTCACAATCCCAAACAGACTCTCTAATTTCCTGAGCAGAAGGCATTACTTCTAATGCTGTAGCCTCATCTCCCTCTATCTTCATCACTAGTCCTTTCGGAAATCCAATCAATGGCACATATTCTTGCTGATACAAATCTTTATAAAACCCTTTGATTACAACCTTTATTCTGGAATGATTCTGTACCAACCTCCCATGCAGTAAGAGCACATCAATTTTGTTGTTTCTCCTTCTTGCCGAGGCTACTTGATGGAAGTATCTGGTATTCTTATCCATATCCCTTGCATGTCGAGACCGAGACATCTGCTTCCAGTGAATTTCCTTTCGAATATACCATTTTTGCAACATCTCACCAAAGCTTTGTGCCTAACCTCCATTGTACCATCATATGCACCATCACTTACCATATCATCAATCTTTTTTATCTCCTCCTCAAATCTCTTTATTTTACTATCCATGTCACCAAAGTTGTCTCAATGCCATCTTCTCAGAGGAGACGTCAGTGCCTTCAGCTTGCTAGTGAATTGAACATCCCCTAAGTTTCTCCATTCCTCTTTCACCATGCTCAGAAAACCCTCATGTGTGAACCATGCATCTAAACTTCTAAACGGTCTTGGGCCTTGACGAACTGATTTCTGCTAATTTAGAATTTTATAAAAATATAATCGCGTTGTAAGTATAGTTTCTAAACCAACAGAGAATCCTTTCGTACAAAAGTTTTGGTTGTCACTTAAGCAAACCTAATAAAAATAATAAACCGAAGTATTTAAACCTCGGGTCGTCTTCTCAAGGAATTGCAGGGAAGTATGATTTATAATTGGTTATGGAAAAAGGTGTATTTTTGAGTTTTTGAAATAGGGAACAAGTAATTTAAATGGCAAGGAAAGATAAATTAATAATTAGAAAAACTCTTGGCAAGGTATGAGAACTGGAAATCCCATCCTAGTTATCCTTATCAGGTGTGATGATAATTGTTTATCACTCCCACTTAGTTAACCCTTACTAAATAAAGGTAGTCAAGTGGACCAATCAATTTGATCCTCAAGTCCTAGTCAACTCCTGTGGAAAGACTAGCTTTAGAGCGATTCAAATCAATCAGCGAGAATTCCAATTTTTTTCAATCAACTGCTGAGTCTGATAACTCAAGTGTTACCAATTACTTAACCAAAACCAAAAGGAGAAAAATCTAAATTAAATTCAAAGCATCATAAATAGAATAAAACAATCATAAATCTGAAATACCTTAAATTATATTAAATAGAATATTCAAATCTAACATGGAAAGATTCATAAGCCAATTTGGCAACATAAGTAATTAACAAGTAAAAGCATTAGAGTAAATAAGAGTAGAACAGAAACATAAATTAAAGGAACATTGAACCTGGAATGGAGTAATAACCATAAAGTAAAAGAAATCCTAATTCTAAAACCTAAGAGAGAGGAGAGAACCTCTCTCTCTAGAAACTACATCTAAAACCTAAAATTTGTGTATTCTGAATTTTGTATCCATTCCCTCCTGGATTCCCCCATTCTCTGGCTTCTATTCTGTGTTTCTGGGCTTGGATTTGGACCGAAAAAGGGCCCAGAAATCGCTGGGGGAAACTTCTGTAATTTTCTGCACGTGGCGTCCGTCACGCGTGCGCGTGGGTCACGTGTGCGCGTCATTTGGAGTTTTTCCTTGTCACGCGTACGCGTCAGTCACGCGTTCGTGTCGCTTATGCTTTGCGCTAGGCACGTGTCCGCGTCGTCCATGCGTGCGCGTCGCTTGCATTTTGCGCTAGGCACGCGTCCGCGTCGTCCATGCATGCGCGTCGCTGCCATTTTCTTCGAAACTCCATTTTGTGCGTTCCTTCCATTTTTGCGTGTTTCTTTTCCATCCTCTAAGCCATTCCTGCCCTGTAATCTCTGAAATCACTTAACACCCATATCAAGGCATCGAATGGTATAAAGAGAGGATTATTAATTAGCAATTTAAGGCCAAAGAAGCATGTTTTCAATCATAGCACAAAAATCAAGAAGGAAAACGTAAAACATGCGAATTGTCTGAATAAGTGTGAGAATAATGGATAAAATCCACTAGATTAAGCACAAGATAAACCCTAAAAATGGAGTTTATCGGGCCTCCCTTCACCCTCGTATCTTCCACAATCAGTGGACAGTGATCTGATAGCACTCGAGGTCCACTTTTCAAACGAGTATCTGGAAGCACTTTAATCCAATCTACACTGACTAAAACCCTATCAATGCGGCTACATTGTTGGCCCCTGAACCATGTGAATTTACAGTCATTTAGAGGAAGATCCAACAACTGCATATCCTGTACCCAAAACTTAAACTCTTTCGCAGACAGTGGTAGCCTACTCACTCCTTTCCTTTCCTCCACATGCAATATTTCATTGAAGTCCCCCATAAAGCAAAAAGGCACCCGACACAGCCCCACAATATAACTCAACTCCTCCCATATCACCAGCTTTTCAGCTTTCCCATGTGTGCCATACACCAAACAAAACGCACAGCTAAGATTATTATTAGTCATCGCTCCCTCCACACACAGTCACCGTTCTCCTTTATAGTAATTATTCATTTTAAACGACATATCATCCCATATTAACAGTAAACCTCCAAAAGCACCTACGAATTCCACATATTCCCACCCTAACATGTCATTTTCCCAAATACGTATAACATCAAATTTAGTTAATACGTGACGCTTAGTTTCAATCAATCCTAACATGTTTAATCTACAATTCTTTTTCAATTCTTTTATCATTCTCAGCTTTCCATCACCTCCTAACCCCCTAATATTCCAACAACTGTAAATCATTTAAAAATATTTTTACACACTTTGTTGAAGTTCTTAGGTCTGCTTCTTCTCGCTTTCTCTTTTTGTTTTGCCAGCCTCCTCTTGTTTGCAATTTCTTCATTCTGTGCTTGAAGTATTGCCATGATATCGTCTACTTCATTATGTAAAACTGAACCTGATTCCACGGCTAATTCCCAAGTTTTTCTATTTTCCTTCATTTGTTCCTCCCACTCCAGCCTTTCATCAAACACATTCTGATTCCCTTGGTTTGTTCCGGAGCCACTTTCCTTGTGGTTACATTCTTTACCGTTTGCACAATGTTCCTTGCAAGCTGTCACTGTCTCTGGAATAATCTCACCTTCTTCGCCTTCTTCCTCTGATGGATTCAAGTTCATGTTGTTGCTCTGATTACCTTGCTCATTGATTTTGCCATGGTACTCTTCATCACTTAGCATTTCTAGCGCACTACCTCCCCCTGCATCAATTAGACCCGATCCTTGTTTCCCATCACCGCCGCTGTCCCGCATCCTGCATACAGGCGCTACTCATGGAGCCACCATCTTCGGTCGAGCATGTTTCACCACACTTGTCACCATCACCATCTGACCCACGTTCCCTTTCCCCTGCACGATGTTGTTCTGACGCGTGTCTTCACCTGTCGCCGCCCGTGTGTGTTTCAACGTCGACTGCACCAGTTCCAGCGGCGTGCAGGAGCTACTTCTCGAAGAGAGCATGTCGCCATTCCTTCCTTCTTCATGAGCCCACCCACCAGGACCCATTTTGCCTTCAACAATTCTATATTGGGGTTTTTGAGATACTAGACAAGAAATATAAATGGAAAAGGAAATAAACTAACAACTAACAAAGCTATTGGCAAGGTATGAGAATTGGAAGTCCTATCTTAGTTATCGTCCTCAATTGTGACAACAATTGTCCATTGCTCCCACTTAGTTAACCTCGAACCATGGAGAAAAGTCAAGTAGATGGATTAACTTGAGTCCACTAGTACTAGCCTAATCATGATGAAAAACTAGCATTAGTGGCATTCAAGCTAATTAGCAACTTCTAATTATCAATCAACAAAGGAATTAGACAACTCAAGAGTCACTAATTACTCTACCAAAGCCAAGAGGAGAAAAATCTATTCTACAATCCAACCAAGCATTTCATCAAACACTTGAGAGGCATAAGAGGAAAATAAAAGGAATTGAACAACAACAAAGCAATTCAACAATAAAGGAACATGAATCATAAATTGTATTAAAAGAGAAATAGAAGAAACAAAAGTGCACCAAAATAAAAATAGAAGAACAAAAGTGCATAAACATAAAAGTAGAGAATTACATGAATTAAATGCTAAAGTAGAGAGACGAGATGTAAAAGAAGAAGAATTACAAAGGGAAAAGTAAATCAAATCATGAAATTAACCTAGATCTAAGAGATTCTAATATAGATCCAACCTAATCCTAATTCTAGAGAGAAGTGAGAGCTTCTCTCTCTAAAACTAACTTTCCTCCAAAACTTAAACTAAAACTAAACTAGTGTGACTAGACTTTTTTGATTCCTCTTCATTCCTTGGGTTAAATAGCATCAAAAGTGAGTTGGATTTGGGCCTGGGAAGCCCAGAAATCGCCCCCAGTGATTGCCTTTAAGTGAGTCACGTGCGAGTATCGACCCGTACGCGTACAGCACGCATACACGTTGCTTGACAATTTCCTATCCATGCGTACGCGTCATGTACGCGTACGCGTCGCCATGCGACGTCACAATCCACGCGTGCGCGTCTGCTGCGCGTGCGCGTCGTTGATCTCATCCCAAATCCTTGCTTTTTCATGATTTCTCCACTTTGCATGCTTTTCTCTTCATTCCTTTGATCCATTCCTAGCCTTCTAAACCTGAAATCACTAACACACACATCAAGGCATCTAGTGGAGTCAAAGGCAAATTAAATTTAGCTAATTAAGGCTTAAAAGCATGTTTTCACACTTAAGCACAAATTAGGAGATAATCATGAAACCATGCTATTCATTGAATAAATGTGGGTAAAAGGTCATAAAGTCCCCTAAATTAAGCACAAGATAAACCCTCAAAATGGGGTTTATCAACCTCCCCACACTTAAACCATAGCATGTCCTCATGCTATATCAAGAAGGAAACAAAGGGTATCAACATTTATTCAATGAAACTAAACTAAGTGCAATCTATCTATATGCAACTATCTACATGAATACAATTGCTTACGCGTGGGTTGATGGTTGTGTCTCAGGCTCACTGTTCGCACAGTGCAGGCGCAACTCTCGAGTTTGTGGCTGGGAGGTGAGAATTTGGTGTCCACGCGTACGCGTGGATGATGCGTGCGCGTGGATGGGCGAAAATGTTTAGGGCACGCATACACGTGCATGGCGCGTACGCGTGGGTTGGTGCTCTATTTTTCAAAATTTTTCTATGTTATTACACCAAACCAAACATTCCAAACCTCCAAACAGCTACCACAACACCATAAAACCTTATTTAACATACTAAACTACCAAATAAACTCAATAAACTAATCAAAATATGGAATTAAACTAATTTTACCAGTATGTACAAAAGAGAAAATGAAAAGATTTTACCATGGTGGGGGGTCTCCCACCAAGCACTTTTGTTTATTGTCCTTAAGTTGGACTTATAGGGAGTTTGATGATCGGATAATTTATACGCTTTTTGGCATTGTTTTTACATAGTTTTTAGTATGATTTAGTTAGTTTTTGGAATATTTTTATTAGTTTTTAAATAAAAATCACATTTCTGGACTTTACTATGGGTTTGTGTGTTTTTCTGTGATTTCAGGTAATTTCTGGCTGAAATTGAGGGACCTGAGCAAAAATCTGATTCAGGCTGAAAAAGGACTGCAGATGCTGTTGGATTCTGACCTCTCTACACTCAAAGTGGATTTTCTGGAGCTACAGAACTCCAAATGGCGCGCTCTCAATTGAGTTGGAAAGTAGACATCCAGGGCTTTCCAGCAATATATAATAGTTCATACTTTGCTTGAGTTTAGACGACGCAAACTGGCGTTCAACGCCAGTTCCATGCTGCATTCTTGAGTTAAACGCCAGAAACAGGTTGCAAAATGGAGTTAAACGCCAGAAACAGGTTACAAACTGGCGTTCAACTCCAAGAGAAGCCTCTACACGTGTAAAGCTCAATGCTCAGCCCAAGCACACACCAAGTGGGCCCCGAAAGTGGATTTCTGCATCATTTACTCATTTCTGTAAACCGTAGTAACTAGTTTAGCATAAATAGGACTTTTTACTATTGTATTTACATCTTTGGATTATCTTTTGATCCTTTGATCACGTTTAGGGGGCTGGCCATTCGGCCATGCCTGGACCTTATCACTTATGTATTTTCAACGGTAGAGTTTCTACACTCCATAGATTAAGGTGTGGAGCTCTGCTGTTCCTCATGAATTAATACAAAGTACTACTGTTTTTCTATTCAATTCAAGCTTATTCCTTCTCTAAGATATCCATTCGCACCCAAGAACATGATAAATGTGATGATTATGTGACGCTCATCATCATTCTCACCTATGAACGTGTGCCTGACAAACACTTCCGTTCTACATGCAAACAAGCTAGAATGAGTATCTCTTAGATATCTAATACAGAGGACTGAGTCCGAGATATTAGAATCTTCGTGGTATAAGTTAGAACCCATGGACGGCCATTCTTGAGATCTGGAAAGGGATGGCTGTGACGAGCTTCAAATTCGCGAGTGCTGGGCGTAGTGACAGACGCAAAAGGATAGTAAATCCTATTCCAGTATGATCGAGAACCGACAGATGATTAGCCATGCAGTGACAGCACATTGGACCATTTTCACAGAGAGGATGGGATGTAGCCATTGACAACGGTGATGCCCTACATAAAGCTTGCCATGGAAAGGAGTATGAATGATTGGATGAAGACAGCAGGAAAGTAGAGGTTCAGAGGAACGAAAGGCATCTCTATACGCTTATCTGAAATTCTCACCAATGAATTACATAAGTATCTCTATCCTAGTTTATATTTCAATTATGTTTTAATTATCAAATCTCCATAACTATCTGAATCTGCCTGACTGAGATTTACAAGGTGACCATAGCTTGCTTCAAGCCGACAATCTTCGTGGGATCGACCCTTACTCACGTAAGGTTTATTACTTGGACGACCCAGTGCACTTGCTGGTTAGTTGTGCGGAATTGTAACAAAGTGTGATTCACGTCTGAGAGCACCAAGCCATTGGCGCCATTGTTGAATATCACGATTTCGCATACCAAGTTTTTGGCGCCGTTGCCGGGGATTGTTCGAGTTTGGACAACTGACGGTTCATCTTGTTGCTCAGATTAGGTAAATTTAATTTATTTTTAAGCTTTTTTTTTATTTTTTTATTTTCGAAGATAATACAAAAAAAATTTCTTTTTTTTCGTTTTTCCCAATTAATTTTTCGAAAAAAATACAAAAAAAATTTTAAAAGCAAAAATTTGATGTTTCTTGTTGGAGTCTAGAGTCAAGTTTTAAGTTTGGTGTCAATTGCATCTTTTTAATTTTCAAAAAAAATTATTTTCGAAAATCTCATGCATTGCATTCTTCATGATCTTCAAGTTGTTCTTGGCCAGTCTTCTTGTTTGATCTTCATATTTTCTTGTTTTGTATCTTTCCTTATTTTTCATATGCATTCTTGAATTATTAATGTCTAAAGAATAAAAATTTTTAAGTTTGGTATCTTGCATGTTTTCTTTTCTTGAAAATTTTTTAAAAATAAGTTCTTGGTGTTCATCTTGACATTCAAAGTGTTCTTGGTGTTCATCTTGACATTCATAGTGTTCTTGCATGCATCACATGTTTTGATCCAAAATTTTCATGCATTGAGTCTTTTTTATGTTTTTCTCTTTCATTATTAAAAATTCAAAAATAAAAAATATATCTTTCCTTTTGTCACTCACAAAATTCGAAAATTTGGGTTGACTTTTTCAAAAAAAATTTAAAATCTAGTTGTTTCTTATGAGTCAAATCAAATTTTTAATTTCAAAATTCTATCTTTTTCAAAAAATCAAATTTTTTTCATTTTTCTTTTATGATTTTCGAAAATTTCAAAATTGATTTTCAAAAATCTTTTTTCTTATTTTTATTTCATATTTTCGAAATTAATACTAACAATTAATGTGATTGATTCAAAAATGTTAAGTTTGTTACATGCCTAGTAAGAAAAGTTCAATCTTTAAATTTTAAAATCATATCTTTTTAGTTTCTTGTTAGTCAAGTAATCAACTTTAATTTTCAAAATTAAATCTTTTTAATTTTCTTTTCAAATCCTTTTCAAAATAATTTTCAATCATATCTCTCAATCATATCTTTTTCAAAATCAATTTCAAAATCTTTTCTAACTTCTTATCTTTTTCAAAAACAATTTTCAAATCTGTTTCAATCAATCTTATCTTTTTGTTTCAATCATATCTTTTTCAAAACTACCTAACTAATTCTCTCTTTAATTTTCGAAAATCCCTTCCCTCTCTTTCAAAATTCCTTTTTTTTATTTAACTAATTGTTTTAATTTTTAATTTAATGTGATTTCAATTTTAATTTTTGAAATTTAACTTTAAATGTTATTTTTAATTTAATTAATTTTCGAAATTTCCTCTCTCTCATCTCCTTCTAATTATTTATTTGTTTACTAACACTTCTCTTCATCTCAAAATTCGAACCCTCTCTTCCTCTTGGTATTCGAATTTCTCTTCTTCTATTCATATCTTCTTCTACTCACATAAAGGAATCTCTATACTGTGACATAGAGGATTCCATATTTTCTATTCTCTTCTTTTTCATATGAGCAGGAACAAGGACAAGAACATTCCTGTTGAAGCTGATCCTGAACCTGAAAGAACTCTAAAGAAGAAGCTAAGGGAAGCTAAAGCACAACTCTCTGGAGAAAATCTGACAGAAATTTTTGAAAAAGAAGGAAACATGGCCGAAAATAATAACAATGCAAGGAAGATGCTTGGTGACTTTACTGCACCTAATTCCAACTTACATGGAAGAAGCATTTCAATCCCTGCCATTGGTGCAAACAATTTTGAGCTGAAACCTCAACTAGTTTCTCTGATGTAACAGAATTGCAAATTTTATGGACTTCCATCCGAAGATCCCTTTCAATTCTTAACTGAATTCTTACAGATCTGTGATACTATTAAGACCAATGGGGTTGATCCCGAGGTCTATAGGCTTATGCTCTTCCCGTTTGCTGTAAGAGACAGAGCTAGAGTATGGTTGGACTCTCAACCTAAAGATAGCCTGAACTCTTGGGATAAACTGGTCATGGCTTTCTTAGCCAAGTTCTTTCCTCCTCAAAAGCTTAGTAAGCTTAGAGTGGATGTTCAAACCTTCAGACAGAAAGAAGGAGAATCCCTTTATGAAGCTTGGGAGAGATACAAGAAACTGACCAAAAAAGTGTCCTTCTGACATGCTTTCAGAATGGACCATCCTGGATATATTCTATGATGGTCTGTCTGAGTTATCAAAGATGTCATTGGACCATTCTGCAGGTGGATCCATCCACCTAAAGAAAATTCCTGCAGAAGCTCAAGAACTCATTGATATGGTTGCAAATAACCAGTTCATGTACACTTCTGAAAGGAATCCTGTGAATAATGGGACGCCTATGAGGAAGGGAGTTCTTGAAATTGATACTCTGAATGCCATATTGGCTCAGAACAAAATATTGACTCAACAAGTCAATATGATCTCTCAGAGTCTGAATGGATTGAAGGAATCATCCAACAGTACTAAAGAGGCATCTTCTGAAGAAGAAGCTTATGATCCTGAGAACCCTGCAATAGCAGAGGTGAATTACATGGGGGAACCCTATGGAAACACCTATAATCCCTCATAGAGAAATCATCCAAATTTCTCATGGAAGGATCAACAAAAGCCTCAACAAGGCTTTAATAATGGTGGAAGAAACAGGTTTAGCAATAGCAAGCCTTTTCCATCATCCACTCAGCAAAAGACAGAGAGTTTTGAGCAGAATCCATCTAGCTTAGCAAACATAGTCTCTGATCTGTCTAAGGCCACTTTAAGTTTCATAAATGAAACCAGGTCATCCATTAGAAATTTGGAGGCACAAGTGGGCCAACTGAGTAAAAGAGTCACTGAAATCCCTCGTAGTACTCTCCCAAGCAATACAGAAGAGAATCCAAAAAGAGAGTGCAAGGCCATTGATTTAACCATCATAACCTACAAAGGAGGGAGAGGACGTGAATCCTAGTGAGGAAGACCTCCTGGGACGTCCAGTGACCAATAAAGAGTTTCCCTTTGAGGAACTGAAGGAATCTGAGGCTCATCTAGAGACTATAGAGATTCCATTGAACCTCCTTATGCCATTCATGAGCTCTAATGAATATTCTTCTTCTGAAGAGAATGAAGATGTTACTGAAGAGCAAGTTGCCAAGTACCTTGGTGCAATCATGAAGCTGAATGCCAAATTATTTGGTAATGAGACTTGGGAAGATGAATCTCTCGTGCTCATCAATGAACTGAGTGATCTGGATCAACTGACATTATCTCAGAAGAAACAGGATCCTAGAAAGTTCTTAATACCTTGTACCATGGGCACCATGACCTTTGAGAAGGCTCTATGTGACCTTGGATCAGGGATAAACCTCATGCCACTCTCTGTAATGGAGAAACTGGGAATCTTTGAGGTACAAGATGCCAGAATCTCATTAGAGATGGTAGACAACTCAAGAAAACAGGCTTATAGACAAGTAGAGGATGTGCTAGTAAAGGTTGAAGGCCTTTACATCCCTGCTGATTTCATAATCCTGGATACTAGGAAGGATGAGGATGAATCCATCATCCTTGGAAGACCCTTCCTAGCCACAGCAAGAGCTGTGATTGATGTAGACAGAGGAGAATTGATCCTTCAACTGAATAAGGACAACCTTGTGTTTAAAACTCAAGGATCTCCTTCTGTAACCATGGAGAGGAAGCATGAAAAGCTTCTCTCACTGTAGAGTCAACCAGAGCCCCCACAGTCAAACTCTAAGTTTGGTGTTGGGAGGCCACATCCAAACTCTAAGTTTGGTGTTGAACCCCCACATTCAAACTCTAAGTTTGGTGTTGGGAGGTTCCAACAATGCTCTGAACATCTGTAAGGCTCCATGAGAGCTCACTGTCAAGCTATTGACATTAAAGAAGCGCTTGTTGGGAGGCAACCCAATGTTATCTAATTATATTTATTTATTTTCCATTGTTATTTTATGTTTTCTTTAGGTTGATGATCATGCGAAGTCACAAAAACTACTGAAAAATCAAAAACAGAATAAAAAATAGAATGAAAAATAGCACACCCTGGAGGAGAACAGTCTGGCATTTAAACGCCAGAAACAGGCACCAAGTTGGCGTTTAACGCCAGAAATAAGCATCTACCTGGCGTTAAACACCAGAACAGAGCATGGAAGTGGCGTTTAACGCCAGAAACAGGCAGCAGTCTGGCGTTAAATGCCAGGATTGCATGTATAGGGCGTTTTACATGTCTAAAGGGTGCAGGGATGAAAAATCCTTGACACCTCAGGATCTGTGGACCCCATAGGATTGCCACATGATCTGTGGACCCCACAGGATCCCCACCACTTCTTCTCTCCCCTTCACACCTTTTCATAACTCTCTTCCCCAAAATAACCTCCACCAATCACCTCCAATTCCCCTCCAAAACCATCATACACCCACCTACACCCACCCACTCAAATTCAAACCATCACTCATTCCTTTTCACACATCATAACCACCTTAAACCCCCAGTGGCCGAATCATTCACACCTCCATCTCCTCCATCTCTTCTTCTTCTCATCCTTTCTTTCTTCTTTTGCTCGAGGACGAGCAAACTTTTTAAGTTTGGTGTGGAAAAAGCATTGCTTTTTTGTTTTTCCATAACCACTAATGCCTCAAGGGATGCACTTCCCTCCACAAAACTATTTGGAGCAAATCAACACTTTTCTAGGAGAATTAAGTTCCAACATGGGACAATTAAGGATGGAGCACCAAGAGCACTCCATCATCCTCCATGAAATTAGAGAAGATCAAAGAGCTATGAGGGAGGAGCAACAAAGGTAAGGAAGAGACATAGAGGAGCTCAAGAGCACCATTGGTTCTTCAAGGAGAGGAAGACGCCACCCTCACTAAGGCGGACTCATTCCTTAATCTCCTTGTCTATTTATTTTCTGTTTTTCGATTTTTGAGCCTTATGTGTTATTTATGTTTGTGCCTTTACTACATGATCATTAGTGTCTAAGTGTCTATGCCTTAAAGTTATGAATATGAATCCATCACCTCGCTTGAATGAAAAATATTTTAATTACAAAAGAACAAGAAGTACATGGTTTCAAATTCATCCTTGAAACTGGTTTAATTATTTTGATGTGGTGATAATACTTTTTGTTTTCTGAATGAATGCTTGAACAGTGCATATGTCTTTTGAAGTTGTTGTTTATGAATGTTAAATATGTTGGCTCTTGAAAGAATGATGACAAGGAAAATTGTTATTTGATAATCTGAAAAATCATAAAAATAATTCTTGAAGCAAGAAAAAGCAGTGAATACAAAAGCTTGCAGAAAAAAAAAGAAAAAAAATAGCAAAAAAAAAGAGAAAGAGAAAGAAAAAGCAAGCAGAAAAAGCCAAAAGCTCTTTAAACCAAAAGGCAAGAGCAAAAAGCCAATAGCCCTTAAAACCAAAAGGCAAGGGTAATAAAAAGGATCCAAGGCTTTGAGCATCAGTGGATAGGAGGGCCAAAAGGAATAAAATCCTAGCCTAAGCAGCTAAACCAAGCTGTCCCTAACCATGTGCTTGTGGCATGAAGGTGTCAAGTGAAAACTTGAGACTGAGCGGTTAAAGTCAAGGTCCAAAGCAAAAGAATTGTGTGCTTAAGAACTCTGGACACCTCTAATTGGGGACTCTAGCAAAACTGAGTCATAATCTGAAAAGGTTCACCCAATTATGTGTCTGTGGCATTTATGTATCCGGTGGTAATACTGGAAAACAAAGTGCTTAGGGCCACGGCCAAGACTCATAAAGTAGCTGTGTTCAAGAATCAACATACTGAACTAGGAGAATCAATAACACTATCTGAACTCTGAGTTCCTATAGATGCCAATCATTTTGAACCTCAATGGATAAAGCGAGATGCCAAAACTATTCAAGACGCAAAAAGCTACAAGTCCCGCTCATCTTATTGGAGCTAAGTTTCATTGATATTTTAGAATTTATAGTATATTCTCTTCTTCTTATCCTATTTGATTTTCAGTTGTTTGGGGACAAGCACCAATTTAAGTTTGGTGTTGTGATGAGCGGATAATTTATACGCTTTTTGGCATTGTTTTTACATAGTCTTTAGTATGATTTAGTTAGTTTTTTAGTATATTTCTATTAGTTTTTAAATAAAATTCACATTTCTGGACTTTAATATGGGTTTGTGTGTTTTTCTGTAATTTCAGGTAATTTCTGGCTGAAATTGAGGGACCTGAGCAAAAATCTGATTCAGGCTGAAAAAGGACTGCAGATGTTGTTGGATTCTGGCCTCTCTGCACTCAAAGTGGATTTTCTAGAGCTACAGAACTCTAAATGGCGCACTCTCAATTGCGTTAGAAAGTAGACGTCTAGAGCTTTCCAGCAATATATAATAGTCCATACTTTGCCCGAGTTATACGATGCAAACTGGCGTTCAACGCCAGTTCCATGCTGCATTCTGGAGTTAAACGCCAGAAACAGGTTGCAAAGTGGAGTTAAACGCCAGAAACAGGTTACAAACTGGCGTTCAACTCTAAGAGAAGCCTCTACATGTGTAAAGCTCAATGCTCAGCCCAAGCACACACCAAGTGGGCCCCAGAAGTGGATTTCTGCATCATTTACTCATTTCTGTAAACCCTAGTAACTAGTTTAGCATAAATAGGACTTTTTAGTATTGTATTTACATCTTTGGATTATCTTTTAATCCTTTGATCACGTTTAGGGGGCTGGCCATTCGGCCATGCCTGGACCTTATCACTTATGTATTTTCAACGGTAGAGTTTCTACACTCCATAGATTAAGGTGTGGAGCTCTGCTGTTCCTCATGAATTAATACAAAGTACTACTGTTTTTCTATTCAATTCAAGCTTATTCCTTCTCTAAGATATCCATTCTCACCTATGAACGTGTGCCTGACAAACACTTCCGTTCTACATACAAACAAGCTAGAATGAGTATCTCTTAGATATCTAATATAGAGGACTGAGTCCGAGATATTAGAATCTTCGTGGTATAAGTTAGAACCCATGGACGGCCATTCTTGAGATCTGGAAAGTCTAAACCTTGTCTGTGGTATTCCGAGCAGGATCTGGGAAGGGATGGCTGTGATGAGCTTCAAACTCGCAAGTGCTGGGCGTAGTGACAGACGCAAAAGGATAGTAAATCCTATTCCAGTATGATCGAGAACCGACAGATGATTAGCCATGCAGTGACAGCGCATTGGACCATTTTCACAGAGAGGATGGGATGTAGCCATTGACAACGGTGATGCCCTACATAAAGCTTGCCATGGAAAGGAGTAGGAATAATTGGATGAAGACAGCAGGAAAGCAGAGGTTCAGAGGAACGAAAGGCATCTCTATACGCTTATCTGAAATTCTCACCAATGAATTACATAAGTATCTCTATCCTAGTTTATATTTAAATTATGTTTTAATTATCAAATCTCCATAACTATCTGAATCCGCCTGACTGATATTTACAAGGTGACCATAGCTTGCTTCAAGCCGACAATCTCCGTGGGATTGACCCTTACTCACGTAAAGTTTATTACTTGGACGACCCAGTGCACTTTCTGGTTAGTTGTGCGGAATTGTGACAAAGTGTGATTCACGTTTGAGAGTACCAAGCCATTGGCGCCATTGTTGAAGATCACGATTTCGCATACCAGAGCTCCTCTCAAGGTGGCTTGTGGTTAAATTCTTCTTGGAACTCCCACCAATGCTTGGTTCTCCATTGTGCCCCAAAATTTCTCATGAGTTGCACCAAGTCTTGATGGAGTTATTCACAAGCTTGGGGCTCCCAAAGTCGATCCTCTTCTTGTAATCCGGGATCCCACACTTTATTTTCACACCCGTCTTGAAGTTGATCATTATTAGTCCATCCGGGTGGCAAGCAAGAGGAATTCTCAATGAAGTGCCCAACAATTCTCCTAGACCCATCTAGTTGAGCACTACTCCAACCTTTATATTTCATGTTTGATGTATCAACCCTAATTAGCCTTGATTTGCAACACCAACCACAAAACATTTTTTGCTTACGCTTCGTCCCATAAAGTTCCCTAAGATGGCCATCCGTTTCAAGCAAACCATATTCAAGTGGGATAATAAAGTTAATAGAAATGAATTTCACCCACTCAAATGAAGGAGTAGATTGCAACCTAGGCAAAGACGCTTCTAAGGGTCTTGACAAAGCGTATCCAACTCCCGTCCTTCTCTTTCTAAGGACTCCCACCTCTTCACAAATTTTCTCAAATGTAATCTTTTGTTCAAAAATTTTATCTAAGCCTTTTCCTTTACTCAAACTATAAATGGGAGGGTGAGAAAAATTTACCTCCACAACGCTTTCAAATCCACCGAGAGAAGGTTCTTCATGCTCAAAGAATTCTTCACCACTAAGACTTGATGCTTGATCTTCATCATCAAGGAAACTCAATTCTTGCTCTATCTCATCCAATTCTTCATATGGAATATGCCTTGGAGGTTTTTCACATTCCTCCTTAGCATCAAATTCAATCTTCTTAGAGGGGTTTTCATCAAATCTATATTCCCAAGGTGGTTCCGCATCTCCTACCACTTCTTCCTTTTCTTCAATAATTATAGCTTCCTCCAATTGTTCTAACACAAAGCAATATTTCTCATCATCCAATCTCTCCTTCATGCTATGCTCTTCCTTGGATTCTTCACATGTAGCCATGGGAGTTCCTTGAGTGTCCAAGCATTGGGAGGCTAATCTGTTCACTACCTCGTCTAAGGCGGCCGTGAAATTTTGTACATCCCTTTTCATCTCCGCTTGCCCTTGAAGAAGAACACCAAGGATGTCATCCATTGGAGGTTGGGGTGGATGAGAGGGTTCATTGTCTTGGGGGAAGGGTTCATAGTAGAAAGGTGATTCATCATAGTAAGGATGTGGTGGTTCCATGTTCTCCATTTGTTCTTCTTGTTGCTCAACACACTCCAATCCATTGTTCACAAGTTGAGATTCTACAATTCCCTTCATACTCCCCTCTTCGGTTGCTCTCCCGCAATCATCTGTGGACATGTGGTATGAGTACCATGTATCTAACTTTTGACGGATGCTTGAAGCCGATCCATGGTTTTCTTGAGAGATGGACATTGATATTCTTCCATGGAGGGTTGTGGTGGGAGATAGAATTCATCTTGAGGTTGAAAATTTGTGTACATTGGAGGTGGCTCACCTTGGTCATAGTATGGAGTAGGTGGTTCTTGGAAGTATTGAGGTTGGAATGGTGGTGATTCTATATGTGGCTCATATGATTCAAAAGGTGGTTGGTATGGTGTGTAAGGAGTAGGGTCATATGAAGGTGGTTGGTAAAAAGGGACTTGTGAGTATGGTTGAGGGTTATGTTGAGGGTATGACTCATAGGCATATGGTGGTGGTTCTTGAAAGTCACAAGGGGATTCACCATAGCCATTTGATTGGTATGCATCATAGAATGGCTCTTGTTCATAGTGTATTGGTGGAGGTTGTTGCCATGAAGATTGATCATATACATAAGGTTCCTCCCACCTTTGATTGTCCCATTCTTGATACACATCCTCATTGTAGCCCTCATTTTCTACAACATAGTTAGAACCAAACTCATAACCAAAGTGAGAATTCATAGTGAAAAGAGAAAATAAGAAACAAAAGCTAATAAGAAAGTATGAAACAAAGTCCTAAACTAGCAAAAACTAACAAGCAATCCAAAAATTAAGCTATTCACAATATTCACATATATACAATAACCAATAACATAACACCATTGCAACTCCCCGGCAACGGCGCCATTTTGATGATTGGGTTTTTGTGTGGTTTAGAATTTCACAAATGAATTCTCGTTGCAAGTATAGTCTCTAAACCAATAATTATCTTTTCATACAAAAATTTGTTTGTCACAAGTAACAAACCCCTAAAATTATAAACCGAAGTATTTAAACCCCGGGTCATTCTCCCTAGGAATTGCAATAAAGTGTTCTTGTTATTGGTTATGAGGTATGTTTGGGGTTTTTGGGATAATAGACAAGAAATATAAATGGCAAAGGAAATAACTAACAACTAACAAAGTTCTTGGCAAGGTATGAGAATTGGAAGTCACATCCTAGTTATCCTCCTCAATTGTGAAAACAATTGTCCATTGCTCCCACTTAGTTAACCTCTAACCATGGAGGAAAGTCAAGTGGATAGATTAACTTGAGTCCACTAGTCCTAGCCTAATCATGATGAAAGACTAGTTTTAGTGGCATTCAACCTAATTAGCAACTTCTAATTATCAATCAACAAAGGAATTAGACAACTCAAGGGTCACTAATTACTCTACCAAAACCAAGAGGAGAAAAATCTACTCTACAATCCAACCAAGCATTTCATCAAACACTTGAGAGGCATAAGAGGAAACTAAAAGAAATTGAACAACAACAAAGCAATTCAACAATAAAGGAACATGAATCATAAATTGCATTAAAAGAGAAATAGAAGAAACAAAAGTGCATCAACATAAAAATAGAAGAACAAAAGTGCATCAACATAAAAGTAGAGAATTACATGAATTAAATGCTAAACTAGAGAGAGGAGATGTAGAAGAAGAAGAATTACAAAGGAAAAAGTAAATCAAAGCATGAAATTAATCTAGATCTAAGAGATTCTAATCTAGATCTAACATAATCCTAATTCTAGAGAGAAGTGAGAGCTTCTCTCTCTAAAACTAACTTTCCCTCCAAAACTTAAACTAAAACTAAACTAGTGTGACTAGACTTTTTTTATTCCTCTTCATTTCTTGGGTTAAATAGCATCAGAGGTGAGTTGGATTTGGGCCTGGAAAGCCCAGAAATCGCCCCCAGCGGATTGCCTTTAAGTGAGTCACGTGCGAGTATCGACGCGTACGCGTACAGCACGCGTACGCGTCGCTTGACAATTTCCTATCCACGCGTACGCGTCATGTATGCGTACGCGTCGCCATGCGATGTCACAATCTACGCGTGCGCGTCTGCTGTGCGTGCCCATCGTTAATCTCATCCCAAATCCTTGCTTTTTCATGATTTCTCCACTTTGCATGCTTTTCTCTTCATTCCTTTGATCCATTCCTAGCCTTCTAAACCTGAAATCACTAACACACACATCAAGGCATCTAGTGGAGTCAAAGGCGAATTAAATTTAGCTAATTAAGGCTTAAAAGCATATTTTCACACTTAAGCACAAATTAGGAGATAATCATGAAACCATGCTATTTCATTGAATAAATGTGGGTAAAAGCTCATAAAGTCCCCTAAATTAAGCACAAGATAAACCCTCAAAATGAGGTTTATCAGGTACACCACCATGATCCTTGTCTGGTCAAAACTCACATTCAAAATCACAATCTTTTAAAATCTTGACCAGGAGCAAGTGGGACTAAGTCACAACCCTTGTGTACTGCCCAGGTAATTCAAATCTCAAATATCTTTTTTCTTTAAAACCAAAACCACCTCTTTGTAACATTCTCCAAAACCTTCAAAATAATTTTACTTAAAACCAATTACTTTTAAAATTCACTAAAAGTCCTCCAAATGTGATTTCTTAATCAAACTCAAACATAATTCTTTTCTAAATAATTTAAATTCAAACCTAATTCATTATTTTCTTAAATAAATCAAAATCAAACAAACTATTCTTCCATCTAAATTACCCAAATATAAAACTTTCCAAAAAATTTCATAAAATTTCGACAGCACATCCCCTAAAATTCAGACTTTGCCACCCTTTTCGAGTCTCATCTAAACCACTCAATATTATTTATCACATTTATTATTCATTTTAAAGCTCATCATTATAATTCGATATCATTCATCAATCATCAATCATTCTCATTATCATTATTCACAATCATTAATAATTAATCATCATGCATTTTAACTACCCACTCAACAATTTCCAACAACGAGTCACTAAACCTCAACTTTCATATCATACAACTTATCCTATGGTCATCTAACATAAGTTTTCACAACACATTATATTTTAATTACAATAAACTAAAATCATACCTTGGCCGATTCCCTGATAAACCTGGGACACCTCACAATTCAATGTTCTCCAAGCTCCCAAGATTTCCAAAACTTCACCAAGAGACCCTCTAATCACCAAGACTCAATCCAAGTCTCGCATAATTAATTTTCACCTAACCAACATTCAATTTCTAATCTAAGATCTCAATTTTCACTATAATTAATATATAGATCATTGATTCAACACTTATACCAAGGGTTTGAGGGTGCTTACCTGACCCACAGCTCCAATGAGCTAAACCCGACAATACCCGCAAGCTAATTTGACCCTAAACACCAAAATTACGCAAGATTCAACATAATTACTCATTGAATTTCGAAATTGAGGGGATGAATAGCTGGGACAGAAAACATGACTTACCTCTTAAATTGTTTAGTGGATTTTATAGAGTTCGACGTTGCGGTCGCGTGGCCGCAAACGGTGCAGCGATCGGAGCTCCAGATTGAAGGATAATTGAATTTGAAGTTGGACAAAGGTTAGGTTTTGTGGCTTCTCCCTTCTTCCTTGCTTCCAGCGTGATTTCTTGTGTTTAATGGGGAAGAAGTGGCTGGACTAAGATTATATATGTTGAGTCTTGGATCCAATACGGGCCCAGTTCGGCCTGTTCGGCTCAATCTTAAGTCAAATTTTTTAAAATTAGTGTTAAAATTCTTATTTTAATTAGTTCTACCTCATTAAACTTATAAAATTCTATTTTTTAATTTCTTAGGTTAATAGTTAATTTATTAGCTAATTATTTACTAACTTTGCGATTTTACAGATATACCATTTGTATAATTAATTTTTCTTTTTAATATTTTATTGTCTAGAGAGCTTCAACTATGTAATTTACTTAGCCAGCATGAGGTATCTTTTTTTTATATCAAACCTTATGTAATTAGCGGCAGACAAAAAAATCCGTCGATAAATAATTACTAGCGAAGTTTATACCGTTGGATTTATTCCGACGGTAAACATATTACCGGCGAATATTTTGATAAAGTCGTCGATAAATAATCTGTCGATAAATCCGACAATATTTAAATATTTTTCTTATAGTAAAAGGTTGATAGATATTGAAAATCATTTAGGGATTAAGACTTTAAAGGGAAAAAAAGGACCAATTTGCTCTAAAAAAAGTTTTCATCGCCACGTGAGCGTGTCAGTGTGACAAGAATCAATCCAACTCAGATTTTCGACAAAAAATTATCTTACAGACTATTATAAATTTTGAGGTACAATTTTAAAAACGTATTTAGATAACTATTAATTTTAAAGACTATTTTAAAACTTAATGAAATTTTAAAGACAACTTTAAAACTTAATTTAAGATTTTGCAAAGATATAAATCATAGTATGATTCAATATTATTATTTTATAAACAAATGATAACAAAGAGGAAAATCTTAAAAAACAAAAGCAATAACAACAATCTAGAGGGAGAAATACATGCGGAATGCCGAACCTACCCTTATTTAAAGCACTGGGTAGAGTGTGGCGATTTAAGTTGCAGTGTCAGTCACCGTAAACTGCGCTGCTGCGGTCATCAGAGAGAGAGAGAGAGAGAGAGAGAGAAAATGGAGGACGCGGAAACGAAAGAGAGGATTGAGGAAACGGTGCGGACGATTCTAGAAGGATCCAACATGGATGAGATGACAGAGTCGAAGATTCGGAAGCAGGCTTCCACCCATCTCGGCCTCGACCTCTCCCAGCCGCCCCTCAAAGCCTTCGTCAAACAGGTCGTTCAAGCATTCCTCGACGAGAAGCAGCGCCAACCTGAACCTGAAGAAGATCACAACAAGCCGGAGTACGATGACGACGGCGATCTCATCATCTGCAAGCTCTCTGAGAGGAGAAGGGTCACCGTTCAGGACTTCCGAGGCAAAACTTTGGTCTCCATTCGCGAGTATTATCGAAAGGACGGCAAGGAACTCCCTACCTCTAAAGGTACTTCTCCTATTTCTCTCAAAGGTTTCATTTTTATTTTCCAAATACCCATATATTTTTTTTCTAGCTACTTACCTCGAACGGGAACCAACCCACTTATGATGATTTAATTTCGGAAAACATTCTTTCCTAATGAGCAATAGATGATATGGTCTTGCTAGTTGGAGTTCTGAGAAACCCTTGGTTGGAGTTCTAAGTAGTGTTTATTAACTTGAGGCTTGCTGTTGTAATGCTCTGATGCTCATTTGAGAATAGATGACAAGGTCTTTTACCGTATGAACTGGTTTATCTGAAAGTGTTTCTGTCATATCGAATCTAGAAAGTAAGCTTTGTTGTTTCTGCTACTGATAAGTGATACTGATAGTTGCATTTTGGCCTTGTATACTGCTAAGCTGAATATCTTCATCAATTTTCATTTCTTTATTCAGCACATACATAGTACTAATTATTAATAAATATCTCGAGGCGATTTTCTCAAATTCTAATTTTGGTTGTGTTTCAGGAATAAGTTTGACAGAGGAGCAATGGTCAGCCTTCAAGAAAAATGTGCCTGCTATAGAAAAGGCCATTAAGAAAATGCAGTCCGGCAACATATAAATGTCTCTTCAAGTCCGCTTGCATATCGAGCAAAGTATTCACCTCACTCCCCATGGACCATGAAGACAGCTGATATCTCAACTCAAGCAATGTAGCGCTTTTTTGCTCTTTTATTTCGGCAAATATTCTGCATCATGGGTCATTTTGTTTTGGGGCTTGTAATCACTGTGAATCATGTACTGTTTAAATTACTGCTATTGGAATCCTTGTAGCTATTTTCAGGAAGACTCTGAAGCTAGGCAAAAGGCCAAAAATGAATGCTAGTACTTTACATTATATTCAATTATCTTGTGTTGTTTCCTGCAATATCCATTTGATTTCTGTCAGGTTTGGCTAGACAGTGGCTTGTTTATGTTAGTTCTTTGCTATGTTTTGGGTTCAATTTTGGCAGCATTCCGATTAGAGTTTCTGCCAAAAAGATAGCATTAAGTAAAAAGAGTCAATTTTGCTTTACAAGCAACACTTATGGAACTCTCATTCGCTACCTTACACCTTGCTTTCTTGGCACAGTACCTTCCATCACTTTGCTTACTGAATATAGCAGTCTTGAAGATAAGATTTTGAAACCTATAAACTCTGCTAAACAGTTGTTGCCCTTCCAGTGTTAAGAGTCTTTGGTTGCCGATCATTGTTTATTTCATGGCATTTTTATTACATACAGAAGATTTAATATTTAACAACTTTCATGTCGTGGTGCGGAAAGTAGTTATAGATACACAATGTAGAAATGTCAAGCGTCTATTCTTTGGCATTCATAATCATAAAATTTCATTGATATTTTGGACAGGTCGTCAAAAACACAAGACCCTAAGCTTAGATGTACCTAGAACTTCTAGATCTTGTTAGGAAAGATCTAACATACTCACAAAGTGCTCCTCTTGATGGATTGTTATAAACAGCTGGAAGCTGATGAAGCCATTCCTTAACCCGAACCAAAGCTATACTCTGAAGCAGTGATTCTTGCACGGGAAATAGGTGCCAACAATGTATGGAAGAGTGTTGGCTTCCACCCAACTTTCCAAGTGGCCATGGTTCTGCTCCTTGTAGGGCTACTACTTGCAGCCATCCTCATCTTCTCGATCAGCGCCTCCGTGTTCACCTGCTCCGACAAAATCTCCTCTAGCTGCCTTGTGCCAATCACCAGCTTCACTCTCCACACCCCATTCTTAGCCGAAGGCAGCACTTCGAGAGCTGACCCGGGAGACAAGTTCTGGACATAATTGCATGCCCCTTCAGCACACGGCAACTTATTAGGTTGCTCAGTATCATCGCTCTTCTTTGACTCTACCTCTGACCATTGAAGAAGCTCTTGGCCTTCCCCTTGTGCTGAAACCCCATTACTAGGTATCTGGTCCTCCGCTGGGGCTTTCCCCTTCAGGGGAAGAAGGTAATAGAAAATACCATAGGCTAAGGTCTCATGGACCTGCAATGGTGTTGAGGGATGACCCCAGAGGAAAACACCATAGCCTGGGTAATGCTGGAGCACTTGGCCAACAGTTGTAGGACCTTTGAACTGTAAAATGGCACCACTATCACTCAGGATACGGATAGTATGGTGGCATTCTCCAGTGGTACCCTTAATGGAGCAATTCCCCATTATCTAAGTTTTCAGTGATTCTTTCAAGATCAACGTTTTCCCATAATATATATAAAAAGTTTGAAACTTGCACTAGTAGTTGTTATGTGATGGCACGTTACTGTGCTTTGGTGGAATTGTTTATTTGTATGCATGTATCTTATGTTAGGATGTTAGCGGCGTCCATGTGAAATTGTACCGTTGGGGGAATTTTTTTTGACGAAGTTATTGGATCCTTGCTAACTCATCCAAAGGGAAAACAACACAAGAAGATGCTACATTCTCAAATTTAATATTAGCAACGAAACAAACATTTCAAATATCGGCACAGGCTTTTCTTTTTTTGGTGACTACACAGGCTTTTCTATACCGTATACACCTCTCCCTCCAATTGCCATTCTTCACATTTCAAATAATAATAGTCTTCCGCGTTCAAACCTAATTACACTTATATCACAAGAATGGTTAGTGAATTATTTATTAATTTTGTCATTTTGAATTCTAAACTAAGTTTATTCCCTTGTTTTTGTCTTGACTTGCCCACCTAGTGGATAAGGGGGGAAGGAATTAAGGAAATGGTAATTAAACTTGAATCAATCACCGCAGCAAATGGGTTCGTTGAATGTATGGGCAATTTGGCATCAAGAACATTCGCTATGAATATTAAAAACTGGTTGCTAGTTATTCACGGACCACCGTTTCTCTATATGGCCCGTGACACAAGAAGTCTAAATTAAGATAATCAAGCGTCTCATTGACATTGGGATCAACACATTAAGAACTAAAAAATGGTAGTTTTGACACTTCACCTAAACCCTAAAATGATTGCGGGAACAAGACAAACAATATAATTAAACACGGTGATTGCTCTTGGGAGGCTCTGGGCAATGCCAGGTTCACTAAAAAAGCACTTTTAAAGCTGGATTCATTGAGGAAGGAGGACACCAGGCGGTGGTTCATAGGTTTTTATGCTGTTATATGGACAATTTTGGTTGAAAGGAATACGAGGATCTTCAGGAATCAAGCTACTAATGTGGAGGGAATTATCAGCAGGTCGTTCGAGTTCTCTGATGAATGATTTGGTGGTGAATCTTATGGTTGTTGATGGCAATGCCGTAAATGACTAGGGGCTATCACATACTTGGTGTTGTTGGTTTATACTGTTTGGTCTTTTAATGCTTCACCTTGTGTGTTGAGCTCTTTATTTCAAAAAAAAAAAAAAAACACGGTGATTTACAGGAACCTAATAGCACATATATTAGTCATCTATAACAATATATAATGGCAATATATGAGTTTGGTGTCCAAATTTTTTTTCCAGTATTACCCTTTTTAATCAACTTCTCCACTTAATGTCAGTTATCTCTGAAAAATTTCCATTACTCCACTTGGCTACTTGACGTAATTTTCACCTGTCACCTCTTATCCATTTTTCTCTTCTCATCTCATCTTTTATTAATATTATTGAATACATTAATAGATTTTAAAAATACATTAGACTCATGCCAATAATAGATTTGCTTTTAAATATCCAGATATTCATATCTATAACAATATATAACGGCAATACATGAGTTTGGTGTCCAAAATTTTTTTCCATAGATTTTAAAAATACATTAGACTCATGCCAATAATAGATTTGCTTTTAAATATTCAGATATTCATAATAATAATAAAATTGGTTCAAATTTAAGTAAAAGATAGAACGATAATAATATTAGTGAGTATAAATTATTATTTTTTAAAAGCTTTAATTCATACTTAGTAAACTTTTAATTATTTCTAATATACTATATTACATATATCTATAATACAGTGTATTATGGTTGTTAATTGTTCACTTAAAAAATTTACACTATTAATTTAATATTTAAATTTTTTTATTATGGTACTATTTTAATGTACTCTAAATTTTTATTATGTATTTATAATTTTGATAAAAATCATTCTTAAAAGAAATATTAATCTTATTTTTTAATTTATTTTTTTCAGATAATATTAAATCATTTATATTAAAAAATTTAAGAAATTCAAAAAATATTATTTATATGTTAAAAATCTGTTTTTAGATATTCATATTAGAATTGGTCCAAATAATATTCTGAGTGATGATAATATTGATTAGTTGTGTATATATATTCCATTAGTTTGTTAATTTTATTTTTTGAATTATTTTTTATTATGGTACTATTTTAATTTATTCTAATTTTTTATTGTATATTTATAATTTTAAAAATAACCATTAGAAGAAATATTAATTTTATCTCTTAAATTTTTTAGCTTTGACAATATTAAATAATTTATATTAAAATATTTAGATAATTTCAAAACTATTATTTATACTATAACAAAATAACAATATACAAAGAAAATATGGGAGTTTGATGTTCAATTTTTTTTATTCAATGAGTGCTGCTTGACCGTTGTTGTATAAAATATTTATCTAAAAATATTGGTAATTTTTTATTTAATTTATACGGTAAATAATAATGTTTTATGTAATTTTATTTTATTTAATATCAAATAAATTTAGATTTGAATTTTCTTTTATTCTTTCGAATTGAAATAGTCCCATTGCATGATTGACAACTTTAATTTCTATTATAATAACTATTTTTTCTATTATTTTCTATTTACTATTTTTTTTATTTTTGTCATAATAACTATTTTTTTATCTATACCAATATAATTGGTATCCAATTCATTCTCCTTATTTTCAACAATGTGTACAATGGGTTATTGAGTTAAAAAATAAACATCCCCCATACTATCTCAAACTCTTGACCTTTCGGATCTAACGTTCTAATATCATATCATGATACCACTCATCCCAAAAGCTTCAACTGATGGAAAAATATAACATTAATGGTTATATCTCTAATACTCCATAAACCTCCATTGTATACATTGTACAAGTATTCCATTGGCTCCTCATACTTTTCCATTTTAAAATTGATTTACTTCCAATAAAAAACTGCTCCCACTGCGTACTCAATTTAAAAACTGAAACTCCAACATAATTAAATACTTTTTCACTTTTAATTTTAGTTTCGCAAACATTTTTCTTCTCTGCATCTTGCTATCTTTCTGACAAATAGAAATGGAAACCTCACAAAATCAACAATCACGTCAACGTCGACCCACTTGAACAGAATATGCTAGGCGAAAACTTCACAAAATCAACAATCACGTCAACGTCGACCCACTTGAATAGAATATGCTAGGCGAATAAGACAACATGATCGAAGAACAAAGATAGCAACACCTAACTAGAAGACGTGCAACTTATCGGGAGATGATTCGACAATAAAAATAAGTTGCTATATCAACCGACTCCAATTCCAACTCCAATGCCAAACGGTACTCGATTAACTACAAACATAGGAGTAGCCCGATTGACTACAATTAGACAAATGACCAGAGCTACCACCCATCATCAATTTGATACAGATAACACGATAACTAATTTTCTTTTTTATGAATTCAATTAGTTTTTAATAATTATATTTTACTTTTGAAACATACAGGAATGGAAGCGCATGACAATGGAACAGACACAAATAACAGAAATCTATAACAATATATAATATGGATACAGTATCCAAATTTATTTTCTAATGTTGTCCTTAATGATAGAGATTCTCCTGTACATGCGTCTTTTACTTTAAATAAAAGAACTAACAGCAACACATGTTCTTCTATCTTATTTTCATTCTGTATTTCACTAATAGTTGTAGGAACCGTAACCTCTTCTTCAATTCTTTATTCCAATAATTTATCCCTTTAATTAATTTTATCCGTTTTCAATTTTTCTTACTTCTCTTTCCAAGTCGAATGTGCTTCTATGTAACAATTATTTGGATGAGTTTTTGTAATTTTCTGAACTAGATAATGACTATGCCAAATGTTGATCTTCGATGCCATGTATGAAAGGAGGAAAAAATTAGGGGTGATAAATAATTTTTTATGGATCTTATCGTTTTATTTTGGGTATATTCTTTATGTGAGTACTTTATACCAAGTTTGATCTCATTATTCAATTTTTAGTGCTTCTCCTCTCACCGTTAGGTGCACTCTTCTATATTATTACTGTTGCCATCATTCTCCTTCCTTAAATATCGTGACTTATCGCCTCCATCTTTTTCTCGCTTTCATTTACTACAATTGCAAATTTTATACCATTTTACTGCGGATATTAATTTCACGCATAACTTTTACCTTCATTTTTCTTTCTCTTCAGTTTACTTACCAAATTGTATTCATTCTTATATATTTTTAATCTGTCTTTCACATACAAAGTTTTCTCTCATCAATTTAATTTTAAAAAAATTATTATTTTTTTATCTGATATTTATTTTTTAATTTTTCTTACATGTATATACCGATCAATAATGAACTGAAGAACTCTCATAAATTATTTTGTTAACTCATTCTTATATATTTTTAATCTGTCTTTTACATACAAAGTGATGAACAAAAATTAGAGCTGCCATAATGGTATTATGGTAATTGATTGTGGTTGTGGTTAAGAGAAGAAGAAAACAAGAAAGAAATAAAACAAGACAACATAATAGTGACGGTGAGACGATAATAGTTATCCATGTAAAAAAATGATAAGAAAAAATGATAGTATATAATATGATGAGATGATATAATCAAAATAAAAATTAATAATTTTAAAATAATAATAAAGTTAAAAATAATTAAAGATGTTTAATATAAGATTAAAAAAATATTTTTTTATCTATTCGAATTATACATAAAGATGAAGAGTGTTTTGAATATAAATTTTTGAATTTGCTTCAAATTAAATAAGATTGAGAAAATAAATAAATTTAATATATAAATAACTAATTTATAAACCATGTTAGTAAATCTTTATCTTAATTTTAGTATACATAATAATAATATAACTTTTTACCTTTTTAATTTAAATTTAATTATTTTATATTTTTTACATATCTTAAATAATTTAAAATATTTTATTTTTTTATAATTAATTTTTATTTATTGATATCAAATTTATAATTTTAAAAATAAAAAATAAAAAAAAATTTTTAACTCAATAAAAAAGCGGCTAAAAAGGCACTTTCAGCCGCTTTTCTATTGTTTTCAAAAAATTAATTTTAATTTTTTGTTAATATATCATTCACTCTTCAAATTTATTAGATAAGTATTTTTTATTTTAATGTTGATGTGACTTTATTTATATAATATTTTATTAAAATTAAAATTACTATAAACCAAAATATAATTCAAAAAATAATGATAATAACATTATTCTGATTCAAAAAGAGTATATATAAATCAAAATATATGTTAGTTATTTACAAAAGATAATTTTTACTTAAATGTCAGATAAAAGTACTATTATTTTAATATTAAATTGAAAAAATATTTTTTTTAATTAAAATTATGGATGGAGATAAAAAATATTTTGGATATAAATTTTTAAATTTGCTTCTAATTAAATAGGATTGAAAAAATAAATAAATTTAATAATATTTATAAATAACTAATCTTTAAATAATATCAATAAATTTTTATATTAATTTTATTACACATAATAGCAAATTAATATTTTTTAATCTTATTTTTAATTTAAATTTATTTTTTTAATATTTTACATGTTAAATAATTTAAGATATTTTATTTTTTTATAATTTATCTTTAATTCTTATTAAATTTATAATTTTAAAATAAAAATATAAAATTAATTTCTTAAACTCAATAGAAAAGCGGCTCAACAGGCACGATAGTGCCTGGTAAGCCGCTAGTAGGTGATAAAAAAGAAGGCATATCTATAATCTATAACAATATATAATGGCAAAACCTGTTTTGGTGACCAATTTTTTTTCTTCCAATTTTGCCCTTTCTAATAATCCACCCCACTATATGTTATTCTACATTAAAAAATTTCCACTACTTCATCTTCTCTTTTATCACATATATTCATGTTCTCTCTTATCTCATTAATTCATATTCATGGAAGCTCTATAATTATCTCTTACATCCCTTATTATTTATCATCTCATATTACTGTTACTGCATAATTATAAAAACTTTTTTTTTTTTATCCATCTTCTCTTGCATCCTTCTCATTTCACTTAAATATACCATAAAACTAATATAATTTGCCTGAAAAAAGTTAAATAATTTTTTATCTTATAATCATTTTATATTTTGAGATTCAAAATTTTGTATTTTTATTTTTATTCAAGGATTATTTTTATATTTTATTTTAGTTTTATTAATAAAAAAAGTATTAATATTAGTTTTAATATTTAAATTTTAGGATAAATAAAAAGATGAGACTTTTTTTATAAATTAGATGATTGTTCTATAACAATATATAATGGCAAAACCTGTTTTGGTGTCCAATTTTTTTTTTCAATTTTGCCCTTTCTAATAATCCACCCCACTATATGTCAGTTATTCTACGTTAAAAAACTTCCACTACTTCATCTTCTCTTTTATCACATACATTCACGTTCTCTTTTATTTCATTAATTCATATTTACGGAACCTCTATCATTATCTCTTACCTCCCTTACTATTTATCATCTCATATTACTGTTACTGCATAATCATAAAAACTTTTTTTATCCATCTTCTCTTGCATCCTTCTCATTTCACTTAAATATACCGTAAAACTAATATAATTTACCTGAAAAAAGTTAAGTAATTTTTTTTATCTTATAATCATTTTATATTTTGAGATTCAAAATTTTGTATTTTTATTTTTATTCAAGAATTATTTTTATATTTTATTTTAGTTTTATTAATAAAAAAAGTATTAATATTAGTTTTAATATTTAACTTTTAGGATAAATAAAAAGATGAGACTTTTTTTATAAATTAGATGATTGTTCTATAACAATATATAATGGCAAAACCTGTTTTGGTGTCCAATTTTTTTTTCAATTTTGCCCTTTCTAATAATCCACCCCACTGTATGTCAGTTATTCTACGTTAAAAAACTTCCACTACTTCATCTTCTCTTTTATCACATACATTCATGTTCTCTCTTATCTCATTAATTCATATTCACGGAACCTCTATCATTATCTCTTACCTCCCTTACTATTTATCATCTCATATTCTGCATAATCATAAAAAAAAAATTTTTATCCATCTTCTCTTACATCCTTCTCATTTCACTTAAATAGATCGTAAAACTAATATAATTTGCCTGAAAAAAGTTAAGTGATTTTTTTTATCTTATAATCATTTTATATTTTGAGATTCAAAATTTTGTATTTTTATTTTTATTCAAGGATTATTTTTATATTTTATTTTAGTTTTTATTAATAAAAAAAGTTTTAATATTAGTTTTAATATTTAACCTTTAGGATAAATAAAAAGATGAGACTTTTTTTTTATAAATTAGATGATTGAAAAATTATTTATTATAAAAAAAGTTAAATCTATTTCTTGACTATAGAAATATATATATAATTCACTCTTGGATTTAATCAAAATAAATATATGTTTATTTAATTTTTTAAATTTTATATCAATTATTAAAATCATGATGATGATATAATAGATGTACTCTAATAAAAAAAAGTGAAAATAAATTTATAACTATTTTTTTTGTTGGAACTAAACATGACTCAATAACTATAAAGTCTAATCTAAACAACTATAGATAAGTAAAACAAGTAATAAAAAATAGACATAAAATTTAATTTTTTTGTTATTTAGCACAAAAATAAATATAATAAAATAAATCACTGTTCTCATATATAATGACATAAAATTTAACATTATCCTTCTCTAGAGCCATCTATTTTTTTAGTTTTTATCCTTATTTTTGTACTTTATTTTAATTTTATTAAACCAAAAAGTACTAATGTCATTTAATTTTAATTTTTAACTTTTATCATAAATGAAAACATGTGACTTTGTATGCATCAGATAATAAAAAAAAATACTCATAATAAAAAAAAGTTAAATTTACTCATTCGTTACATTTATAGGAGTATAGATAATTCACATAAGAATTATGAGATTTTTTTTTGAATTTTATTTTTAAATTAGTATTCACTTTTGAGTGTAATAATTACGAACTAATATATGATGGTAATTAATTGCAATTGAAGAGAAGATAGAAAGAGAATAAAAAACCGAGAAATAAAGAGAGAACAAGCTAATATAAGAATGGTGGTGAGGCATATATAAATAGATAATGGTCAGAAAAAAGAATAATGAAACTAAAAATTAAAAATTTTAAAAGAATAATAAAACTAAAGATAATTTAAAATGTTGAATTTAAAATTATAAGAAATAAAATTTTTTTAGCTATTAAAATAATGCAAAAGAAAGATTGATTTAAATATAATTTTTTATAAATTTATAATTGAGAAATGAATAAATTTACAAATATTTATAAATTATATCTTCATTGTTATACATAGTAACAACGTAATGATTTTAGTATTATATCTAAATTAATTTAAATCCAATTATTCTATATATTAAAAAAATTAAATAACTTATAAATTTTTTATTTTTTATTTTATTATTTTATACAAAACTTTTGAATGCTTGATATCTTAATTTTTTTAAATGATAAAATATGACTTAACAAGTAAGTATAAAAAATAAGTATTTAACTATTTATATAATAGTTATAGATTTAGATATCTAAATCAAATAAGAAAATAATTCTTTTAACAAATCTTTATAACAACTCAAAAATTAACACAATAGATATGTATGAATCAAAGTGATAAACAAAAGGAAAAAGTTTGGTAACCAAAATTTTTCAGCCATAATCAGCCAAAACTTTCCATATTTTACTTCATTTATATCACTTAATAACATTTTTATTTTTTACTTCACTCTCTTATCATTCTATTTATCACCGTTCATTCTACTTATCACCGTTCTTATCAAATCTGCTAATTAATGATATTAATTAGAAAATTATATCCCTTTTTATTAGGCACTATTGTAATCAATACTTAATATTCCTTTTTATAATTTGATTTTTATATATAAAAATACAATAAAGATTAATCATAATTATATTTAAGAACGGTAATTATAATATCAATTACATTAAATAATTGCAATTGATTCTTTGTCCGTTATGGTATTTATCATCAATTATTTAAACTATATTTTATTATGTAGTTCAAATTATTTTACATATATACTAATAAATCATGATTCAAAATATTTTAATATTTTGTTTTTGAAGACATTATACATTTAAATCAACGTATAATTTTTTAAATCACCGTCTTTAATAATTTAAAAATTTATTTCATGTTTTTCAAAGTAAAAATGATTTATTTTAATTCACATATATTTCTAAATTTTACTATAATTAGATTTGAAAAAAAAATATCAAATACCTAAATTAATTTATTCAATTGACAAATTTATTCATAACATCCACAAGTTCATACACATAACATCCATAATTAAGTAAGATACACATAACATCCAAAATTTTATATTAATAACATCCATAATTTCATACTCATAACATTCATAATTTCATACATATAATATTTATAATTAACAAATTTTTACAATTAATATTACCAAATTTTAAACTATGTGTCTTGTTATATATTTCAAATTATCTTACATGTACACCAAAGGGTCATAATTTTAATATTTTTTATTTACTATTCATATGTATACTTATTTATTGATTTTAATACGACGAGTTAATAATTATTTTTTAAATTTTATTTTTTAATTTTAATTTGTTTATTTTATAATAGCCTATATGTAAAATATGAGTTGTATACCAGAAGTTGTTAAATTCTCTAATTTAACATCCATATTTTTATACGTATAATATTTATAATTATATATATATAATATCCATAATCAATAAATTGGTGCTAATTTATTATTATTTATTATTTTATTTTGTAGGTCATGAACCAACAATTTTAGATATTTTTAATTTTCAATAAATAAAAATTGATCAAATTTAAAATATTTTATTTTTTATAAAATGTGTTGAGGTGATTTGAGTTTTTTTTTTAATTAAAAATATAAGAATTTGAAATTTTTATTTGGAGGAAAAAAATTATACAATTATAAATACATGTAATAATAATGAAGGAAAAATTTTCGCAATCTGATTCACATTAAATTTGGAATTAACTTTTAATATAATTAAATAAGGAAAGATAATTAATGATAAAAAGAAATTAATTGCGTCAATTAAATTAGGAGAGTGATTCACACTCTCTTATAAACGCAAATACTATTAGTCATATACCTTTATTTATTATCTATAATATTTTGGTTACGTAGCATTGCCCTAAACAAAAATGAGAGTTGTGAGAATGGTACGGTGATAATTGATTGCGATTGGGATTAATAGAAGAAGAAAATAAGGAAGGACAATAAAACAAGACGATATAATAATGACGGTGAGACAATAATAATTATACATGTAAAAAAATAATAAGAAAAAATAATAGTGCTTAGTATGATGAGATGATATAATCAAAATAAAAATTAATAATTTTAAAATAATAATAAAATTTAAGATAATTAAAAATGTTCAATATAAAATTAAAAAAATATATTTTTATCTATTAAAATTGTGTATCTTCTAAAAGAATGTTTTAAATATGAATATAAATTTATAAATTTATTTTAAATTAAATATAATTAAAAAATAAGTAAATTTAATATATAAATAACTAATTTATAAATAATATTAGTAAATCTTTATCTTAATTTTATCACATATAATAACAACATAATTCTTTTTTTATTTTTTAATTTAAATTTATTATTTTATACTTTTTATATATATTAAATAATTTAAAATATTTTTTTATAATTTATTTTTTAATTATTGATATTAAATTTATAATTTTAAAAATAAAAATATAAAAATATTTTTTTTAACTCAATAGAAAAGCGATGACACCAGCAGCTAGTAAAACATAACTGAGAAACTCTTTTTGAGAGAGATCATATCGTTTAACGAATGGACAGGATTTCATTGTTCTGAAGTATATCATTGTGCTGATTATGAGAACTGATTTCAGTATTTGGGCTGGGCTGAAGGAATGATTAAGAGGCCCAAAAAATGAGACAAAATATGAGATAAACTCAGATGAATAAAAAGATGAGAAACCTTTTTGTTTTGTTTTGGTGTGATATGCTATGCATGATATTTGTATGTATTAATGATATGGCACAAAAAAAGAAAGCAGCATGTATTGGAACTTGGAAGTGGGCAGTGGCCACACAAAGTGCAGTAGTCCACAACCACAGGCGTGATTGAAGCAGACTCCCACTGAACGCGACATTATGACCTAACAAACATCTATTCGTTATTCCGAGCGGCGATGCTTGCTATCTCCACGTTAATAACACCAACACCAGACATTATCGTAAGGTTCTCTAAGCTTTGTCGAATCAATAATATTACTAAACCAAACAATGACAATCCCATCCCTCTTCCCAAGCCACATACTAATATATTACATTACATAAAACACGCACCACGCATCTATCAATCTCCATGTAAGTATCCCACCATATAATTATATCATTAGATTAGATGAGATTACATTACCTTGTTCAATCATATGTGTGGCTGCTTTAATTTCTATATATACATTATACGGGATAATAATTTCTGTAAATTGACATTAGTTATAAGTGAATTTTGCGGTGTTTATTAATTAATATTTAAATTTTGTCTAATTTATTTTTATAATAAATTTTAAATATTTAAAAATGATTTATTTTTATATTTTTAAATTAAATATTAATTTTTTATATATATTTTTTGGACAAATTAAGCACTCTCTTTTATAAGTACCATAACAATCTCCTAAATTATATACACAAGAGTAAAATATGATAAGTATTGATGTGGGATAGATAGATAGGACAAGATTAGTCAGTGGACAAATATGCTTACTTGCTTAGCTTGCTCACTCACTTATTCATTCATTAAATTACCGTGTGACTGCAACTACTATTACATACTCTACTTTTGTTCCTATATCTATTCTGTGGAGTAGTATACCTTATCTCCTGAGGCATTCATTCGCTGAGAAAAACAAAGATGGGGTGCGCCTCCTCAAAGGGTATCGACCCCGCCAACGCAGGCGTATACCGTCCAGCACCGACGAGCTTCGCTGTTTTCGACATTAACGCCATAGAGGAGCCATGGCTCAAGCACCTCAACAACACTCCCCAAATCCATCAGGACGAGAAGCCCATCCACACCCACGTGCCCGCCCCTATTCTCCACAAGCTCAACATGCTTGATTCAACCGAAGCTCCCCAATCATGGGACGAAGTTAGCAAAGCCCTCCAAGACCTCAACAAGCCCTTACAACCGCCCGAGGAACCGCCACAAAAACTAAATCCACATCCACAGCCCCGCAAAACCATGTCGTTTCACACACTGGAAGAATTAGACGCCAAGTTAAACCCCAAACCCAAGCCAGAGTTGACCAAAGCTGCCACCACCAACTGGAAGTTGAACAAAAAGGAGTTCAATAAACAACCACCGCCTGCACCAATAAGAACATCTGGAAAGGAAGAGGAAGCGGAAGAAGGAGGGGTGAGAATCAAACCGGTGAAAGACAACATCTTCATAGTGAGGGACAGGATGGAGAGGCAAAAGGAAGAAAAGGAATCAGCGTACGAGAAGATAAGTCGGGACCCGCTGAGTTCGTTCCCGGAGAAGTGCCCGCCGGGGGGAGAGGAGGCGGTGGTGCTTTACACAACGTCTCTGGGGGGAGTTCGGAAGACGTACGAGGAGTGCAACAGAGCGAGGGAGGTTCTGGAAGGGCAGAGGGTGGTAATCGACGAGAGGGACGTGTCACTGCACGGTGAATTCCTTCGGGAGCTGAAGGAGGTGCTGCCGGAAGAGGAGCAGGTTCGGCTGCCCCGGGTGTTCGTGAAGGGAAGGTACGTGGGTGGGTTGAGCGAGTTGGTGGAGCTGCAAGAGACGGGTCGACTCAGAAGGATTCTGAATGCGAGTGGTGTCGAGAGAGGCCTTGGTAGGCAGGCGTGTGGAGGGTGTGGTGGAGCCAGGTTTGTTCCTTGTTTGGATTGTGGTGGCAGCTGCAAGCTTCCTTCCAAGGAAAGGTGCCCTAATTGCAACGAAAATGGCTTAGTCCATTGCCCTGCTTGTCTTTCTCTTTGATTCTGTCTTCGTAAATAATACATCTTTCGTTATGCTTTTTGCCTTTTTGGAATGTGGAATTGTCGCTACAATGAACCTAAGCACCTCAACAACACTCCCCCGCCCCCTTGTTGCTTGCTTGCTTGTTAAATTAAGAAAAAAAAAAAATTATCATGTTCAATGGTTGGGGCCAATGACCTCTTCCCGTCATCCTTTTTATTATTTTGTTTATATTGCATCCTGCGATCAACCTCCACTGTCATCCCTGATCAGTACTCATGAACTTTTAGGTAGCGTTTGTTTTGAGGTACTGAGACAGAGACTGAGAGACTGAGACTCAGTATCGTGTTTGTTAGTTCAGAGATTGGTACTAAAATTTCTGTCTCTGTCTCTAAAATTTCAGTATTTCAGTACTTCCAAAAAGTAGGGACACAGGGGACTGAAATTTTTAGAGATGGAGACTGAAACTTTAATAACATTTTATACCTAAAATACGTTCATTTCAATTAATTAATTCCAATTTTACCCTTTGTACAAATTAAATTAGAATTTCATTCTTGTTTTAATTCCTGTCTCCTATTTTACACCAAACAGAATACTGAGATTTATTTCAATCCTTGTCTCTTAGTCTTTGTCTTTCAGTCTCAGTCTTTTCGTCTCTGTCTCTCCACCAAACGCTACCTTATATACACTTTAACTACTTTATGACCACCTCTATGTTTTGTATGCGAATGTTATAATGCCTTCAAGAGAATGCAATATTCATTTATTTAAGGTAAATTCTTTTTTGACGTATTTATAGCCGGCATTTATAGCCAGTAATAATAGGAAGAAAAAAAAATTAAAATTTATTTTATTTAGTATTTATTAATTGTTATTAAAATTAATAAATATTAAATAAGATAAATTTTGACTATTTTTAATTAATTTTATTTTATTATTAAATATTTTTTTTATATGTGATACCATTTAAATTTTATTATTTAGTATCTATATATAAGCCTGCATATATTATTACTTATATATTATTATTTATGTTTTAATATATTATATATTTTTTTATAATTATCCGTTTAAAATATTTATAATTTAAATTGTTGACTCAGCAACCTTAAACCTTCACATCTAATCCCATGTGTCACTTACCACTAAAGCATCATTATTAACACCAAAGAAACCGTAACCCTTCAAAAACTTTCGAGTTCGATTTCTTAAGCTTTGTAACTCCGATAAAAAATTTAATCCGATTAAAGTATTTGTATCTTTTTCTTCACGTTGACGCCACTTTTGTTCGGGAGAAATCGACGGTTAAGCTCTCTTCCAAGCTTGTATGGTTCAGCCAAGTAAGGTAAAGATGGAGTAGTCGATTTTTGACGTTTTATTTTTCAATTGTTTGGTCAGAAACCTTTCTGGAGTTTCGGTTGTTGTGATTTTCGCACGAAGATAAGATTTGATAATTTTGTACTGATTAAATGTGAATGCGATAAGTGAATATTAGTTTGATTGATTATTATTTAAGTTTGATTGATTTTATGTTGAAGTTTGTTGAATTATTGTTGTTTTCTTGAGACCTATGGTTCGGCCATGTGAGAACAGCCCAGCTGGGGTATTATTGATGATTTTTGGTGCTATTGCAATATAGGATATTGATACATATTGATGAGGTTTGATGGTCGCGAGATTAAATTAAAAATTATGAAAAATCGGTAACCGTAAAGCTAAAAAACAGATTAAAAATTAAGTATATATTTTGAAGAAAGTCACAAGAAAGGTTTCGATTTTGGAGAGTTGTTTTATCACCAACATAAAAATTTTGAGAATGAAATTGTAATTTGATAAAAGATTGAGGTTGATTTTGTAATTATATAAGTTTTGGGGTATTTTGAGTAAAAAGTAAGAGTTTAGAGATAAACGGGTATTCTATAAAAATTCTGGGTTACTTTTGTAAATATTAATATATCTGAGATTTAGTTAATATTTTCTAAAAATATTGGGCTAAAAATAAAATACTTAAAAACTTAGGTTTAAAATATAATTTCTAAAAGTTAAAGAATAAAGATTTAATGAAACTAGTTTTTGTATATCAAATTAGAAATATTAAATATTAATACTTCTTTAATATTATTGTATTTATACCTATTTAATTAGTATATTTGTATTAAAGCCATTATTTTTATTAAGTAAGAAAAGAAAAGTAAAATAATAAGACTCTTTAAAAATATTAAAAATATAGAGTTATGTTGAGAATCTTACAATTCTCTTTTCATAAGATATTTAGGGAAATGCGAGAGAATAGTGCGAACAAGATTTGATATATTGAGAATAATAAAGTAAAAGACTGAAGACAGAAAAAATAGAAGAAAAAAAAGAAAGAAAATGAGCAGAGATATTGTTTGAGGTTGAGAACGAGCTGCAATAGTTGTTTATTGGTGAAAACGAGCAAATGTATGGTGGTAATTTCACTGAGAAGTTGCTCTCTAAGGATACATCATCCATAGAGGGTCGCACCTGTAAGGTGGTGTCCTTACAGAGGTTATCAGTACATACATCGGTTAGGAAGAGCCGTACCTATAAGACAGAGGTTGCTTACAGAGGTTATGTTTGCGTACATTAGCTCAAGAAAGGCACACCTGTAAGGTAGAGGTTGTTTACAGAGGTTATGCTAAATGGAAAGTCATGCTCAGAAAAAAGTTGCTGGGTTATGTCGGGAGTGGGTAGAAACCAACAGATGAGCTCATTACTTGCACTAGGAATAGGCATGCATTATGATTGTTTGTGCATATTTTCTGTGAATTGTGTTTTCTGTAATTATGTGTGTGTTATATCTGATTTCTATGTTCTTTAATTATTATGCCTGGTTGTGCTTTTTGATTGTTGCTATGGCTGAGTATTTAATAAAATGATGAACCTAACTGGCTATCCCGACCCAACTAAGGACTTCATAATTCTTAACCTTTCTTTTCCTTCTTTACATGGAGACGGGAGTGATCTTCTATGAGTTGGACGACCCCTACATATACGAGGACCCGATGCATTATAGTTTTTACATAGTAGCCGCTGAGCTTCGAGTACGACTGTATGTGTTACATGACCATCCCTTCCAGAATCTGATCAACACTCCTTTCTTTGAACCTAACGCCCCCTACGAGTTTCCTTTATCTTGGCTTCATTTGGATGCTCCACATCATCTGTTTCCTAATGGACCTAGATACCCTCATCCTGTACAGCCCGAGGACCAGATTGTTCCCCTGCCGAACCCAGTTGAGCAGCACGTGCTTGAGCGGAATGTTCCTCTAGAGCCGGTTTCATTACCTTCGTCTAGTGCATAGACCGGAGAGTAGTCTGGACTTTCTGTAGATACTTTGGATACATCACCTGTGAACAGACCTGTGTCCATTGATGGGCATGTACATATGATTTGAGTAGTGATAGTAGCATCAAAGAGGTTTCAAAGGTTATAGAGATTTCGGACGATGATAATGAGGATCCTGAGGGGTACCCAGATGTGATAAAAATATCATCTTCGAATAGCGATGACTGACGGTTTGAGGTTGACAACATATTTTGGGAGTGTTACATATTAGTATAGATTTTGTGTTGTAGTCTCTCACTTTTGGATAGATCCACCGAGAGTTTAGGAGTTGTATAGTTTTGCTAGGCTTGTTCAGGTGCCAGATTAGGGGTTTTTTTTTTTTGGACTAGGGCCCGTGTTATATATACTAGCGGCTCAATAGGCACGTTGTGCCTGTTCAGCCGCTTTTCTATTGTTTTTAAGAAATTAATTTTATTTTTTTGTTAATATATCATTTACTCTTCAAATTTGTTAGATAAGTATTTTTTTATTTTAATGTTGATGTGGCTTTATTTATATCATATTTTATTAAAATTAAAATTACTATAAACCAAAATATAATTAAAAAAAAATAATAATAACATTATTTTGATTCAAAAAGAGTATATATAAACCAAAATACATGTTAGTTATTTACAGAAGATAATTTTTACTTAAATGTCATGGATACTCATATTTGTCTTCTTCTTTTTTAAATAGTAGGCCAAAATATGAATTTAAATACGAAGAGATCTTCATTTTTTTATAAATAGTGAAAAAATAGAATAAATGAAAATGCTTACTTTTTTCGTTTTTAAATATCAAAATATAAGAATAATTAATAAATAAAATAAGAGAGTATAAAATTGTGTATCTGACAAAATTTTTTCGTAATTCATCATATATCTTTTTATCAATAACTCTTTAGTCTTTGAAAACGGCCAGATTTACTGACCATAAAAATAAATATATAAACCCTTCAAGATTATTCAATTAAAAATTATGTGTAACAAAATTAAAATAAAAATTTAAAAATATTATTTACAAATTAACTATTTTTAAACGTTATTAAGTTTAATTATTTATTTTTAGTTAGTATTTAATTTGAAGTCGAAATAAAAATTTATATTCAAAGCACTCTCTATCTTCATGCATAATTTCAATTGTTAAAAAATATTTTATTTTTTTTAATTTTATATTTAATTTTTTAAATTATCTTTAATTTTATTATTTTTTCAAAATTATTAATTTATATTTTTATTATATCCCTTACTATATTAAACACTATTCTTTCTTGCTATTATTTTCTATATGACAAATACAATACTTTACATAATTAAATATCAAATCTAGTACTCTAAATAATTAATTATATAGAAAATTAGTATACTAATATTTTAAGAAACACTTGATAGGTGTGATTTTCTTGCATGCATTATATACTAATTAAATAACTAAGTCATTATGCCGAACAAATAATATTGTAAAAGATAAAATTAATAAACTTTTTTGTAATATAATTTATTTATTTTAGTTTAATTTAAAAATATTTATATACTCAAATTTTAAATACAATATTCTAAGTAATCAAGTATTTTAGAAAATTAAAAAAAAATTATCCCATTAAAAGCAATTTAAAAAGAAAAATGTTTAAAAAATATTTATAAAATTTTTTCATTCCATCGTTGATAGATAATTAAATACAAACATGTCAAAAAAATAAATAAAATGTACATGTAAAATGTAAAGAAACTATTTTTTTTGTCAAATCAAATTAATGAGAGAAAAAGACATAACACTATTTGTCTACGTGAAAAATTGGTAACAAATTAAAAAAATAAAAAATAGATTAAAAATATAAATTGAGTAAGTAAATTGAAAAAAAAATTTGTAACCGCAGTGGAGGAAGACAAAGGAGGAGGATGTAGACAATTCAATTGAAAATGTTAAAGAAAGGAGAAGAAAAACATCAAAAGAAATACAAAAATGATAATTTTTTTTAAGAAACTATAACAAAAACTCTAATAAAATAATTAGAGTGAAACTACAGAGTACATTGTACTCAGAACAAAACGGTACAAACTAAAGCTAAGATAAAACTAAATAAAATATAATTTAAATGAATATCACAAAATATAATAAAATTTACCAAAAATTATTTATCACTACTATTGATGATAATTGAACACTTCTTTCATCACAAATTATTCTCTTGTTCTTTTCGTACATGCTTCTAAAACCAACATTTATTATAGTCATAGTCTATTTTAGGAAGTTGTCTAAAGAGTTATTCAAAAGGTAAAAATGTTAGAGTTGAGTAAGAGGAGTAAAGAAAATTAAAGAAATGATAAAAAAATAGATTATTTAAGTGGAGGATTGAGAAAGAAGTTACATGTGAATTTTTTTTGTAACTGATAGTGAAATGCATAACTGTAAATTTAGTTTTGGATTATGTTGGCACTTAGTAGGATTAAAATAGAAAAGAAAATTAGACACCAAACTTGAGGTATATATATATATATATATATATAGTCACAAGCTGTATGGAAGAGGTACACTGACTAGTTATATATAGTGTACATGATATATAATTATCATATTTACCCTGTGAGTGTTGCTCAATTTATTTTCGTATTTTTGTTTATGTCTGTTTAATTTTCTGCAGTCATTGAAATCATTTTTTTAAAAAGAAAAATAATATATATATATCACGTGATAATTCGATTACAAGCTTAATAATAATTATTAGCTAAGTTTTTTTAAAGGCAAGTTAGTAACGCTCGATTTTTAATATTGTCATGACGTAATAAAAATTGTGTTGCTACAGTTAGAACTCTGGATCGCTGGGCAGACAGGGGAAGAAGAGATGGGTTTTTCTGAATCAGAAGAGGAGGAGGCAGCACGTAAAGTGCTGAATGATAACAAGAGTGTGGAAGTTCAACAGGAATCAGTAACTAGCGGAGTGGGTAGAAGATGTATCAGAGAAGACTAGAATTTGAGGAAGGATATGATGGCTAAATCAAAGGAATGAATGCAAATGAATCAAAATCTGGCTGGGCAGTTGAGTAAATGAATCAAAATCTATCAAATCTAAGTCCTTAATCTTGTGCTTTGGCCCCAAGTTCTAGTATTAGCCATTGCTTCACAGCAGATCAGAGTAACCTCCACTTTTTTTCATGTTACCTGAAATGGTTGTGTAGAGGGGAAGGTGAAACTAATAAGTAATTAACTTGCATGTTTATAGAAATATTTTACCTTTTTCTTCTGATTTAGATTGACTTGAACATGTTGCTTTTGGCTCCCATTTGATTTGATATAGCTTCCAAGATTTGCTTTTCCTTCCTTCCCCTTTTGTGCTTAGTGAAAAAGTGAGCTTCTCTTTCTTTTTGTGCTTTACCCGAAACACCATAACACCACCAACTGGAGGTTGCTTTTCTTTTTTTCTGAATGGCAATGGGTTGGATTATGGACTTATCTCCATTTAGCAACCTTGGTTGTATTTGGGTCTTCTAGTTGGGCTATTTGTCTTCTTTGTTTGGGCTTCACAATGAAACATGGGTCTGCATTACTAAATGCAAGGATCAAACCCAATTGAGATTTTAACCCAACTAAAAGCAATGATTGTCATCATGATTAATTTTATTGTTTCCTAAACTCAACAATCTCCCTCTTGATGTCAAACATAATATATGAGGTAATAATTAAAGGAATTGAAATAGAAAAGGTTCAGAGACTTTCCTTTGATGATACCAGATTAACCTGATGTGCTCCCCTCTCTTTCATAAGGGTTGCTCCCCCTTTCTTCCATAAGGGTTGCTCCCTCTTAATATATGCTTATCGCTTAACATGAGGACACAAACAATAATGCCAACAAAACAATCCAATGTACATACATACTTATCTACAATTCCATGGTTGCACAAAAATAGAATAATTCATACAAGCAAATATTGCAAACTATTTAAAAATGATCTTGTATGGCAGCATGGTAAGCAACAATTCAGCAACACAAGTATAAGCACAACATAATCAAAAGCACATAAGTATCCATGAAGTTCAAATGACTTAAAGTCAAACGAGTTCAGTTCACAATCACAAGGGTAATCATAATTAATAACCAATAATCTCAGTAAGCCTCATCAAGCATCATATATACATTTTCTCTCCCTTTTGTCATTAAGCTGGGTAAAAAATAAAACAAAGAATAAAACCTGCAAAACAATATTAGAGGCATGTGAAAATCAAATGTTGCATTCTTGAAATATTGTGGAAATAATCTAGAAAACAAATGAAGGTAATGTTTAAAAAAAAAACATCATAGCTATAGCAAAGTAGTACTACCAGTACCAATAAAATCAAGATATGCAAAAAAATTTAAAAGATGATGAAGGACCAATCCTTGGTAATAGCTCATATGGCTCAGAAAGAAGATTTCAAAAAACAAAAGGAACCACATATGTAATAAGATTCAAGTATGGTCCATGTTTTTTTCTCTGCACTAAAAAATTTAGTTCACTCATTACTTATCCAACAAATGTCTCTTCGACTTGCAAAGATACATGTCCTTGTGAAGATACATGAAAGATATATGAAGAGTTATGCAATTGCAGCAAGTTAAAGAGTGTTTTTAGAAAAAGAGAAGTACAGAATCCAATGAAGAGTTGATTGAAAAGTATTTGACCCAAGGTTGAAAATATTGTATTTTTAAAATACTAATTTAAAGTGCAGAAAAGAAAACCAAAATTTTTTTTAATGTATGGCAAAACCAATGAGGCTCACACTGATAAATCCATATTTTACGATTAATTTTGGTTAGAAAAGAGTAGAATTTATCAACGTATCTTACATTTATTCATGAAAAATGCATGCTTTTGTGAATTTCTCCTAATTGTACTTGATTGTGAAAAATATAGTTTTTATGCCTTTAAATTGTCAAATTTAATCCATCCTTATTCCATTTGATTCCTTGATGTATTTGTTAAGTGATTTAAGTTTTAGAAGGCAAGGATGAAGAAAAAACATGCAAAAGTGGAGAATTCATGAAGAAGTGAAGGATTTGTAGAGCTGTTAATCCTGACCTCTTTGTACTAAAGTGACTATAACTTGAGCTATAGAGTTTTGAATGAGGTGGTTCTAGTGATATTAGAAAGCTAACATCTAGGGCTTCAAAATGATATATACATATGTCTATAGTGGATGTTGAGTTAAGCTGTTCGCATACGCAGTCATATCTCGCGTACGCGGGACACCAAAAACATGCATCATTAAAGAAGCACGTGACTCGCGATTTGGAGCCCATTTTGGGCCTAATCCAACTCATTTCTGATGCTATTGAACCAAAGATTAAAGGAGGAATGAACCAAGTAGTGTTAGTTTAGTTTTACATTATGTTTAGGCCAATTCTAGAGAGAGATGCTCCAACTTCTCTCTAGAATTTGGGGTTTTTTGCTTAGTTTTCTCTTTAATTTTAGATTTTGATCTTGTTGTAGTATAATTTTCTTCATATTTTCTTATTCTAGTGTCTTAATTTTCCTACTCTTGTTAATCTCATTTTTGCTAATTTTAGTTGATGAACTCTCTTGTTAATTTCAATTTTCTTTAATACAATTTGATGTTTTATGTTTTCTTGATGCTTAATTGAGTTGTTGTTATTAATTTATTGTATTTGGTAGCTATAGATTTTACTAATTCTTGTAATTTATGATACTTTATGTTTATGCACTCTAGGTGTTTGATAAAATACTTGAATTAGTTTTAGAGTAGATTTTTGCATTCTTGCCTTGGGTTGGTAACTTGGGTGACTTTGAGTAGAGAGTACTACTGTAGACTACTTTTTGTTTAACCATACATTCAGAGATCTGCCTAGAAAATAGCAAATGCCAGATGTGCTTCTTCTATCCATTCTATCTCCAACAAAATCTGCATCTCAATACCCAACTACAAAAAACTCATCAGACCTAGGATACCATAAACCAAAGTTGGATGTGCCATGTATATATCTAATGAATCTTTTAACTGCAAAAATATGTTATTCTTTTGGTTGGAATTGGAATCTTGAACAAACTCCAGCACTTTGCGCAATGTCCGGTCTAGAGGATGTAAGATACATAAGTGAACCTATCATTCTTCTAAACCTTGTTTCATCAATATCTTTCCCAGTTTCTTCCTTTTCTAACCGTGAGTTTAGATGCATTGGAGTACCCATGGGTTTGACATTTTTCAATCCAAATTTCTTAACTAGTTCCTTGGCATACTTCTCTTGATGTACAAAAATTCCATTTGAAGTTTATTTTATTTGAAGCCCAAGAAAAAAGTTAAGTTCACCCAGCATGCTCATATCAAATTCACTGGTCATGAGCTTACCTAACTCAACACAAAGGGACACATCGGCTGAACCAAAAGTTATATCATCAATATAAATTTGCACTAGGATGAAAGAATCATGAAAGTTTATAATAAAAAGAGTAATGTCAGTGGTACCTCTTTGAAAATCATTTTTCAAAAGAAAAACTAAGCCTTTCATACTAAGCTCTTAGAGCTTGTCTTAAACCATAAAGTACTTTAGAAAGCTTGAAAACATAGTTTGAAAGTTCTTTATTCTCAAAACTAGGAGGTTGTACCACATACACTTCTCTACCAATGATACCATTCAAAAATGTGCACTTAACATCCCTTTAGAAAAGCTTAAAACCCCAATAGGCAGCATATGCAAGAAGAAGCCTTATAGCTTCCATTCGGGCCATTGGTGCAAAAGATTCATCAAAATATATTCCTTCATCTTGATCATATCCTTGAGCTACCAATCTTGCTTTGTTCCTTACTATGCTTCCGTCTTCACCCAATTTGTTCCTAAAAATCTACTTGGTGCTCGTCACCTTCTTTCCAATTGGATTGGATATAAGAGTCTACACTTGATTCTTCTTAAATTGTTGCTACTCTTCTTCTATGGCTTTGACCCAAGAAGGATCACCAAGAGCTTCATTTACATCTTAGGATTCAATTTGAGAAAGAAAAGCTAAATTGTTTTCTTCTGTGGCTCTTCTAGAAGATGATCTTGTGGTAACACCTTGTGAGGGATCTCCTATGATGATGAACTCTTGTGAATAGTTTTTTAAAAATCTCCACTCACAGGGTCTTGGGGAGTTTAGAACAGTTTCAACTTGAGACGGTTTATTGGTGCTGGTATTCTCAGGAATTTCCGCAATTGCAAGAGATAAAATGAGATTGTCTCCTACAGAATCGTCTACAGCAGCTGATTCAGGATAAGGTTGCCCAAATTCACCTTTTTCTTGATTTTGGGCTTCACTTTTGTTGTCCTCCACTTGATTGCCTGTATCACAGTCTTCCAGAACACTTGAAGTGGAATTAGAAAACAAAAGAAAACATGTATGGATTCCTTAATAACTCTATCATCTTGAAGATATACTCTATAGGCCTTGCTTGTTGTAGAGTAACCAACAAAAATATTTTCATAAGTCTTTGGATCAAATTTTTCTAAATTATCTTTAGTATTTAAAATAAAGCATTTGCATAAAGAAATTAAAGTATTTCAGATTTGGTAGGAATCCTTTCCACAACTCATAAGGAGTTTTATTCAAAAATTTTTTAACGATTGTTCTATTCAAGATGTAGCATGCCGTATTCACGGCTTCAGCCCACAAAAATTCAGGAACTTCACATTCACATTCACATAACTGATAAACCCCGTTTTTAAGGTTTATCATGTATAGATTTTGAGGGTTTTATCAATGATCTTCCACACTTATTCATATAAAAATGCATGATTTTGTGTTTCTTTCCTAATTTTGCTTTATAGATGAAAACATGCTTCTTTTACATTAAAATTGATATATCGTCATCCTCCTCTATTACCATTCGATGCCGTGACCCATTTGTTAAGCGGTTTCAGAAGTTATAGGACAAAAATGGCTAAGAAGGATGAAGGAAGCATGCATGAATGGAAGGAGCATGGAAAAATTAGAGTTTTGAAATTTGGGTATGGGCGCGCACACGCACCGTACGCGTACGCGCGGATGTGCACCCTCAGAGCTGGCGCAGTGGAGCCGAAATGAGAAGCCGATGTGTTTATATGGCTGGGCCAGAACTCCTTGGACGCGCGCGCGCACTGCGCGCCTGCGCGTGGATCGCCAAAAGCCCCAGGGACGCGTACGCGTATAGTGCCCGTACGCGCCGATAGCCGTACGAGATTTTTAAGAAGAAAACGTGACCAGCGATTTTAGGCAAGGGCAGGCCCTGTTTTACGGCAGAATTCTAGCGGGAAGAGCATAAGAAGACCAAGGATTAGGGAGATTGGGACAATTAGACATTATTCTAGATATTTTGGGTAGTTAGTTACATTTTACTTTTAGAGAGAGAAACTCCAACTTCTCTCTAGGATTTTACTCTCTCCATTGCAATTTTCCTTTAATTTCTTGGTGAGATCGATTGCTAGTTCACGTTTACTTTGATACAAGTTGTAGATCTACTCTTCTTCTACTCTCAATTTGTGTTCTCTTAATTCATTCACTTGGATATAGATTTGTGACCTTGTTACTTTGAATTTTGATTAATGAATTGAGGAATTTCATTCAGTTGCTTGATTCTTGATGATTGCTTGAATTAGACAGCTTTAATTCAATTCTTTTCTATCAATTTCATCATGTCTTCTATGATTGCCTACCAATTATTTGTGGAAATGACAACCTTAGCTATGGAGTAGATTTCTCTTACTTGGCTTAGGGGTTGAGTTATTGGAGACACTTGAGTAGTGGATATCAATTGTTGATTAGGAATTGAGAATTGCTAATTGACTTGGAGTTCACTAAAACTAGACTTCCCTAGGGTTAGGCTAGGACTTGTGACTCAAGTTAGTTACTTTCACTTGACTTTCTTCCATTATTAAGGGGTTAACTAAGTGAAGCAATAATTAATTCTTATCACAATTGAAGGAAACTACAATGATGGAACTTCCAATACTCATTCTTGGCCAAGGCTTTTATCTCAATTAATTGTTGTTTACTTTTGTTAGTTTGAATTCTTGCACCAACTCTCAAAACCACAAAAGACTTCCTAATCAATGATGTGCATTCTAAGGCAATTTCTAGGGAGAACAACCCATGATCAACACTCTCGGTCATAGATTTTAGAATTGTTTGATGCAATATTTGCGTGTCGGTTAGACTATACTCACGATTGGATTCATTACTAATTTCTATACCGGCATAAGAATTTTCGTTCATCAAAATGGCGCCGTTGCCGGGGAATTGCTTATGTGTGCCATTCTATTGATTAGTGTAGATATGTTAATATGTGGATACTTACATTTCTCTCTTGATTGTTTGTTTGGTTGATTGTTAGTTAGGATTAATCTTTGCTTAAGTACCATTTGATGTCACGAGCCTCTTATCTCCCTCATTGTATGACGCGTTCACTACCTAATCCGAGCTTAGCACCATTTGATTCAAAAATTGAAAGAACTTTGCTTCATATTAGGCAAGCTCAGAGGCGGTTAGCCTTTGAGGAAGGTGAAAAGGTTTTTACCAATTCACCAACCATATCCGAGGTGGATTCCGAATAGTCATCCAAAGAAGGCACTAATTACTCTTCCGTTGATACTACTAATAGTTCTTCTTTTGATCTAGGTGTTGACAATATGGCCACTCCAAGGAGAGTTACTCTCAAGGAAATGGGTGCACCGGACTTTGTTCTCCAACCTCTTCATGTGCTTCATCCCGACTTGAATGCAAACTTTGAACTCAAGACCGCTCTCATCAATCTTCTACCAAAGTTTCATGGACTTCCCGCACAAGATCCAATTAGACACCTCAAGAACTTTCATGGTATATGTTCAACCACTAGGCAGGAAGGATTCGATGAAGTGGCTATATGGTTGTTTGCCTTTCCTTTCTCTCTTGAGGGAAGAGCCAAGGAGTGGTTTTATACCTTACATAGTGATGTTGTCTCCGATTGGGACTTGCTTAGAAGAGAGTTCCTAGATAAATTCATGCCCGTAGAAATGACGGACAAGCTGAGGAAGGAGATCTCATGTATTGTACAAGGCGAGATGGAAACCCTATATGAGTATTGGGAGTGGTTTCGCAAACTTCTTGACTCATGTCCCAACCATATGATTGACACTTAAGTATTGCTTAGCTATGTGTGCCAAGGCATGAGAGAGCAAGATAAGAATCTATTGGATGCCTCAAGCAATGGTTCTTTGTCAAAGTATAGGACGGCGGAGGAGGCATGGCACTTCATTACCGACTTGGCCGAATCTACTCAACATGCTAGACGGAGAATCAACCGCCCAAAGGCCGTGAATGAAGTCTCTTCTAGTGGTGAGACCGCCACCCTTACCAAAACCTTGTGTGAGATGACAAGTCTTCTAAAGCAACTCCAAGTGAATTAACAACAACCTCCACCATCTCCTCAACCCCAATAAAGCCAACAATTGGTCCCCCAAAAAGTATGCGGTATTTGCTCATGCTACTCCCACTACACGGATGAATGTCCGAGCCTCCAAGAAGATAACACTCTAGTGGCTACCCACAACTTTTATGATCACTCCTTCTATGAGTGCGCTAATCAAGGATACCATTCACAAGGGAGAAATTTCAACCAAGGGTACCCTCAACAAGGAGGCAATTATAACCAAGGGAGTAACAACTCTAATCTAGGTTGGCGGGACAATTATCAAGAAGGAGGTAGGGACAATGGAGGAAACCAAAGATGGAACACCAACAATCCACAAAACCGATACTCACAAAACCCTCCAAATCAACAATCAAACCAAGGAAGGAACTACTAAATCTACATACCACCCCATAGACAACCACCTCCACCCAACCAATCACAAGCACCATAAATCACCTATCCTTCCCCTTCTTCAAATCAAGATGAGACACTCCGGTCCATACTCCAAGGGCAAAAAGAAATCCAAAATACACTCAACTCAAGTCTCAATGGCCTCAGTTTCACCCTCTAAGCCCTCATTGCTCGTATGGAGCCACCTTCTACCTCCACTCCTCAAGCACCAAACTCTAGTGCCATACCTTCTCAACCTCTACCCAACTCCAAGGGTGGCATCAACGCCGTAACCTTGAGGTCCAGAACTCAATTGAAAGAGAGGGGCTCAAAGGCACCTAGCCCAATGATAGTTGCTCAAGAGGAGGATAGAGTTGAGATAGAAGAAATAGAAGAGGAGGGGGAAGCACACAAGATAGTTGAAGATGAAGACCCTCAACCAAGGAGTGAAGTCCCTAGAAAGGAGCAAGTCTTAGAGGAAGTGGCTCAACCAATCCCATTTCCTACATTGGCAAGAAGGACCAAGAAGCTTGTAGAACTTGACCCAAAAATGGTAGAGATGTTCAAGAAAGTGGAGGTAACTATCCCTCTCTTTTATCACTTTTCTCATTAACGTTGCAAGCTAGCTCCCATTCCATGTTAGTGGTCACGTTAGTTAGACTAACGTGGCTACTAACGTGGCTTTTTCTTGCTTCCTTTGTCCTGAAATCAAGCAAATAAAGTGCATCAAAGCTCTAATCCAAGTTATGAGTCGTGCATCATCCAATTTGTCATTAAATTCATGTATAATTCTCATGAAATCATATAAAATTCACAATGTTTGCTTGAATCAAGATGTAAGTGAAATTCTACCCAAAACTTGCTTATTTCCTAAGAAAATGCATGAAACTACCCTCAAACAGTAAAGAAAAGGTCAGTGAAACTGGCCAAAATGCCCTTGCATCACAACACCAAACTTAAAGTTTGCTTGTCCCTAAGCAAGTACTGAAACATGAGAATGATGAATGAAATGACAAGAGGAATGAATCATTATTGTGGAAGTCATGTCCTTGGTTTTATGGGGTTTCATGCATAGCAACTTAGGTTCATTCCTTTTAGTGGCTTTTAGACCTTTATCATGCCCTGGAATACTTACTTACTTGCACCCTTTGAGACTTTTATTTATTGACCCCTTTGTCTTTTCAAAGTTTATTGCATCCTTAGGCTAAGTGTTCTGTGAGGGGGCGACTTTTTAAAATAAGCTTTCAGCCAACACTCTCGAACCAGTTGGTTCAAGGTGCTAGGTGTTGAAACACCCCTAAGGACTTACTCCCTCAAGTCTCTCTCCCCCATACATGCACACCACAGGCACATGGTTTGTTATTTTCTTTCCATGAGGCCTTGGTATCCAGCACCTCTTTGGGTTACTAAATGTTCTGTAGCAAGGTTGCTCTTGATAGTGAATTTTCAGTTGATAATCCCGGGTTAGTTAACCCAAGTTACCAAGTGATGAAGCACTCCTAAGAACTTATTCATCCAAGCAGATCCTTGGTACAAGAGCACCATAGACACATCCCTCAAGATTCAAGCCCTTGGTGCCTAGCCTTATTTCTTATTACTTTTCTTTCTTTTTCAACTCTTATTGTTCTTTTCCTTTTTTTATTAGGATCTTGTTATTTAGCTGGTCTCATGGGGTGTGTTTCAAGCATATGACTTCAGGACAGATAGTTGCCTTCCTACCTTGTTAGTGAACCAACTTAGCTAATCTATTACCACACCACAAACTTAGGAACTTACTCCACAATTGATCATCACTCTGGTCTTTCATAACATCTCTTTTTATTTGATTCAAAAGGACAAGCATACAAGTAAGCAAGGTGAAGATGCAGCAGTGACATTAGACTAGCAAGCATAGACCTAAGCAATGAAAACTTAAAGGCAGAATTTAAAATCCTAAACTACCATGGAAACATGTTCTATTTCATACATGATTTTCCTTATTTAAAGCTTTGAAAAAAAATGGAACAAAGAGGGAACTCCACCACCTTTTACTCATGGGAGTGCTCTCCCTCTTGTTTGTCCTCTTTGTGTTTTTCTTGAGTGCTTGAACTCCCACTTCCCTTTCCTTTTCCAATCAACTTTTTCCAGAAGCCAGCATCTTCCATCTTCTTTTTCAATGTTTCCTTCTGCTGTTTCACCTTACTTTCCTCTTGTTCTGTTAGATCTTTTTGGATTACATCATACCTAGGAATTGCAGAGTGCAGATTATGCATATGACCAGACATATAGTTCAACTTGGCTTGAGTGTTTATGTTGAACTCCTCCCTATGTAGTTGCCATCCTTCATTAAGTACGCTGAACTCATTGAATGCCTTCGTCTGAGCTAGCTGACGTTGGTTGAGTTCTTGAAGGTGTTTGTCTTGACGCTCTTGCCTTTCAGTCACTTGATTGATGGCTTGAGTGAGCTGGGAGTAGTGTTCCATTTGCTGTTTCTGCCACTCCCCTTGTTGATTCATCCAATTAGAAAGGAGTTCTTCTTGACGATCCATCCTTTGGGATTGAATGTGTAGTTGTTGTTCTTGCCCTTCCATATATCTCCTTGCCAAGTCCTCAATGGCTCACTACCTTGGCTTTCGTACACAGCCTAAGGATGGTGCTGGGGTACCAAAGTCTAGCACCTGGATCATTCTTTTCGGTTGATTCTTGAATCCCCTCTGCTATAATTTCGTGCACATTGATGTCTCCACCCTTTATTAAGCAATGTACCATAGTAGCTCGAGTAATATTGACCTCAGAATTATTTGCGGCTGGGAGGATAGATCTCCTCACGAGCTCAAACCATCCCTTGGCTTCCGGGATGAGGTCTCCTCTCCTGATGAACCGGGGCCTTCTATCCGAATACCGTTCCCAGTTAGATCCTATAACACACATATCATTCACAATTTCTTCGAGTTCATCATTGTCGGGGCCATTACTTATTCTCACATGATAACTGGGCTCATCAAAATGTGGCGATTTCAGCTGAAGAGTCCTTATTATGGCATTGGGGCTGAAATCCACCTCTGTTTCTCTCACATAACTTTTGAAAGTGGGGGCCTTAGTTTTGTCTTCTCTGACCACATTTGCATAGAACTCTTTGATGATGTTTGCATTTATCTTTGCTTCTGGGTTCGTGAGCCTTAGCCAACCCCTTTGTTCAATCTTCTCTTGAATCTGTGGGCACTCATCCTCGTTGAACTGGAATGTTAACTCAGGCAGTATCTTTTTGAGCTTTATCCGTTCAAATTCATGTTCATGGAATGCCATTTTGAATCTCCCTTCGTCAAAAGGGATACTCTCCACTGGTTCCTTTCTCTTTTGCCTCTTGGAGCTCGATGATGCCATGAGTGACTTTTTGAGATGTGAAGGTGTTGAAGGGTGTGGATAGATGGTGAAATTTGGCCGGGTTAGGATAGGATATAGTTAAGGGAGTGAGGGAGAGTGTTTTTGGATGGAGTGAAGTACAAAGAGTGGGAATTGGAATGTGAAGGGGGTACGGAATAAGAACCACTTTATATAAGGAGATGGTGAGTGAATGAAAGGTGTGGATTGATGGTGTGGGTGTATGATGAACGGATGGGGTTTAGCATGGGATGAGCACAAGGATCATCAACTTTATGATGGGGTTGGTTCAGTTTCCAAGCGTGTTCTTCTTCCAATGTTGCATGGCAACATTTCCCAATGCATTCCCCTTTGAGACATGTGTATAGTCCCCTCCTTTTGTGGTGGCCGAATCCTCCTTCTTCAATTGTCCCATCAATTCCCCTATAAATAAAGGGATGTGATTAATGAATTTGTGGAAAGTGGTGGCAAAATTTAAAAGAAAAGAAAGAGTAACTACTTTTTAAAATTTTTGTTGTTAACTAACTAAGTGCTATTCATGAGTACAAACCAACTGACTAATTGATTGTTCATGTATGCAACATTGGTGACACCAAACTTAGTTTGTGGCCATGTGGAGTAAAAGGACTTGTTCAAGGTTCTAAGAGTGACATGATATGAATTGCATTCATGTTCTCTTAATGTGCCTTGAACACCAAACTTGTTCTTTACTATGTGTTGCAAACAGGAAAGATTCGGTCAAGTGTATGTCAAAGTTGATTTGGACTTCATGAACCTTGCATTATTAACTACTTTTAAAAGCATATATAAAACATGGGTTGCCTCCTATGAAGCGCTTCTTTAGCGTCACTAGCTTGACGTTCTGCCTTTTGTCAGGGTGGTTGGTAATGCTTCAGATCTTCCCCTCTTACAGTAAACCTATATCCATTGGCTTCATCAAGGATCTCTACATGTTCTAGGGAGAGAACTTTGTTGATGGTGAAAACCTTAGGTAGCTGAGATGGGATGGTAGGGAGATGAGGTGGGATATCTAGGAAGTAAACTGAGATCACTTTATCCCCTGGAGAGAAATCCTCTGTAGGGATCTTCTTGTTCCTCCATATCCTTGGTGCCTTCTTCTTTGTTTCTTTTGCTGTTGCCCTGCTCTTTGTGGTCTCTTTTTCTAGGGAGATTTTGTTGCTGGTCTCATATGATTCTGGTGGTTTTGGCTCCACTTGAGTTTCCTTTAGCTGTGACACCTTCTGGCTGTTTTGCTTAACAACCAAAGGGATTCCTAGGTGTACATTTTGTGCTTCAGTGCTTGTTTCTTCCACCAGTGCTTTGTTGTGATCTTCCCTTGGTTTCTTGTTTTCCTTATCTGCTTCTTGTGAGGGTTTGAAGACATTGAATGCGAGTTGTTCATCATGTATCCTCAGTATTAGCTCTCCTCGCTCCACATCTATAAGTGCTCTGGCTGTAGCTAGGAACGGTCTTCCCAATATGATTGGGTGGATGTGACTCTCTTCTATTTCCAATATGACAAAATCTGTGTAAAGGAAGTAAGTTCCCACTTTCACCAACACATTTTCAACCACTCCCACTGCTTGTTTTTGAGTTTTGTCAGCCAGCCTGATGACTACATCTGTGGGTATTAGCTCATTGATCTGCAGCTTCTTCATAAGGGATAAAGGCATTAAGTTAATGCTTGCTCCCAGATCACATAATCCCTTATCAAACATTGTTTCTCCTATGGCACAGGGGATGTGAAAACTCCCTGGGTCCTTCCTTTTTGTAGGCATCTCTGGTTGAATGAGAGCACTGCACTCCTTATTCATCACTATTGTTTGCCCTCCTTTGAGTGAGCTTTTCCTGGTCAGCAGCTCCTTCATATACTTAATGTATGAAGGCATTTGTTGGAGGGCCTTGATGAATGGTATGTTTACATGGAGAGATGCAAACATGTCAAGAAACATTGAGTATATTCTCTTTTCTACACCACCCTTGAGTCTTTGGGGAAAAGGTGCATAGAGTCTCAGCAGCTCCTTCTGTGAAATTTTGGTTTCTTGGTGATCCTCTTCCTGTTTCTCTGCTGATGTATCTCCAGGTTGTTCTAACGAGTTGTTTGGCTCTTCCTCAACCCCCTTATCACTTATAGTGACCATCTTGCAATCTTCCCATCTGACTTTCTTTGCTTCACCTCTCGGGTTCTTCTCTGTGTCACTTGGGAAGCTATCAGTAGGTTTGGGAATCTTCTCAGAGAGGTATCCCACTTGAAATTCTAGCCTCTTGATGGTGTCTCCCTGGTTCTTGATATTGGCTCGCACCTCCTCCTTGAATACTTTGTTATCTTGGATTTCCTTACATATGCCTTCAAGTAGAGTCTCAATCCTTGATAGTCTTTCTTCCGCTGATGGTGAGTTAAGATTGGAGGGATGAAAAGGGCCATTTTGGCTTTGGTATGGATGTTGAGGTGTGTTGTTAGGTGGGTGTTGATATAATCTCTGTGTGGAATGTTGGTCAGCTGCATTGTTGTTGGGGTTGTGGCGTCTCTGATCTTGGCCTTGGTCTTGTTGATTTTTCCACTCAAAGTTTGGGTGGTTCCTCCAACCAGGATTATAGGTTTTGGAGTATGGGTCATGGTTCTGCCTAGGTGGATTTCCAATGTAGTTGGCTTGTTACTGATCACTTTCTGCTTCTTCATTCACTCCTTCTTGAGCTGCTGTTGAGGTGGTGATTACTGCTACTTGATTCCTCTCCATCTTCTTAGTAAGGTCAGCCAGCTGCTTGGTAATCATCTTATTTTGAGCTAGCAGTGCATCCACGTTGTTCAGCTCCATCACTCCTCTAGCGTTGCCTCTTTCAGAAGCATAGAAGTAGTCATTCTCAGCTACAGTCTCAATGACATCTATGGCTTCTTCAATGGTCTTCTTCTTGTTCAGAGACCCCCCGGATGAGTGGTCTACTGCTTTCTTTGATTCATAAGAAAGACCTTCATAGAAAATGTGTAACTGCACCCATTCATTGAACATATCTGGCGGGCACCTTCTTGTCAAGTCTTTAAATCTCTCCCATGCTTCGTAGAGAGTCTCATCATCCTGTTGCCTGAAAGTTTGAACTTCAGCTCTCAACCTGTTGATTCTTTGAGGAGGATAGAATCTCGCTAAGAACTTATTTACCACATCTTCCCAGGTTGTTAAGCTCTCCTTCGGGAAGGATTCCAGCCATTTAGATGCCTTGTCCTTGAGTGAGAAGGGGAATAGAAGCAGTCTGTAGGTGTCAGGATGAACACCATTAGACTTCACAGTATCACATATCCTCAGGAAGGTGGTTAGATGTTGATTGGCATCTTCTTGAACACTTCCTCTGAATGAACAATTGTTCTGAACAAGGGTGATGAGCTGTGACTTTAGTTCAAAGTTGTTGGAATGTATGGTTGGCTTTTGGATGCTACTTCCACAGTTTCCTAGGTTTGGATTGATGTAAGATCCCAGAACTCTTCTCTCTTGCCCAGCATGATGCACTGGGCCTTCTCTGCCATGGTTGTGAGCCTCTTCTTCGTGATGGTTTTCCATATTCTCATCCATGTCTGGTTCAAAATACTCCTCCTCTTCCTTAGCACTAACGACTCTCTTTCCTCTTGCTTCCCTCCTCAATCTAAGAAAGGTCCTCTCAGGTTCAGAATCAAAGGAAGTTGAAGCCCCGCTTTTTCTACCTGTCATACAACCCACAAGTCACAAGCAAGAAAGATAGATGCAGACAGTATTCTTTGCGGGAATGCTGTTAGTGTGAGTGATGCAATATATCAAACAGTTAGTGGATCGGTGAACTAAATAGTAAAAAAAATATGCAGATAACACCAAAAACGGGTAAGGGGTAAAGGGAAGGAAATAACTAAGACTGAAAGTAAATTACTCAAATGAAATTAAATCAAACAAGAGAAAAAAAATGCTCAATCTAGTTATACACCAATTTAATCATTGTTGATGCAAAATCAATTCCCCGGCAACGACGCCATAAACTTGATGCACGGAAACTTGTCTCTCAACAGATTTCCCTCGGCAAGTATACCGAATTGTCGTCAAGTAAAAACTCACAATAGAGTGAGGTCGAATCCCACAGGGATTGATTGGTCAAGCAACTTTAATTGGAAGAGTGTTCTAGTTGAGCTAAGCAGAAATTGATTTGAGAATTGCAGGAAATTAAATAGCGGGAAAGTAAATGGCAAAAAATGTAAATGTTGGAAATAAAGAGCTGAATATAAATGACGGAAAGTAAATTGCAGAATCTTAAATGGGGAATGGGGAATTTAGCATGAAAGTAAATGGCAGAAAGTAAAGAGAATGGGTAAGATCAGAAATGGGGGATTCATTGGGCTTAGGAGATGTTGCATTCTTCGGATCAAGTTCATTTTTCATCTCTTCCTCAATCAATGCATTCATTGATCTCATTGGCAATCTTAAGTGATTGAATTCCAATTCCTTGGTAATTCAATCTCTCAAATCTTGATCAATAGCCAATTACTTGGTCTAATTGCTCATGAGAAGAGATGAAGTATGGTCACTGATTATACCACATGTATTTCCAAATTAAAGTATTGGGAGAATTATATGTCACCATATCCGCCCAACCCCCAATTTGGTCCAACATAAGAAAGCATTTCTAGCATGATCCCTTCATTCCTCTTCCAAGGTTCCAAAGAGATCCAAGTATGAATAGCTTTTTTTCCAAGACAACTACCCAATTGGATGAAGATTGAAAGCTTTCTAGTAAAATCAAGAGAAAAGAAAGAAGAAGAATAATGAAAACTATTATTGATCCATCAAATTACAACAGAGCTCCCTAACCCAATGAAAGGGGTTTAGTTGTTCATGGCTCTGGGAATGGAAAACAAAGATAGAGAATGCATTCTCAAAGTAAAACTAGAAGTTGCAGAGAAAGTAAAATTATACAGAGAGTAGTCCTCTCAATTCAAAAGCTCATTTCTAGTTCAAAACTACTCCTATTTATGCTACTCTTCTGATCTTCTAGTTGGCTCTTCAAGTCTTGGATATGGGCCTTTGCATCTTGAGTTGAAGTAGTTATCATCTTTAGTGGGCTCAGCTTCACTTGCAGAGAAAGTGTGCAGTAGGCATGGACTTTAGTTTAGGGCGTTAGTGGTGTTAACGTTAAGTAAAAATGTGGGGTCGAGAACGTTAGTGACAATCACCTTTTTCACTAACGTTCCTAACCCAAAATGGTCCACGTTAACTTCAACGTTAGTGGCACTAACGTGACCACTAACGTTGCCTCTTGGCCCTTCGCAAACGTTACTGGGGTTTACCTTTCCCAATAACGTTGAGAGTACCCCTTTCTCCTTACGTTAGAGGTCACGTTAGTATAGTTAACGTGACCTTTAACGTAGGCTTGCCAAATCTTCGAGAGCGTTAGTGACACCTACCTTTTTCACTAACGCTCCCAAACGCCCCTTTCCCATGTTAGTGTCTCACGTTAATTACATTAACATGACCACTAACGTGGTGTTGATTGCCTTCTCCAACGTTAGTGACAAAGGTGAGCGTCACTAACGTTGGCTCATCCTTGCTCCTTCCACGTTAGAGTTCACGTTAACTAAGTTAACGTGGCTCTTAACGTAGCCAATATGGGCTTAGTCCAACGTTAGTGACAAAGGTGAGTGTCACTAACGTTGGCATTGTCTTCCTCTTCCATGTTAGAGTTCACGTTAACTGAGTTAACGTGACTCTTAACGTGGCCATTGCCCTTTTAGAGCGTTAGTGGCACTCATTTTTACCACTAACGCTTGGAGCTTCCTTTTCCTCCACGTTAACTACCACGTTAATGTAGTTAATATGGTAATTAACGTGGGCTATGATGGCTTCAAAGACGTTATTGGCAATCACTTTTCTCATTAACGTTGCAAGCTAGCTCCCATTCCACGTTAGTGGTCACCTTAGTTAGACTAACGTGGCTACTAACGTGGCTTTTTCTTGCTTCCTTTGTCTTGAAATCAAGCAAATAAAGTGCAACAAAGCTCTAATCCAAGTTATGAGTCATGCATCATCCAATTTGTCATTAAATTCATGCATAATTCTCATGAAATCATATAAAATTCACAATGTTTGCTTGAATCAAGATGTAAGTGAAATTCTACCCAAAACTTGCTTATTTCCTAAAAAAATGCATGAAACTACCCTAAAACAGTAAAGAAAAGGTCAGTGAAACTGGCCAAAATGCCCTGGCATCAGTCGCATGCCTCATGCGACCGCGTCATTCATCCTTTTACCCATTCCATGCGATTGCGTCAACCATGCGACCGCGTCAACCCCATTTCCCCTAGCCACGCGATCGCGTGCCCCACGCGTTCGCGTGGATTCAAATTCACTAACCCCAGTGATGCGAAACCCTACCCCCATCACGCCCCCACTCTCCTTCCCCAACCCCCTCTGTTCTCTCTCCCTCCTTCCTCTGCCCCCATCGCCACCACCAACCACCTCCGACCGCCGCACCACACTCGACCACCTAGCCATGACCGCCTTCCTTTGAATATGAGTTGACTAGTCTTTAAATTTATGAATTTCTTGTTAACTTACGAAACAATTCTCAATGCCACTTACTTTGATTTTTTTCTCCTAACTCACTGCTTTCCACTTTTTCCCTTTTCACCACTTTTAACTTTCTAACTTCTCCCTTTGATTTTTAACTAACTCCTTCAACTTTTAACTCCTGGCATGATTATTGTTTTTCCTAATTAACAGGTATTCTACTTATAACATATTTTGGATTGTAATTTCTCATCTCAGCTTTTTAACTCCGAAACAATCCAAAATGCATAATTATTCAACTCATTTCATAATCCTACTGCTCCTTTGCCACTATATGTTTATCTTGTTATTTGCCTACTTGTTTTCCTATTTTTATTATATCCTAGATTTCTGTTTTTCAGGATGGCTGACCCTCAGCGAAAAGGAAAAAGAAAGGCAACAACTGGCAAACGGAAAAGAGGTGAATCCTCTATGTCTATCCTGGAGATTATGCATGATGACTCCTGGCGGGAAAAGCACTTTACCCCGCAGGAGAAGGCTGACCAGTTCCTCCCTGCCAATGATCCAATTAAGTTTGCAAACCGATACTGTGAGCTGAAGTATCCGGTGTTTGCCACCTCCAAAAATCTGTACCTGGAGAGGACTCTGAAGATTCCAGAAGAACTACAGCAGTACACCTCCGATCAGATCAAACAGAGAGGCTGGTTCTTCTTGGAGAGAAATTTGACTGAGGTCAATGCTTCGTAGGTAAGAGAGTTTTACTGCAATTATTTCAAGACTTCCCTGGATGCAGTGCACCTCAGAGGGAAATAGATACTAGTCACTGAAGAGGCCATTGAGGATATTCTGCACCTTCAGCCTAAGTCAGATCAGCCTGACGGTTACCAAAAGGCTGAAGAGGATATGAGGTTTCTGAGATTCGACTGGGATGCTGTCAAAGAGAGGATAGCCCTTGGCCCTACTGTCCCATGGGTCATGGGTAAGAACACCACAATGCCTAAATGAATCAAGCTTATGTATCTGAATGATGAGGCTCGGCTCTGGCACCAGATCCTGAGCAACTTTGTTATGCTGAGTACTTACGAGACGGAGCTGCCTGCTACTATGATCACCCTTCTATGGTGTGTGCTGGAGGGTAAGGACCTGTATTTGCCATGATTCATCCGGCACTTTATGGCCAGGGTCCATGTCAGAGGCACCTTTCCTTAACCTTACTTGGTCACCCAGCTAGGCCGTCGAGCTGACGTGCCTTGGGAGGATGCTGATGAGAAGCCACCTGTTGCGGACTGCAAGAAGATTATCCCTTACAGCAGGAAGTTTCGGGCTTTAGGCTATACACCTCCATTCCTCACTGCTTCTGCTGAGGCAGCCACGCCTTCAGCTGCCCCCTCTTCTTCCACTGCTGCACCAGCCCCACCCACTGCACCTCCACCTGCTCCTGAGCCTATTTACCATTTGGTGCATCGACTCTTCGCCTGCTTCGACCGTATGGAGCATCGCAATAAGCAACGCTATGAGCACCTCAAATTGATGATCCGATCTGGCGGCGACATCCCTCCAAACTTGACACCCCTTCTAACACATCTGAGGCGGAGGCGAGCGCTCATGAGGAGGAGACACGTGCCCAGGATGAGCAGGCAGGCCCGGAGCAGGCTGCGCCACAGCAGGAGGAGCCACACCAGATACAGGCCGCAGAGGCAGAGATTCCTATCCAGTCAGAGCCTCCACTGCAGCAGACAGATCCTCCTACCCTCATCCAATCTGCAGATCCTCATGCCACCACCGAGACTCCAGCAGCCCATCCTTCTAGTGATGACACTCCTTCACACCCGGCTTGAGTGAGCATCGGGGATGATGCTTTATTTTAAGTGTGGGGAGGTCGCCATCTCTGGCATATCTTTTTGGTGAACCACTACAAACTCTTTTATTTTATTTTGGTTATTTTTTTTGTATTTTTATCTCTATTTTTATTTTTATCTTTCAGTACTTATACATTGTTCTTTTCATGTGTTTTTACTCTATTTTCGCATTTTGCACTTTAGTTCATATTTTAGCCATTTAATTTAGTTTGCAATTCTAAACTTATTAGTTATAGAATATGTGGATTAATTAGTATAGTTTACCCTTTTAGCATATGATAGTTTGGTTTAAATTGAAAATAAAAAGGAAGTAAACTAGAGACTTTAACAAAATAAAAAACAATCCACACACCTTGTATATAGAGCATAACATGTTAGTTAGTTAACAACATTTCATCAAGGAGAAACACTAAAACTTTAAAGCCACCCAAAAAAATTTTTTTTTTTTACATTGAGAATAATGGAAACTCTTAATTTCTACTTGCATGACATGTATAACTGATATATGCTGTTTGAGCTAGAGAACACACAACTTGTGAGTTTTGAGCTTAATTATATGGTTACATTCAAACCATAGTTTTTATTCCTGTGTGTTTTGCCCTTCTTTTTTTATTCTGGTGTTCTTTACTTTGTTTTAATCTATATGTCCATTTATAGAGTATAGATACATACTAAGAGATGATTGAGGCCATCATTTGAATTTTCCTCACTTATCCCAAATTAGCCTACCTTTACATCACCCTTGTTAGCTCCCTTGAGCTTTTTAACCCCCTCTTGTTCTATAAATCACATTACTAGCCTTAAGCAGAAAAACAAAATAAAAAATCCCAAGTTGAATCCTTGGTTAGCTTAAGATAGAAATTGTGTATTGTTTAAGTGTGGGGAACTTTATGGGAACATGGATGATAGAAACAAAGGTAGAAAGTTAAAAAGAATAAAAATATTCAAAATAAAAATTTCGGGAAGCATGCTCATGTGAAATCAATTGAATTACCATGTGCATTAAAATTTTTTTTTATTTTATTTTCGGTATTTAATTAAGGGGATACAAAAACTCCCCAATTGCAAAATAAAAAGAATCAATGCACATGGGATAAAATTAAAGTTAATGCACGAGCTTGCAATACAAAGTGAGAAAAGTTGGGCAAATAGGTTAAGAAACTTTGAATTACAAAATATGTATGTTAAGTGAGATCATAGACTAATCAAGGATTCACTTATTAGCTCACTTAGCCTTATACATATACCCTTGCCTTTACCTTGGCCCCATTACAACCTTGAAAAAGACCTCATGATTTTTGTATGCCTATATTCTATAATTGTTGATTGGTTAGATGAAGAACAAAGTTATAGAAAGTAAGGATAGAAAGAAGAATAGAGTGATTAACCCAATACACACTGAGTGACTAGAGAGTAAACACAAAATCCAGTAAGGGTTCAATAGCTCATCACCATATATCTCTGCTTAAATTGTTAATTGTCTTGCAAGTTTGAAAAATATTTTTACCCATCTCAATTGTAAAAGTGCTTTAACATTATCTAGGGTTTGGCTATGCATATATGATTCCTTGAGAATGTGAATTAATTTAACTACATGTAAGTTTTATATACAAGTGAATAACAATTAGAATTGCATGATTCATTTAGGTAGTTGCGTTTAGGATAGATTGCATTGCATGAGATTCTGCCACTTTAACTTTACCTTACTCTTTATCTTGGACTTAGCATGAGGACATGCTATTGTTTAAGTGTGGGGAGGTTGATAAACCCATATTTTATGATGTTTATTGTGCTCAATTTAAGTGATTTATTCAACCCTTCACCCACTTATTCATGTAAATTGCATGGTTTTACTTTCCCTTCCTTATTATGTGATATATGTGAAAAACATGTTTTCTATGCTTTAGAAATAATTATTTTAATCACCCTTTATTACCATTCGATGCCGTAATTTGTGTGTTAAGTAGTTTCAGATCTTCTAAGGCAAAAATGACTTAAAGGATGGAAAGAAAACATACAAAAATAGAAGGAAAGCACGAAATGGAATTTTTGAAGAAACTGGCATCGACGCGAACGCATAGACGACGCGGCCGCATGCCCAGCGCGAAAACACAGCGACGTGAACGCGTGACTGACGCGGACGTGCGCCTTAAGCAGAACACAGATGACGTGGACGCATGACCGAAACGAACGCGTGACAAGGAAAACTCCAGATGACGCGACCGTGTGACCCACGCGGACGCGTGACAGACGCCACGCACCAGAAATTATAGAAAATGCTCCCAGCGATTTCTGAAACCCTTTTGGCCCAGATCCAAGTCTAGAAGGCATAGATTAGAGGTTATAATGTGGGAAAATACATCCATTCATAAGAGGAGTCTTCAGTTATTCACTTTTCATTGTTTAGATGTAGTTTTTAGAGAGAGAGGTTCTCTCCTCTCTCTTAGGTTTTAGGATTAGGATTTATTATTATTTCAATTTAGTATTCCAACTCCTTATCATGTTCAATATTCCTTTACTTTATATTTCTCTTTTGCTTTCAGATCTTTTAAAGCTTTTCTTTAATTACTTTTGTTGCCAAATTGGCTTATGAACCATTCATGTTTAGATTTGATTTTCTATTTAATATAATTTGAGGTATTTCAGAATTATGACTGCTTTCCTTTATTTATATTAATAATTTAGATTTTCCCCTTTTGGCTTTGGTAAAGTAATTGGTAACTCATGAGTTATCAAACTCAACGTGATTGATAATTTTTGTCTTTGCTAATTGAATTGAACTTCAATAACTCCAGTCCTTTCTTAGGAATTGACAAGGACCTGAGGATCAAACTAATTGGTCCACTTGACCTTCCTTTGCTTTAGTAAAGGCTAACTAAGTGGGATTAAAACTCAATTCTCATCACCATTGATAAGGATAACTAGGATAGGACTTCCAAATTCTCATACGTTGCCAAGAGTTTATTTTATAGTTATTTATTTATTTTACTTGCCATTTAAATTACTTGTTCATTACTTTCAAAACCCCCAATTTACAAAACTCATAACCAATAATAAGAACACCTCCCTACAGTTCCTTGAGAAGACGACCCGAGGTTTAAATACTTCGGTTATCAATTTTAAAGGGGTTTGTTACTTGTGACAACCAAAACGTTTGTGAGAAAGGACTTTTGTCGGTTTAGAAGCTATACCTACAACGAGGATTTATTCTGCGATTTTCTAGGCGTCGCAAAAGTTCTCTCTTCAATTTTCCAGAGCAATGCATGGAGATATTCATGGATGACTTCACGATATATGGTGATTCTTTTGATCATTGCTTGGATAACCTTGAAAATGTTTTGGAAAGATGTACTAAATCCAACCTTGTCTTGAATTTTGAGAAGTGCCATTTTATGGTTAGGTAAGGTATTATTTTAGGACATATTATTTCCAAAGATGGTATTTCTGTAGATCCAGCAAAGATCAATGTTATATCTAGCTTGCCTTACCCCTCTTCTGAGAGGGAAGTCCGTCCATTCCTTGGACATGTAGGATTTTATCGAAGATTTATAAAGGACTTTAGTAAGGTAGCATTGCCTCTCTTGAGATTGTTGCAAAAGGACATTGAGTTTGATCTAAGCAAGGAGTGCATGGAGGCTTTTGACAAGTGATAAACCCCAATTTTGTTATCTTGTGCTTAATTTGGGGGATTTTATCACCTTTTTCCACATTTATTCAATGAAATAGCATGGTTTTGTAATTCTCCCGTGATTTGTGCTTAAATGTAAAAACATGCTTTTTAGTCCCTAAAATTAGTGATTTTAATTCACTTTAATTCCATTCGATACCTTGATATGTTTGTTGAGTAATTTCCGGTTCATAAGGCAAGTATTGGATGGAAGAAGTGAGGAGAAAAGCATGCAAAGTGGGAGAACTCATGAAGAAATGAAGGAATTGTAAAGTTGTCAAGTCTGACCTCTTCGCACTCAAACGACCATAACTTGAGCTACAGAGGTCCAAATGAGAAGGATTCAGTTACGTTGGAAAGCTAACATCCGGGGCTTCAAAATGATATAAAATTTGCCATATGTTACTTCGCGCTCAGGGGCGCGCACGCGCCATGTACGCGTGCGCGCCGATGCTGCTTGTGGCCCACCAAAGTGAAATCGCCCCCAGCGATTTTGCAGCTCATTTTGGACCCAATCCAACCTATTTATGATGCTATTTCATGCAGAATTCAAGCTTAGGCAAGGGGGAAAAATTGTTTAAAGTGTTAGCATCATGTAGAGTAATTTCTAGAGAGAGAAGCTCCTTCTTCCCTCTAGAATTAGGATTAGAATTTATTAGATCTAGGTTTAATTCATGCTTTGATTTACTTTTCCTTTACAATTTCTTGTTCCTCTACTCTTCCTCTCTCTAATCTTGTATTTCATTCTTGTAATTGCTTGCTTTGTTGTTGATGCACTCTTCCTTCTTCTATTTCCTTTTAATGCAATTTATGATTCATGTTCTTTTATCATTAATTTGCTTTATTGTTGTTTAATTCCTTGCAATTGAGTAGTGTAGATTTATATTCCTTGCAATTTTACTATGCTTTCCTTTTATGCCTTCCAAGTGTTTGATAAAATGCTTGGTTGAATCTTAGAGTAGAATTTTGTGTTCTTGGCTTGGGAAGGTAACTTAGGAACTTTTGAGTCACTAATGTCCAAATGATTGACGATTGTGAGCCATTAATGCTAGATCTCACCAATTGATTAGGTGTAGAACTAGGACTTATGGTCTTGGATTGATATAGCTCACTTGACTTTCCTCTACTATTAGTTAGGGGTTAACTTAGTGGAATTGATCCTTGCCAATTCTCATGTTGTGGTTAGTGATTAGGATAGAGATCTTTGACCGCTAACCTTAGCCAAGACCTTTTTGTTAGTTTATTTCCTTTGCCATTTATATTTCTTGTCCTTCATCTCAAAAAAAAAAAAAACCCCAAAACATATTCCATAACCAATAACAAGGCACTTTATTGCAATTCCTAGGGAGAACGACCTGAGGTTTAAATACTTCGGTTTATAAAATTTAGGGGTTTGTACTTGTGACAAACAAACTTTTGTATGAAAGGACTATTGTTTGGTTTAGAAACTATACTTTACAACGAGAATTCATTAGTGGAATTCTAGACCACACAAAAGTTCGCTCATCAAAATGGCGCCGTTTCCGGGGAGTTACAATGGTGTTATGGTATTGGTTATTGTATATATGTGAATATTGTAAATAGGGTTTACCTTTTGCTTCTTTGTTAGTTTTTGCTAGTTTTAGGATTTAACTTTCTTGCTTTTTATTTGATTTTGTTTTCATTTTCTCTTGCTATCATGAATTCTCACTTTGGCTATGAGTTTGGTTCTAACTATGTTGTAGGAAATGCGGGCTACAATGAAGATGTGTATCAAGAATGGGACAATCAAAGGTGGAAGGAGCCATATGCATATGATCAATCCTCATGGCAACAACCTCCACCAATGTACTATGAAGAAGAGCCATTCTATGATGCATATCAATCCAATGGCTATGGTGAATCCCCTTGTGACTTTCAAGAACCACCACCATATGCCTATGAGCCATATCCCCAACATAACCCTCAACCATACTCACAAGCCCCTTCTTACCAACCATCTTCATATGACCCTAATCCATATCCATCCTACCAACAATCATATGAGCCATATGAACCACACATAGAGCCACCACTACTCCAACATCAACATTTTCAAGAGACGCCCGCCCATATTATTACCAAGATGAACCACCTCCAATACATGAAAACTTTCAACCACAAGATGAACTCTACTTTCCATCACAACCTCTTATGGAAGAATACTCATGTCCTTCAATCCAAGAGTCATATGATCCTACTCATGATATCCAAGAGGAACAAGAGTCAAGGGATCGTCTCAAGGAAGCATTAGATCAATTTCAAGCAACCATGGAGTGTGTTGTGCAACAAATTGAAAGAATGGGAAATATTGAACCACCACAACTCTACCTAAAAGAACCACCTTCCGACTATAATACATTTCCCTCAAACAATGAACCCTCTCTTCCACCATCACCTCCCGATGAAGCCTTTATGCTAGAATTAAGGGATCTTGAATCTCATATCTTAAGGCAACACGAGGAGGATGAAAAGAAATTTGAGGAGTTAAGAGCAAAAACGGCTATCATGGTAGAAGCCATTGGCAACATAGTCTCATCCCGCCTAAGCCTATGCGATCAAGGCACTTCCATTGTGGAATGTGGAGAAGCAACGAAGGAGCTTAGTGAGGGAGTGAACTTGAAGCTCCAAGGTGAAGAAGAGGAGTTAAAGCAAGAAATGCAACAAGAGGAAGAGGTAGAGATTATTGAACAAGAGGAAGAAGTGGTTGAAGACTTAGGAGATGCGGAACCACCTTGGGAGTCTAGGATTGGAGAAGACCCCTCCAAGATGATTGAATTTGATGCTAAGGAGGAATGTGCACAACCTCCAAGGCATATCCCTTATGAAAAATTGAATGGGATAGAGCAAGAATTGAGTCCCCTTGGTGATGAAAATCAAGCATCAAGTCTTAGTGGTGAAGAATCCTTTGAGCATGAAGAACCTTCTCCCATTGGGTTTGAAAGTGTTGTGGAGATAAATTTTTCTCACCCTCCTAATTATGTCTTGAGTAAGGGAAAAAGCTTAGATAATATTGTTGAACAAAGGATCACATTTGAGAAAACTTGTGAAGAGATGGAGATCCTTAGAAAAAGGAGGATGGGAATTGAATACGCTTTGTCAAGACCCTTAGGAGCTTCTTTGCCTAGGGTACCATCTACTCCTACATTTGAGTGAGTAAAATTCATTTCTATTACCTTTATTATCCCACTCGAATATGGCTTGCTTGAAACGGATGGTAAACTTAGGATGCTTTATGGGATGAAGCGTAAAAGAAAGATGTTTTGTAGTTGGCGTTGTAAGTCTAGGCTCATTATGGTTGAAGCTTCAAGGAGTAAAGGTTGGACTAGTGCTCAATTGGATGGGTCTAGGAGGATAGTTTGGTGCTTCCATGAGAGTTCATCTCTCTTGCCACCCGGAGGAAACCACCATGATCAACTCAAGGACGGGTGTGAAAACAAAGTGTGGGATCCCGGATCGTACAAGGAAGATCAACTTTGGGAGCCTATGGTTTGTGAAGAACTCCATCATAGTTTGGAGTTATTAACTTTGAATGATGAAGCGCAATGGAAGTCCAAGCATTGGTGGATGTTCAAGGATGGATTCAAGCACAAGCCACCTTGATGAGGAGCTCCCCATAAGTCTAACTTAAGAACAATAAACAAAAGTGTTAGGTCGGAGACACCCCACCATGGTAACATCTTTCCCTTTTTCCTCTTTGTAAATGTTGGTAATTTAGGTTTAGTTTCATGTTTTGATTGCTTAGTTGAGTTTATCTGGGAGTCTAGTAGGTTAAATAAGGTTTTATAATATTTTGGTAGTTGTTTGGAGGTTTGGAATGCTTGGTTTGGTGCAAAAACATAGAAAAATTTTGAAAAACAGAGTACCACCCACGCGCATGCGCACTCCACGCGTACGCGTGAATCAAGCAATTCCGGCCATCCACGCGCACGCGTCATGTACGCGTACGCGTGGATTGATTTTTCCACTTCCCATACATTCACTCGAGAGTTGTGCCTGAAGTGTGCCAACTTTGTACCCCAGGGCACGCGCACGCGTACCTTGCGCGTCCGTGTCGACTCTCTACTTTGCCATGCACGCGTACGCGTCAGCCGCGCGTACGGGTCGCTTCCATTTCATCGATCCACGCTTACGCGCACATGACGCGGACGTGTGGATTGCCCTGTTTCGCCTTCTTTTCTTCTCTTCTTTCCATTTCTTTCCTTCTTCTCTTTTCTCTTCTTTTCTTTCCACCTTTCAAATATCATCCGACACTACCAAATATTATGTAACACCATTTCTTTCAGTTAGTTAGTTAGTTTAATTTTTATTTTCCATTATAAGTGTTGCATTACTAATCTTATTTACCATTTACTGCTGCTTATTACTAATGGGATGTTAGTTTAACATCATTATCGTTATTGTCATTGTTGGATTCCTTTGTTGAGGTTGCAATTTATTACTTGGTTTCGAATTTTTCATGTTTAACACTTTGGAATACCAAGTACTTGTTACATTGCCTTCATGCATCTTACCTCTTTGAATTTCATGTTTTGGCCACCATGAATTCATTATCCATTGTTAGGCAATTGTATATTATCAATGCATTTTTTTGGATGCTTGTTCTAAGTGACCATCACCTATTTCATGCATTGAGATTGTGGAATTGTGAAATTGGATCAAAGCTTACACATATTTTTGAGCTTTGTAAAGCTTTGTGGGCCATGCTTGCTATGTGATTGATTTCCACTTCTATCTTCTTTGTCCTAAGTTCCATAGCATCCATGTGTTTCACCTCTATACCACTTAGGTGTTGCAATAACTTTAACATGTGTCATTGATTGTTGTGTGAGTTTCATATACCATTTTGTTCACTAAGTCTACCTACACATCAATCAATGTCCATGCATTATCCAATTTCACAGTTGCTTGAATGCTTTCATGCCTCTTCACTACTTGTGTGGTTGACTTAACCTACAAGCCCTTTAAAGTATCTCAAGCACACTAGAATGAGTGAAGTGCATGTTTTCTTTTGTATAATTGTGACATGATTTTTAAATACTAGGGTGTGAGCTCTAAACCGCATGCAAGTTAGGACCCACACACTTATTTTTCATTAATGTCACACTAATTCATTCACTCATTTCTAGTGATTTACCTCATTCCAACAATCCATGCTTCCTTGCTTGTGCATTTACTTGTCTTATTACCTCCTATTTTCTATGTTCAGGATGAGTCATCATAAGCAAAAACGGAAGCGGGAGAAGAACACGCAACATTGGTTGACCTACCAACTGAAGGTAGCAACTAGGAAAGTCGCCGAACCCCCTTGTTCATCTTTGGATGCACCGAGGACGGTGCAAACTTTAAGTATGGGGAGGTCGTCCGACCGCTCGGCATTTTTGGGTGACAAGTTTCTAATCCCAACACTTTTGCATTTCATTTTTAGGTCTTTTAGGATTTTTAGTTGTATTACATATGTATATATTAAGCTTAGTCAAGATCATGATATTTTCCAAGGATTTTATCTATAGGGCACCCCAATTGAAAAAACAAAATTTTTTTTAGAACTTGCTTGAATTATATACTTTGTGGAACATGATTTTTGAGCTAAGAACACAAGCATGTGAGATTTGAGCCTAATTGTGTGGTTACATCATATATAACCACTTACTTTCATTCTTGTGTGCATTATTCTCTTCTTATGATTGTAATCTTTGATTTGTTTAATTCTATATGTCCATTATCTTGTGTATACATGCATTTATATGATTGAGGCCATTATTCAAATAGCTCACTTACCCAAATAAGCCTACCTTTTATCTTCCATTGATAACCAATTTGAGCCTATGCTTAACCCATTTGTTCTTAATTATAGCACATTACAAGCCTAAGTGAAAAATAATAAATATCCCTTAATTTGGATCTTTGATTAGCTTAGACTAGTGAGAGTGTTTATCATTTGATTTTGGGAGAGTTGGGAACATTGGATAGAGATAAAAGTGTGTTTTTGTATTTGTGTTGAGAATCTTGGGAATTGGGTACATACTCATGTATTAATCATGTGTAAACCATATGCATTGATGTTCTTGTATATATATTTTAGTTTGAAAAGAAAAAAAAATTTAAGAAAAAAAATAATAATAAAAAAAAAATAAATAATAGAAATAGAAAAAGAAAGACAAAGAATTGCAATAAAAAGGGGACAAAATGCCCCAAAGCAAGGTTCAATAAAAGTCAATGTATATAGGTGGTGATAAAAAAGAGAATGCATGAGTGTGTAAAAAAGTAAAGAATGGGTAGTTAGGTTTGTTTAGAATTGTATAGGTTGTCATAGGTTAGGTGGGAAGTTTAAGTTAATCAAAGATTCAAATCTCAAGTCTACTTGACCATATGCATCCTACCTTGACCCTAACCCCATTACAACCTATGGGAAGTCCTCATGATATTTGTATCCATGCATGAAATAATTGTTGATTGTTAGATGAAAAACAAATCTTGGAAAACATGATTAGGGGAGAATTGAGTGAATCAACCCCATACACTTGAGTGACTAGAGCGGATACACATCCGGTGAGGGTTCGATTGCTCAATTACATGTTTCCACCCATGATCATCTCTTTTCTTGCAAGTTTGTAAAATCTTTTTAATAATTCAATTCAATCATGGGTTGAGTGATTGATATTTCCTTAGCCCTTGTGTTTGTATATGTATTCTTGGAAATTGATTTATTTTGACTAAGTGAATACATTCATGTAGATAGATTGCATATAGATAGTTGCATGTAGTTAGTTTGCATTGAATAAATGTTGATGTCCTTTTACTTCTTTCTTGATTTTAGCATGAGGACATGCTTAGTTTAAGTGTGAGGAGATTTGATAAACCCCAATTTTGTGGTTTATCTTGTACTTAATTTGGGGGATTTTATCACCTTTTTCCACATTTATTCAATGAAATAGCATGGTTTTGCAATTCTCCCTTGATTTGTGCTTAAATGTAAAAACATGTTTTTTAGGCCCTAAAATTAGTGATTTTAATTCACTTTAATTCCATTCGATGCCTTGATATGTTTGTTGAGTAATTTCTGGTTCATAAGGCAAGTATTGGACAGAAGAAGTGAGAAGAAAAGCATGCAAAGTGGGAGAACTCATGAAGAAATGAAGGAACCGTAAAGCTGTCAAGCTTGACCTCTTTGCACTCAAACAACCATAACTTGAGCTACGAAGGTCCAAATGAGGCGGTTTCAATTGCATTGGAAAGCTAACATCCGGGGCTTCGAAATGATATAAAATTTACCATATGTTACTTCGCGCTCAGGGGCGCGCACGCGCAATGTACGCGTGCGCGCCGATGCTGCTTGTGGCCCACCAAAGTGAAATCGCCCCCAGCGATTTTGCAGCTCATTTTGGGCCCAATCCAACCCATTTCTGATGCTATTTCATGCAGAATTTAAGCTTGGGCAAGGGGGAGCAATTGTTTGAAGTGTTAGCATCATGTAGAGTAATTTCTAGAGAGAGAAGCTCCCTCTTCTCTCTAGAAGTAGGATTAGAATTTCTTAGATCTAGGTTTAATTCATGCTTTGATTTACTTTTCCTTTACAATTTCTTGTTCCTCTACTCTTCCTCTCTCTAATCTTGTATTTCATTCTTGTAATTGCTTGCTTTGTTGTTGATGCACTCTTCCTTCTTCTATTTCCTTTTAATGCAATTTATGATTCATGTTCTTTTATCATTGATTTGCTTTATTGTTGTTTAATTCTTTGCAATTGAGTAGTGTAGATTTATATTCCTTACAATTTTACTATGCTTTCCTTTTATGTCTTCCAAGTGTTTGATAAAATGCTTGGTTGGATCTTAGAGTAGAATTTTGTGTTCTTGGCTTGGGAAGGTAACGTAGGAACTCTTGAGTCACTAATGTCCAAGTGATTGACGATTGGGAGCCATTAATGCTAGATCTCACCAATTGATTAGGTGTAGAACTAGGACTTATGGACTTGGATTGATATAGCTCACTTGACTTTCCTCTACTATTAGTTAGGGGTTAACTTAGTGGGATTGATCCTTGCCAATTCTCATGTTGTGGTTAGTGATTAGGATAGAGATCCTTGACCGCTAACCTTAGCCAAGACCTTTTTGTTAGTTTATTTTCTTTGCCATTTATATTTCTTGTCCATCATCTCAAAAAAAAAAAAAAAAACCAAAACATACTCCATAACCAATAACAAGACACTTTATTGCAATTCCTAAGGAGAACGACCCGATGTTTAAATACTTCGGTTTATAAAATTTAGGGGTTTGTACTTTTGACAAGCAAATTTTTGTATGAAAGGACTATTGTTTGGTTTAGAAACTATACTTTACCACGAGAATTCATTAGTGGAATTCTAGACCATACAAAAGTTCGCTCATCAATAAGCTCAAGGTAGCATTGACCCAAGCTCCCATCGTGCAAGGGCCGGATTGGAGTCGGCCATTCGAAATAATGTGTGATGTTTCAAATTTTGCCGTGGGAGATGCGTTAGCACGACGCGAGGGTAAGAATCCATATGTCATAGCCTATGCATCAAAAACACTAGATGGAGCCCAATCCAACTACACTACCACCGAAAAAGAACTATTGGCAATAGTTTTTACCTTGGACAAGTTCCGAGCATATCTACTTGGTTCCAAGGTGGTAGTGTATTCGAATCATGCGGCGTTAAAGTATTTGTTGGCTAAGAAGGAATCCAATCCGAGATTGATTAGATGGGTTTTATTGTTTCAGGAATTTGACTTGGAAATTAAAGATAGGAGTGGTTTGCAAAACCTAGTGGCAGATCACTTAAGTTGCCTTGAACACACCAAAGGGGATACCATTCCTATTAACGATTCTTTTCCCTTTGAGGGCTTGCAAGAAATCTCGGAAGTTGTTCCTTGGTATGCACCAATTGCAAATTACTTGGTATCTCGCACCTTTCCTCCTAATCTTTCCAAACATCAAAGGGATAAGCTAAAAAGTGAATGCAAATACTATGTGTGGGATGACCCATACCTTTGGAGATGTGGGGCGGATCAAGTAATTCGGAGGTGCATTCCACAAATCAAATTCCACTCAATCTTGGAAGCTTGCCACTCCTCCAAAGGAGGAGGCCATTATGGACCTCAAAGAACGGTAAGGAAAATCCTAGATTGTGGATTTTGGTGGCCAACTCTTTTCAAGGACTCTTTTTTTAAATCTTGTTCTCAATGCCTTAGATTTGGTAATATCTCCAAGAAGGATGAAATCCCCCAACAAACCATGATATTTTGTGAGATTTTTGATGTGTGGGGTATCGACTTCATGGGATCATTCCCAAATTCTGATGGTTTTCTCTACATTCTACTAGCCGTTGATTATGTGTCCAAATGGGTGGAAGCGATACCCACCCGGACGGATGATGCTAATGTGGTCCTTTCCTTTGTGAGAAATAATATCATTTGTAGATTTGGGTCACCACGAGCAATCGTGAGCGACTAAGGTTCACATTTTTGCAATAGAAGAATGGAAGGGCTAATGAAGAAATATGACATCATACATAAAGTGGCTACAGCCTACCACCCACAGACAAACGGCCAAGCCGAGGTTTCCAATCGGGAGATTAAACGCATATTGGAGAGGATTGTGAAGCCCAATAGAAAAGATTGGAGTGCCAAGCTTACCGATGCACTATGAGCATACCAAACGGCATACAAGACACCGATTGGCATGAGCCCCTTTCGGTTAGTATATGGCAAAGCTTGCCACTTACCAGTGGAGGTGGAGAATAAAGCATATTGGGCCGTCAAGGAGTGCAATCCAAGCTTGGGTGGGTCCGGAGTTGAGAGAAAGCTTCAACTAGTGGAATTAGAGTATTTGAGGTTGGCAGCCTATGAGAACTCGAGACTTTACAAGGAGAAAATGAAAGCTGTGCACGACAAGAACATAAGAAGAAGAAAATTTAGAGCCAGTGATCTAGTCCTCCTTTACAATTCAAGGTTGAGATTGTTGTCCGAAAAACTAAGATCAAAATGGGAAGGCCCATATCGAGTGGAGAAAGCGGAACCCTATGGAGTCTACCATTTGCGCCATCCCTCAAGTCCGGATATCTTCAAGGTCAATGGGCACCGTCTCAAGTTGTATCATGGTGAGCAAATGAAGAGCAACAAGGAGATTGAGGTATTCTTTTTGGAAGATGCACCTCTTGGCAAAGAGCAATGAGCTAGTGAAAGTCCAACTTAAGGAGATTAAACAAAAGTGCTAGGTGGGAGACACCCTACCATAGTGAGATCTATCTTTTTGCCCCTTTTGTATATAGTTCTTGAATTCTTCATTGTTTTGTGATTGCTTAGCTAGAGTATTGTTTGGTGAGATTGTGGCTACCTTAGATAAATTGTTCATAAAGATTTGCATTGATTTTTTTCAATGAATGGATTGATTGTGTGGTAGAAGACACCCCATCTTTAGGTATTGCATGGAGTTTTGGGTGTTTTTAACCCCTTTGGCTTGTTTATTCATTGAATTCATGTTAAATATGCATTCTTCATGTTTTCATTCAAAAAAAAAAAGAGGGAGGCGTGTGTGCGCGCACTAGGCGCGTACGCGCCCATAGGCCACTCACAGCTCCTGGTTCATTTTCCAGAGAGTTGTGCTAATTTTGGGCTAACAATGTGCCTTACGCCTGACTCAAATCACGCGTGTGCGCACCTGGCGTGCACGCGCCCCTTGGACACGGTGCACATTGACGCGTAAGCGCACCGTGCACATCTGCGTCGATTGTGTAAATACCATTTCTAGTACTTTTTCCCGAGAGTTGAGCGAAAGTTGTGCCCATATTGTGCTGAGGGCACAACCAAGACGCTCGCGCACACCCTTACATATCACCCCCTTCACGCGTACGCACACTAGACGCGTCCGTGCCCCTTCTATATTTTGCCCATGCACGCGCACGCGTGCATGGCACGCCCGCGCCAGTCTCGTGACCCAATTACATTATAGCGTGCCTCTCTTACAATTTTCTTCCCTATTCTTACCTTCCTCCTTCTTTTCCACTACCACTCCCACTCCCCCTCCTACCTCTTCTATCACCTCTCCTCCGCCCTCCACCGGCGGCACCACCACCTCCGGCGGCCCCACATCTCTCTTTTTCCTCTCCTCTCCCATACTCCTCATTACATCCTCTCTTACTTACATACCCCATTTCTCTTCTTCTTCTCAAGGTATTCCTCACTTTTCCTTTTTCTTGCTTAGCCCTCTCTTCTCTTTCTTCCTTTCATTAGTTGCATTCTCTTACTCTTCCTCTTCATTAGCTTTCATTCATGTTTTGTTTGTTTGTTGGATTTTCTTTCTTTTTCATTTTCTTATGGGTGTTAAAAGTGGGAATTACTCTTACATTGATGAGTTGGATTGTATTAATTACTTTTCCTTGGAATGTGTGGTATGCTATGATGATTGATGATACTTTGTGGGATGTTACATTGTCACCTTTGCTCTAATTTTATCACAAAAAGGGATGCACACCAAGTGTTTGATGAAAGGCATGCATGATTTCTTTGAGTTAAATTTGACTGAGTGTCTTCCATTTAGTGTTCTTTCTCATTCACTTACTTGTTCATATGTGCATTGAGCTTACTACTTTTCTTGCTTCATTTTTACATGCTCATCCCTTAACTCTTATCTCTTGTTATTGATGTTGAGAGTGTGTGCTCCTCATGTTTCTTACTTGCATGCCTATATCACTCCTACATCACATGCTAGTGTTTGGCCATGTATTCATTATTGCCTTAGTTACATGTTGCAACTGTCATGTATCTAAGACACTTAATCTCTTATGCTTTATCACTTGCATGACTATTATTTCTTGGTGCTTCTTTGAGTTTAATTTCACCCCGTTCCCCTCTTTTCTAGGATGGTTATCAAGAGAGACCAAGGAAAGGCATCCAAGAAGGCACCTCCCTGGTCTACTAGCAAAGCACACCAAGCGCCGAGAGCCAAACCCCTCCTCAATAAGACAAGGAGCGTTGCTAACATTGATGTGTTGGAAAAGGACAACCCGGCAAGGGATCTGAACAAGTTCCCCAACCGATACTGCGAACTTGTCCATCCCTTGATCAAAGAAAGGAACTACCATGTGGAGCCTCTTCTAGCCCCTCCGGCTCATGTCATTCCGCTTGTGATGCCCCGTATTGAGCGACGGCAATGGGAGTTCCTATTGAGGAAGCCACACGAAGCAAACTTGTCCTGGGTGGTGGAATTTTACACCAATTACCACTCATCGTCCCTTGCATTGGTATTTGTGCGTCAAAGATAAGTTCCCGTCATAGAGAGGCCGGTGCATATTTTCCGTCTCATTCGCCAGGCTATGGGCCGCATCCACACTAAAGGGAACCTACCCTTCCCCGCTCTACTGACCAACTTAGTTGCCGCAGCCGGTGTCCCCTGAGAGACTAAGGATCGGAGGACCATGATCCCGATGGACGGCAATGTTGTTCCAACCGGGAGATACCTCAACCCTCCGGCGGACACTGAGGATCTGAATTTAGCCATCCCCATGAGCACTCCCACCACTTCAACTGCACCACCAAAATCATCCATGCAACGCATTGACGACCTTCACAAGAAGCTCGATCGTTATGAGCGGCAAAACGAACGCCGATACACTTTTGTCAAGAAGCTTCTAAGTTGCCTAGCACCACCTATGGAAGAACCAGAAATTTTCACGTCCACCGGCACCAACAATGAAGATAGCGATAATGGAGAAGATGATGGACACTCAGAAGCCGATCAACCACTGCGTCTCACTCAAGGCACGGAGGACTGTGCCAACTTCTAAGTGTGGGGAGGTCGGCCGGCCGACCGGTCTCCATAGGTAACATCGGAATAAATTTTGAATTTTTTTTATTAATTAGGATAGATTGCATGATTAAGTTTTTCACTTTTTGACACCCTTTGCATGATAGTTATATCTTAATAAGTCCACTTGGTTAGAGTAATGACTTCTTTCCTAGGAAGCTAGAATTTTAAGGCAACCTTACCAATTTTGAAAATTTTTTATGCTAAGCTTGTTTGAAGAATGTAATTTGGAACATAAATTTTGAGCCAATAACACAAGCAATTGAGTTTTGAGCCTAATATCGTGGCTACATCTTCTAGCCACTTACCTTCCATCTTGTGTACATTATTCTCTCTCTATGATTGTGGTGCTTAATTTGTTTAACTCTATATGTCCATTGTTATATGTATGAATGCATATACATGATTGAGGCCATCAATTCACTTACTCACTTACCCAAATGACCTTACCTTATAACAACCTTTGCAACCAACTTTGAGCCTACGCTTAACCCACTTATTCTTAATTTTAGCACATAACAAGCCAAAAGCAAAAAACTATGATTGTCCCTATTTTGAATCCTTGAAAAGCTTAGGCTAGAGTGAATGTGTCATTCAAGCGTGGAGAAACGCGGGGGGGGGGGGGGGGACATTGGTTGAGGTAAGAAGCATGTTGTTGTATTTGTTAAAAATATTAGGAAGTGGACACACCCTCATGGGTTGACCAAATGTGTAGACCATATGCGTTGAAAAAAAAGAGAAAAAAAGAGACAAAACAAAAAGAGAAATGAAAAAAAAAAGAGAAGAAACAAACAAAGCAAGAATAGAAAAGAAAAAAAAGGGGGGGGGGGAATGCCCCAAAGTAAGACTTAAAGATAAATCAATGCATATGTATAATGATCAAAAGTAAATTCATGAGTATGTGAAAGAGTGAGGAATGGGTAGTTAGCTTAGTGCATAATTGTATAAGATGTTATATAGGTTAGAAGGGGAGCTTAAGTTAATCAAAGGATTCAATTTTTAGCCTACTTAGCCAAACATATAACCATACCTTAACCCTAACCCCATTACAACCTAAGGAAAGACCTCATGATATATGTGTGTATGCATAGAACAATTGTTGATTGGATAGAAGAAGAACAAATTTTGGAAGAGCTTGAAGTTGGGGAGGATTGAGTGATCAACCCTATACACCGAGCGAATAGAGTGCAAACTCTTCCGGTGAGGGGTTCGAAGCTCAATAACTTGTCCCCGGCTCTCGCGAGCGTTCTTCATGCAAGCTATGCATATTTCACTTTGATGACTAGAATTGGTAGAGCTCATACATTGGCCATCATCTTGCCCTATGTGCATATATATATGTTCTAGGAAGATTGAATTGCTCTTAACCAAGTAGATAGTAGCATACACCCTAGTTGCATTTATGTAAGTAGATTGCATCCCATGAATCTCATTCTCTTGTGATCCTTTGATCTTTTGCTTTCCCTTAGCATGAGGACATGCTATAGTTTAAATGTGGGGAGGTTGATAAACCTCGTTTTTAGGATTTACCATGTATAGATTTTGAGGGTTTTATCAATGATCTTCCACACTTATTCATATAAAAATACATGATTTTGTGTTCCTTTTCCAATTTTGCTTCATAGATGAAAACATGCTTATTTTACATTAAAATTGGTATATTGTAATCCTCCTTTATTACCATTCGATGCTGTGACCCGTTTGTTAAGTGGTTTCAGAAGTTATAGGGCAAAAATGGCTAAGAGGGATGAAGGAAGCATGCATGAATGGAAGGAGCATGGAAAAATTAGAGTTTTGGAATTTGGGCATGGGTGCACACGCGCACCGTACGCGTATGCGCGGATGTGCACCCTCAGAGCCGGTGCAGTGGAGCCAAAATGAGAAGCCGACATGTTTATATGGCTGGGCCAGAACTCCTTGGATGCGCGCGCGCACTGCGCGCCTGCGCATGGATCGCGAAAAGCCCCAGGGACGCGTACGAGCACTGTGCGCGTACGTGCCGATAGCCGCATGTGATTTTTAAGAAGAAAACGTGACCAGCGATTTCAGGCAAGGGCAGGCCCTGTTTTGGGGCAGAATTCTGGCGGGAAGAGCATAAGAAGACCAAGGATTAGGGAGATTGGGACAATTAGACATTATTCTAGATATTTTAGGTAGTTAGTTACATTTTGCTTTTAGAGAGAGAAACTCCAACTTCTCTCTAGGATTTTACTCTCTCCATTGTAATTCTCCTTTGATTTCTTAGTGAGATCCATTGCTAGTTCACTTTTACTTTGATACAAGTTGTAGATCTACTTTTCTTCTACTCTCAATTTGTGTTTTCTTGATACATTCACTTAGATCTAGATTTGTGACCTTGTTACTTTGAATTTTGATTAATGAATTGAGGAATTTCATTCAATTGCTTGATTGTTGATGATTGCTTGAATTAGATAGCTTTAATTCAATTCTTTTCTATCAATTTCATCATATCTTCTATGATTGCCTACCAATTGTTTGTGGAAATGACAACCTTAGCTATGGAGTAGATTTCTCTTACTTGCTTAGGGGTTGAGTTATTGGAGACACTTGAGTAGTGGATATCAATTGTTGATTAGGAATTGAGAATTGCTAATTGACTTGGAGTGCACTAAAGCTAGACTTCCCTAGGGTTAGGCTAGGACTTGTGACTCAAGTTAGTTACTTTCACTTGACTTTCTTCCATTATTAAGGGGTTAACTAAGTGAAGCAATAATTAATTCTTATCACAATTGAAGGAAACTACAATGATGAAACTTCCAATACTCATCCTTGGCCAAGGCTTTTATCTCAATTAATTGTTGTTTACTTTTGTTAGTTTGAATTCTTGCACCAACTCTCAAAACCACAAAAGACTTCCTAATAAATGATGTGCATTCTAAGGCAATTCCTAGGGAGAACGACCCGGGATCAACACTCTCGGTCATAGATTTTAGAATTGTTTGATGCGATATTTGTGTGTCAGTTAGACTATACTCACGATTGGATTCATTACTAATTTCTATATCGGCATAAGAATTTTTGTTCATCAATAACATGGCCCTAGTCATTTCTTGAAGTCTTCTATTTCGTTTCTCCACAACACCATTTTGTTGGGGTGTTCTTGGGCAAGAGAAGTTATGTGAAATTCCAAGTTCATCAGAAAATGATTGAAAAAATTGATTTTTAAATTCTTTACCATGATCACTTCTAACAGAAGCAATCTTCAAATCTTTCTCATTTTGAATTCCTTTGCTAAAAACTTTAAAAGCTGAAAATGAATCATTTTTATATGCTAGAAAAAAACCCAAACCAAATCTAGTATAATCATCCACAATCACTAAGCCACAGTGTTTATCAACTAGACTTTGAGTTCTAGTTGGTCTAAAGAGATTAATATGTAGCAATTCAAGGGGTCTTTTAGTAGAAATATCTTCCTTAGGTTTAAAAGAACTCTTGGTTTGTTTTTCTATTTGACAAGCATCACAAGTGATGTCTTTGTCAAAGTTTATTTTAGGAAGACCTTTCACTAATTTCCTTCTTTGCTTGTTAATTTGATACATGCTAGCATGACCAAGTCTTTTGTGGCACAACTATTTTTCAGAATCTTTAGAATGAAAGCAAGCTACATTTTGACTCTTAAGTTCATTTAATGTGAAGCCATACACATTATCACATCGTTTTGCAAAAACAATACTTCATCAGATTTTTCATTCACAACAAGGCATTATAATCTTTTGAAAATTACTCAATAACCAAGATCACATAATTGACTAATACTTGAAAGATTGTGTTTCAATCCGTCAACTAAGAAAATATTTTCAATGAAAGTAGAAATATCTTTACCCGCTTTTCCAATTGCAATAATTTTTCCTTTATCATCATCACCGAAGGTCACGTATCCTCCATCATACTTGTTGAGTTTGACAAAGAATGTTAACTTTTCGGTCATGTGACTAGAGTATCCACTATCAAAGTACCATATATCTTTCTTCCTCTTGCAAAAATTTGCACAAATTCTTAAGTGACCTTAGGTATCCAAATCAATTTGGATCCTTTGAAATTAATCCATCTTGGTTGCCCAAGAATATCGAAGTCATAAACAACTTTGTATGTTTTATTTTTCCTATTCTTTTGACAATAAAGCATTATGATAAAGAATGACCATGTTTATTGCAATTTAAACAATGATTATGATTTTGAAAATGATTAAAGGTTTTGATTTTTCTGGTTTCTGAAGTAGATGCACCTTTTTTGATGAAATAATTTTCAGCATTTGGAAGAAGATATGGTTTTTGAGGTTGATGCATTTGAGTCAAAATATGATTTTTCAAAAATAGCATCAGTTTTAATGAAGTAATCCTCCAAATTTTTCAAACAAAGGTCTTTGATTAGCAAGCAATTTGTCCAAGTTGTTGGAACTATGTGCAAATTTAGCTAAATCATTATTCAAATATTTAATCATTTCATTTAATATTTTATTTTCTGCAAGAGTTCTTGTGAGGCATCAACCGAGTGCTTTTCTTTAAATTTTTCAATTTCAGATTTTAGAAATTAGTTTTCTTCAACAAGATCAATGGCACTTTCGATTTCCTTCACCTTTTCTTTCAAGAAATCATTTTTAGCTTTCAAAGCTTCATTTTTAGAATTACATTTATGATATTTATTCAGCAATTTCTCAAAATGATTGGTGAGGTCATCAATAATAACATTTAAATCTTCAATGGACAAGTCAAAGTAGTTTACCTCATCTAATTGATCATGACCAGCCATGAGACAGACTTGTGCTTCAAATTTAGACTCTTCCTCATCATTAGAATCATTCTCTAGATCTTCCAAAAAGGCAATAAGGACATTCTTCTTTTGTTTTTTCATCCTATCCTCTTTCTTGAGCTTAGGGTAGTCAAACTTATAGTGAGCAAACTCCTTGAAATGGTGACAAATAACTTTGCTCAGATCCCTCTTTTTCTCTTTTGAACTCGAGCTTCTATTATTTTCTTTGGTCCTCATTAGCCATCTCAATCTCCTAGTAAAAAATATAATTTTATCATCTGAAAAACTGTCATTTGACTCATCCTCCAATGACTCAACTTTGAATTATAGGGCCACTTTTTTTCTTTTTGTATCTAGGCTGGTGTGTGTGATTTCATATGTAAGAAGTTTCTCTCTCAACTCATCATTTGTTATTGGACTTAGATTGTTGCTCTCGGCTACCACGGTTGCTTTTGTTTCCTACTCTTTTGTAAAGCTTTTAAGAACTTTTCTCACAAGTGTTTATTCAGTGTGGGTCATTCCTATAGCATCCAAGCTATTTATGATGATTGAAAATCTCTCAAACATCTCGCTAATGGTTTCTCCATCCTTCACGGAAAAACTTATATTCTTTATACAACATATCTATCCTTGTTTCTTTGACTTGTTTGGTGCCTTCATGAATGATTTGGAGTTTATCCGAAATCTCTTTTGCTGTCTTGCATATAGATACCTTCCGATACATCTTGAAAAAAACTGATAGCATAGTGCATCATGTTGATGGCTTTGGCATTTTACTTTACCTTCTTCTTGTCTTCTTCGTTCATTCGGTTTCCTCTGTTGGACTCACCACTAATTCAGCACTTGTCTTTGTCGAAACTTGAGGAACATTTACAAAGATATTGAACATATTGTAGTTAATGGATTGCACAAAGATCTGCATCCTTTCTTTCCAGTAGGTGTAATTCTTTCCATTAAAGAAAGGAGGCCTGTTGTTAGACTGGCCCTCAGTAAGTATGTAGACTACAGTGTTTTCACCTATGTTGTTTGTCATTGGACTTTTTTTCCAAGATGTGAAACTTGATCTCTCAGATCAAGCTCTGATACCAATTGAAGGTTCTTGATGACCTGGAGAAGGAGGGGTTAAATCTAGGGCCTTCTTTTAATCTTGATTAAATAATTTTCAAACCAGAAATGTAAATACTGACTCTGTTTAGTCTGGGAGATTGATTATATAGGAGACAATTTTATTTTGTCTCATAAAGTTCGATAACAGAAACAAAGCAGGGAAGAAGAAGATGACACAGCCATGTATCCTGGTTCAGCTACTGATGAGCGGATAATTTATACGCTTTTTGGCATTATTTTTATATAGTTTTTAGTATGATTTGATTAGTTTTTAGTATATTTTTATTAGTTTTTAAATAAAAATCACATTTCTAGACTTTACTATGAGTTTGTGTCCTTTTCTGTAATTTGAGGTATTTTCTGGCTGAAATTGAGGGAGCTGAGCAAAAATCTGATTCAGGCTGAAAAATGGCTGCTGATGCTGTTGGATTCTGACCTCCCTGCACTCGGAATGGATTTTTTGGAGCTCCAGGAATCCAATTGGCGCTCTCTTAATTGTGTTGGAAAGTAGGCATCCATGGCTTTCCAGAAATATATAATAGTCTATACTTTGCTCAAGGATAGACGACGTAAACTGGCGTTCAACTCTAGTTTCATGTTGCATTCTGGCGTTAAACGCCAGAAACAGGTTACAAGTTGGAGTTAAACGCCAGAAACAGGTTACAACCTGGCGTTTAACTCTAGAAACAGCCTAGGCACGTGTAAAACTCAAGTCTCAGCCCCAGCACACACCAAGTGAGCTCCAGAAGTGGATTTTTGCACTATCTATCTTAGTTTACTCATTTTCTGTAAACCTAGGTCACTAGTTTAGTATTTAAACAACTTTTTGAGATTTATTTTGCATCTCATGACATTTTTAGATCTGAACTTTGTACTCTTTGTCGACATGAGTCTCTAAACTCCATTGTTGGGGGTGAGGAGCTCTGCTGTGTCTCGATGAATTAATGCAATTATTTCTGTTTTCTATTCAAACACGCTTGTTTCTATCTAAGATGTTCATTCGCACTTCAATATGATGGATGTGATGATCCGTGACCCTCATCACCATTCTTAACCTATGAACGCGTGCCTGACAACCACTTCTGTTCTACCTTCGATTGAATGAGTATCTCTTGGATTCCTTAATCAGAATATTCGTGGTATAAGCTAGAATCCATTGGCAGCATTCTTGAAAATCCGGAAAGTCTAAACCTTGTCTGTGGTATTTCGAGTAGGATTCAGGGATTGAATGACTGTGATGAGCTTCAAAATCACAAGGGTTGGGCGTAGTGACAGACGCAAAAGGATCAATGGATCCTATTCCAGCATGAGTGAGAACCGACAAATGATTAGCCGTGCGGTGACAGCGCACCTGGACCATTTTCACTGAGAGGACGGATGGTAGCCATTGACAACGGTGATCCACCAACATACAACTTGCCATAGGAGGAACCTTGCGTGCGTGAAGAAGAAGACAAGGGGAAAGCAGAGATTCAGAAGACAAAGCATCTCCAAAACTCCAACATATTCTCCATTACTGCATAATAAGTATTTAATTCATGCTCTTTTATTTTTTGCAATCCAAACTAATAATTATAATTGATTTCCTGACTAAGAAATACAAAATAACCATAGCTTGCTTCAAGCCGACAATCTCCGTGGGATCGACCCTTACTCACGGGTATTACTTGGACGACCCAGTGCACTTGCTGGTTAGTGGTATGAGTTGTGAAAAGTGTGATTTACAATTCGTGCACCAAGTTTTTGGCGCCGTTGCCGGGGATTGTTCGAGTTTGGACAACTGACGGTTTATTTTGTTGCTTAGATTAGGAAAAATTTTTCTTTTTGGTTTAGAGTCTTCTATTATTGTTTTTGGTTGAAATTTTATTAAAATCCTTATTTTCTCTTTTTAAATTTTTCGAAAATTTTATAAACTGATAATTGAGTTTTTCTGTTTGAGTTTAGTTTCTTATTTTAAGTTTGGTGTCAATTACATGTTTTTATTTTTTTTTAAATTTTTGAATTTGTGTTCATTGTTCTTTCTTAATCTTCAAGTTGTTCTTGTTTATTTTCCTTGTTTGATCTTTAGTTTTCCTTGCTTTGTGATTTTTCTTGTTTTCTTTGTGCATTTTCGAATTATTAGTATCCAAAAAAAAAAAATATTTAAAAAAAATTTATTTATTAAATACCTTATTAAAACACGTTAAATTTATAGCTCAATTGGCTAGAGCATTGTGCTTATGTTCTTGGTAATTGGCTATCTTCTTTTTAAAATTTTTTCAAAAATAATTTTTCTTTGAATAAATCTTGGGCCAAACTTTAAGTTTGGTGTTCTCCTGTTAACTTTTCTTTAGTTTTCAAAAATTTTATTTTGGTTTTCTAAAAATTTTAAGTTTGGTGTTCTTTCTTCATGTTCTTGTTGTTCTTGTGAGTCTTCAAAGTGTTCTTGAGTCTTCCTTGTGTTTTGATCTTAAAATTTTTAATTTTGGTGTTCCTTGGTATTTTCCCTCCAAAATTTTCGAAAACAAGGAGCATTAGATCTAAAAATTTTAAGTTGTGTGTCTTTTGTGTGTTTTTATTTTTCATCATAAAATTCAAAAATAAAAAAAATATATTCTCTAACTATTTTTGAGCAAATATTTCGAAATTTTTTCAAAAAAATTCAGATTTTTATTTTAAAATTTCTATTTTATCTTATCTTAGTTTTAAAAATTTCACAATTCAAATTTTTTTTCAAAAAAATTATATCTTTTTCAAAATTTTATCTTATCTTATTTCAAATTTCAAATTTCAACTTCCAAAATTTCAAAATTCAATTTTTAAAATTTAAAATTCAAAATCTAATTTTCAAATTTAAAAATCAAATCTTTTCAAAATTTAAATCTTTTTCAAATCCTTATCTTATATTGTTGACTTTTCAAAAATTCAAAATTCAATTTTCAAATTTCAACTTTCAAATTTTAATTTTCAAATTTCAATTTTCAAAATTTCAAATTTCAAAACGTTTTAATTTAAATTCCTTATCTTCTCTTTCCTAGCTTATCTTATCTTTTCTAATCCCAAATCTTAAAATCAAATCTTTTTCATATCTTTTATTTTATTTTATTTTATTTTATTTTAATTTCTTACAAGTATCTTTAATTTTAAGACATATCTTTTTCAAAACTTCTTAACCAATTTCTCTCTCTTCATTTTTTTTTCGAAAATCCTCACCCACATCTTTTTCAAATCTTTTTAATTAATTAATTTAGTTTTCAATTTTCTTTTATTTCTTTTTATTCTAATTTTTGAAATTATAGTCAATTTTTTATCTATTTTATTTTATTTTAATTTCGGTTTTTAAAAAAAAAAGAAAAAAAATTTTATTTGCAATCCGCATCATCTCCCTTTCTCCATCATGGACCTAAGTGGAAATGAACAGTCCAGAAGGACTCTGGGTTCATATACTAACCCCATTACTGCTGCATATGGGAGTAGCATCTGTATACCTCCCATCAAAGCAAGCAGTTTTGAGCTAAATTCTCAGCTCATTGTCATAGTGCAGCAAAATTGCCAGTATTTCGGTCTTCCACAGGAAGAACCTACTGAGTTTCTGGCGCAGTTCTTGCAAATTGCTGACACAGTGCATGACAAGGAGGTAGATCAGGATGTATACAGGCTGTTGCTGTTTCCGTTTGCTGTAAAAGATGAAGCTAAGAGGTGGTTAAATAACCAACCCACAGCAAGCATAAGAACATGGAAACAGTTATCAGACAAATTCCTGAATCAATATTTCCCTCCAAAAAGGATGACACAGCTAAGGCTGGACATCCAAGGCTTTAAACAAGAGGATGATGAATCCCTTTATAACGCCTGTGAGAGGTACAGAGGGATGCTAAGGAAATGCCCTTCTGAAATGTTTTCAGAGTGGGTGCAATTACACATCTTCTACTATGGGCTTACAGAAAGAGCTCAGATATCTCTAGACCACTCAGCTGGTGGATGTATACACATGAGAAAAACTATTGAAGAGGCTCAAGAGCTTATTGATATAGTTGCTAGAAATCAGCATCTGTACATAAGTAGTGGGTCCTCCATAAAAGAAGAAGCCAAAGCAGTGTCTACTGAACTTGGTCCTCCAGAATAAGTTGCTGAACTCAATCAACAATTGTGTTTTCTAACAAAACAGCTAGCAGAATTCAAGGAGATGCTACATGACAATAAAAATGCTAATAAAAATATGGAAGCACAATTGAATCATACAAAACAGCAGTTATCAAAGCAGATAACAGAAGAGTGCCAGGCAGTTCAATTAAGAAGTGGGAAAACATTAAATACCTCACTTCAGAGCAGCAGAAAGCCAAGAAAGAACAACTGACAGAGGATGAGCAAAATATTATCCAAAATCCCTCTGAGGACAGTAAGGGCCCAGAGAGGAACAACTCTGGCGTTCAAACACCAGAAAATGATGCAAGGTTTGCGTTAAACGCCCAACCCACGCGCAGTTCTGGCGTTCAAACGCCAGGAACAGGCAAGGACCTGGCGTCAAACGCCCAATGGAAGCTCAGTTCTGACGTTCAAACACCAGAAACAGGTAAGAAGTTGGCGTCCAACGCCAATCAAGCTTCCAACCCTGGCATTCAAACGCTAGTGAGGGATCAGACACACACAAGTGCTGATAACAACCCCTCTAAAAAGGCTTCTCCAACCACTTCTGTAGGAAATAAACCTGCAGCAACTAAGGTTGAGGAATACAAAGCTAAGATGCCTTATCCTCAAAAACTCCGTCAAGAGGAGCAGGATAAGCAATTTGCCCGCTTTGCAGACTATCTCAGGACTCTTGAAATAAAGATTCCATTTGCAGAGGCACTTGAGCAAATACCCTCTTATGCCAAGTTCATGAAAGATACCTTGAGTCATAAGAAGGATAGGAGAGAAACTGAAAGAGTTCTCCTCACTGAAGAATGCAGTGCAGTCATTCTGAAAAGCTTCCCAGAAAAGCTTAAAGATCCCGGGAGCTTTATGATACCATGCATATTAGAGGGTAATTGCACCAAGACAGCTTTATGTGATCTTGGAGCAAGCATCAACCTAATCCCTGCATCCACTATCAGAAAGCTTGGCTTGACTGAAGAGGTCAAACCAACCCGGATCTGTCTTCAACTTGCTGATGGCTCCATTAAATACCCATCAGGCATAATTGAGGACATGATTGTCAAGGTTGGGCCATTTGCCTTCCTTACTGACTTTGTAGTGCTGGAAATGGAGGAGCACAAGAGTGCAACTCTCATTCTAGGAAGACCATTCCTAGCAACTGGACGAACCCTCATTGACGTCCAAAAAGGGGAGATAACCCTGAGAGTCAATAAGGATGAGTTTAAGTTGAATGTTGTCAAAGCTATGCAACATCCAGACACATCAGACGACTGCCTGAGCGTTGATATTATTGACTCCCTAGTGGAAGAGGTCAATATGACTGAGAGTATCGAATCAGAGCTAGAGGACATTTTTAAAGATGTTCAGTTTGATCTGGAGGAACCAGAGGAAATAAAAGAACCTCTGAAAACTCCTCAGGAAGAGGAGAAACCTCCTAAACCCGAGCTCAAACCACTACCACCATCCCTGAAATATGCATTTCTGGGAGAGGGTGACACTTTTCCTGTAATCATAAGCTCTGCTTTAGAGCCATAGGAAGAGAAAGCACTAATTCAGGTGCTAAGGACACACAAGACAGCTCTTGGGTGGTCCATAAGTAATCTTAAGGGCATTAGCCCAGCCAGATGTATGCACAAGATTTTATTAGAGGATGACGCTAAGCCAGTGGTTCAACCATAGAGGTGGCTAAATCCCGCCATGAAGGAGGTGGTGCAGAAAGAGGTCACTAAGTTACTAGAGGCTGGGATTATTTATCCTATTTCTGATAGCCCCTGGGTGAGTCCTATCTATGTTGTCCCTAAGAAGGGAGGTATGACAGTGGTTCATAATGAAAAAAATGAACTGGTTCCTACAAGAACAGTTACAGGGTGGCATATGTGTATTGACTACAGAAGGCTCAATACAGCCACCAGAAAGGATCATTTTCCTTTACCATTCATAGACCAGATGCTAGAAAGACTAGCAGGTCATGATTATTACTGCTTTTTAGATGGCTATTCAGGCTACAACCAAATTATAGTAGATCCCCAGGATCAAGAGAAAATAGCATTCACATGTCCATCTGGAGTATTTGCCTACAGAAGGATGCCATTTGGGCTGTGTAATGCACCTGCAACCTTTCAGAGATGCATGCTCTCTATTTTCTCTGATATGGTGGAAAAATTTCTGGAAGTCTTCATGGATGACTTCTCAGTATATGGAGACTCATTCAGCTCCTGTCTTAATCACCTGACACTGGTTCTGAAAAGATGCCAAGAGACTAACCTGGTTTGAAACTGGGAAAAATGTCACTTTATGGTGACTGAAGGGATTGTCCTTGGGCACAAGATTTCGAACAAGGGAATAGATGTGGATCAAGCTAAGGTAGAGGTAATTGAAAAATTACCACCGCCTGCCATTGACAAGTTTAGATCATACTTAGTAGGATCAAAAGTGATTGTGTACACTGACCATGCTGCTCTTAAATATCTACTCACAAAACAGGATTCAAAGCCCAGGCTCATAAGATGGGTGTTGCTTCTGCAAGAGTTTGATATAGAAATAAGAGACAGAAAAGGGACAGAGAATCAAGTACCTGATCACCTGTCCCGGATAGAACCAGTAGCAGGAGCATCCCTCCCTCCTACTGAGATCTCTGAAACCTTTCCGGATGAGCAATTGTTTGCTATTCAGGAAGCTCTGTGGGTTGCAGACATTGCAAACTATAAGACTCAAGGTTCTCCTTCTATAACCATGGAGAGGAAGCATGAAAAGCTTCTTTCAATACAGAGTCAAACAAAACCCCCACATTCAAACTCTAAGTTTGGTGTTGAGAGGCCGCAACCCTGCTCTAATTATCTATGAGGCTCCATGAGAGTTCACTGTCAAGCTATTGACATTAAAGAAGCGCTTGTTGGGAGGCAACCCAATGTTATTTAGGTTGATGATCATATGAAGTCACAAAAGCAATTGAAATATCAAAAACAGAATAAAAAATAGCATTAAAAACATCTCACCCTGGAAGAAGATCTTACTGGCGTTTAAACGCCAGTAAGAAGCATCAGACTGGCGTTTAACACCAGAAAGAAGCATCAAGCTGGTGTTAAACGCCAGAAACAAGCACCAGACTGGCGTTTAACGCTAGAACAGAGCATCAAGTTGGCGTTTAACGCCAATAAAGGGAGAAAAACTGGCGTTTAACGCCAGAAACAAGCAGCAGTCTGGCGTTAAATGCAAGGATTGCACTCTAAGGGCGTTTTGCACGCCTTAATGGAGCAGGGATGCTAAGTCCTTGACCCTTCAAGATCTGTGGACCCTACAGGATCCCCACCTACCCCACCCTCTTCTCCATACTCTCTTCACCACTTACATCCATCCATCATAAACCCCTCATACACACTATCACCCTCCCTTGGCCGAACCCACCACACATCTCCATCTCCTCCTTTCTTTCTTCTTTTGCTCGAGGACAAGCAAACATTTTAAGTTTGGTGTGGAAAAAGCCCCACTTTTTAATTTTCCATAACCATATGGCACCTTCCATGAGATTAGAGAAGACCAAAGAGCTATGAGGAAGGAGCAACAAAGGTAAGAAAGAGACATAGAGGAGCTCAAGAGCACCATTGGTTCTTCAAGAGGAAGAAGATGCCACCCTTACTAAGGTGGACCTGTTCCTTAATCTCCTTGTCTATTTATTTTTTCTGTTTTCACTCTCTGTGCTTTATGTTTATTTATGTTTGTGTCTTTCTTACATGATCATTAGTGTCAAGTGTCTATGCCTTAAAGCTATGAATGTCCTATGAATCCATCACCGTTCTTAAATGAAAAATGTTTTTAATCACAAAAGAACAAGAAGTACATGATTTTGAATTCATCCTTGAAATTAGTTTAATTATTTTGATGTGGTGACAATACTTTTTGTTTTCTGAATGAATGCTTGAACAGTGCATATGTCTTTTGAATTTGTTGTTTATGAATGTTAAATATGTTGGCTCTTGAAAGAATGATGAAAAAGGAGAAATGTTATTGATAATCTGAAAAACCATAAAATTGATTCTTGAAGCAAGAAAAGGCAGTGAATACAAAAGCTTGCAGAAAAAAAAGAGAACAAAAAAGAAAAATGGCGAAAAAAAAGAAGAAAGAAAAAGAAAAAGCAAGCAGAAAAAGTCAAAAGCTCTTTAAACCAAAAGGCAAGAGCAAAAAGCCAATAGCCCTTAAAACCAAAAGGCAAGGGTAATAAAAAGGATCCAAGGCTTTGAGCATCAGTGGATAAGAGGGCCTAAAGGAATAAAATCCTGGCCTAAGCGGCTAAACCAAGCTGTCCCTAACCATGTGCTTGTGGCGTGAAGGTGTCAGGTGAAAACTTGAGACTAAGCGGTTAAAGTCGAGGTCCAAAGCAAAAATATAGTGTGCTTAAGAACCCTGGACACCTCTAATTGGGGACTCTAGCAAAGCTGAGTCACAATCTGAAAAGGTTCACCCAATTATGTGTCTGTGGCATTTATGTATCCGGTGGTAATACTGAAAAACAAAGTGCTTAGGGCCACGACCAAGACTCATAAAGTAGCTGTGTTCAAGAATCAACATACTAAACTAGGAGAATCAATAACACTATCTAAATTCTAAGTTCCTATAGATGCCAATCATTCTAAACTACAATGGATAAAGTGAGATGCCAAAACTATTCAAGAGGCAAAAAGCTACTAGTCCCGCTCATCTGATTGGAGCTAAGTTTCATTGATATTTTGGAATTTATAGTATATTATCTTCTTTTTATCCTATTTGATTTTCAGTTGCTTGGGGACAAGCAACAATTTAAGTTTGGTGTTGTGATGAGCGGATAATTTATACGCTTTTTGGCATTATTTTTACATAGTTTTTAGTATATTTTTATTATTTTTTAAATAAAAATCACATTTCTGGACTTTACTATGAGTTTGTGTGTTTTTCTGTAATTTTAGGTATTTTCTGGCTGAAATTGAGGGAGCTGAGCAAAAATCTGATTCAGGCTGGAAAATGACTGCTGATGCTGTTGGATTCTGACCTCCCTGCACTCGGAATGGATTTTTTGGAGCTACAGAAGTCCAATTGGCACGCTCTCAATTGCGTTGGAAAGTAGACATCCAGGGCTTTCCAGAAATATATAATAGTCTATACTTTGCTCAAGGATAGATGATGTAAACTGGCGTTCAACGCCAGTTCCATGTTGCATTCTGGCGTTAAACGCCAGAAACAGGTTACAAGTTAGAGTTGAACGCCAGAAACAGGTTACAACCTGGCGTTTAACTCTAGAAACAGCCTAGGCACGTGTAAAGCTCAAGTCTCAGCCCCAGCACACACCAAGTGGGCCCCAGAAGTGGATTTCTGCACTATCTATCTTAGTTTACTCATTTTCTATAAACCTAGGTCACTAGTTTAGTATTTAAACAACTTTTAGACATTTATTTTGCATCTCATGACATTTTTAGATCTGAACTTTGTACTCTTTGATGGCATGAGTCTCTAAACTCCATTGTTGGGGGTGAGGAGCTCTGTTGTGTCTCGATGAATTAATGTAATTATTTCTGTTTTCTATTCAAACACGCTTGTTTCTATCTAAGATGTTCATTCGCACTTCAATATGATGGATGTGATGATCCGTGACACTCATCACCATTCTCAACCTATGAATGCGTGCCTGACAACCACTTCCGTTCTACCTTTGATTGAATGAGTATCTCTTAGATTCCTTAATCAGAATCTTCGTGGTATAAGCTAGAATCCATTGGCAGCATTCTTGAGAATCCGGAAAATCTAAACCTTGTCTGTGGTATTCCGAGTAGGATTCAGGGATTGAATGACTGTGACAAGCTTCAAACTCACAAGGGTTGGGCATAGTGACAGATGGAAAAGGATCAATGGATCTTATTCCAGCATGAGTGAGAACCGACAGATGATTAGTCGTGCGGTGACAGCGCACCTGGACCATTTTCACTGAGAGGACGGATGGTAGCCATTGATAATGGTGATCCACCAATACACAGCTTGCCATAGGAGGAACCTTGAGTGCGTGAAGAAGAAGACAGGGGGAAAGCAGAGATCAGAAGACAAAGCATCTCCAAAACTCCAACATATTCTCCATTACTGCATAATAAGTATTTAATTCATGCTCTTTTATTTTTCGCAATCTAAACTAATAATTATAATTGATTTCCTGACTAAGAAATACAAAATAACCATAGCTTGCTTCAAGTCGATAATCTCCGTGGGATCGACCCTTACTCACGTAAGGTATTACTTGGACGATCCAGTGCACTTGCTGGTTAGTAGTACGAGTTGTGAAAAGTGTGATTTACACTTCGTGCTCCAGCTACCTTGTGCCATGTAGCCTACATCTAGTTTCCAGCACAACAGTGGTGGAATTTTCACTATCTTTTCAAATGTTACAAACACCAATTCCCAAGGATTCAACCTAATCCTATCAGGGATAAACCAAACTTCTAACCAAGCTTGATTTGGCTAGGTTCACTTCCTAGACTCACAACACACTAAGTGCTTACCCAACTTTGCAAGGGATACATCTTAGATACATGATACAAAAAGAATTACAATCAAAAGAGAAATTATATAAAGTTTGGTTTTTCTCTCCAGGTACCTCTCTTTGACTTTTCTCTCTATGGCTTTTTCATAATGCCTCACAAATATGCCTTTTTCGCTTAAGAAAAACAAGGAAAGATAAGCATACAAACTGAATATTTAATAATAGACCATGAAGGAGATGATGGTTAACAACTCAGCAGCTATAAGATGAATCGGATTCAACACTCTCATATGTAGCTCTCCATCTTGACGGAATGTTTTTTTGATGTAGAAACACTATCCAAAATGATGAATAAGAACAATAGAGAAGCTCTCAATAAAACTCAAACTCTAGTTCATTCTCCTTGCCAAACTGAAGTTGATTTCTCTTTTTTTTGTATTGAGTTCTATTTCCACAGTTAGGGCTTGCTTTCCAAAGTTAGCTCCTTGAATATTGAACTAGCTGAAGTATCCCTTATTTTTTCTTCAATCAGACCCAAAAATCAGAGATTAGATATCAAAGTTAAGCACAACAGAGGAGAGACAAGCAGCATTAACTTGCTTCGTTAATGATGCCAAATCCAAGCCCTTAATCTTGTACTTTTTCCCAAGTTTTAATACTAGCCATTGATTCACAGTAGATCAGAGTAACCTCCACTTTCTTCATGTTGTCCGAAATGGTTGTGTAGAGGAGAAGGTGAAATCAACAAGTAATTAACTTGCATGTTTATGAAAATATTTTACCTTTTTCTTCGAATTTAGCTAGAGTTGTGTAAGATCCCAGATTTTTGAAAATTCAATAATAAGTTATTTATGATTAATTTTATTTATTCAAGAGTATTTTTTTAGAGATTTATATATTAATTGGGTACTTTCCTATTTATGATTTAAAACTTTAGTAATTGAAGAATAATGAGAATTTATATGCTTTAATTTAAATATTTAGATATTTGAACTTTATTAATGATTTTAAAAGAAATTAAATTAAGGGCAAGTTACATAATTAAAATGAATTGTTTGGAATTTACCCAATTGCAACTTTCTGAAACAGAAGACATGTTTGCAACTTTTTTTACTTTATGTAAATCGCTACTAGTTGTAGCAGTTTTAACTTGAACATAATCTGCTACAGGCTAGCGCGGATTACGTAGGAAAATGTGTTGAGAAAAAATCGCTAGAGGCTATAGTAGTTTCTGAAGGATTCAAGCCATGCATAAATTGCTACTGGCTATAGCGATTTATGAAGAAACGTTGGTATGCGTAATCTGTGGGAGGTCTAGTGGTTTACGTGAAGCTGGTTTGTCTATATATTCAAGTGCAAGGCAATTGGAAAGAAGTAGAGATATTTAGAGATCCAATTGATGGAACATAAATTAAAATACTATCTTTGACAATTTAAGGTAAAAAGAGAATTTGTTTAATATATAAGAAATATATTAGATGCAAATAGGGGTCAATGTGGATCGAATCGTCAAAATTTCGATTCGATCCACACTAAAATTATTGAATCGGATCTAATATCTACTTTTTTTAAAGTTTGGATCTGATCCGCACATTTTCAAATCGGATATATTTGCAAAATATAAAATATTTTAAAAAAACTTATTTTTTATTAAAAAATCAATAATTTTTTTCACTCTTTTAACTCTTAAAATATTATTAAACATACTTTTCTTAAATAATAAAAATAAAATAATACAACATATATGATAATTATTAGTTGAAATAAAATATAAAAAGAATATTTACTTATTTATTTATATTTTGCAGATTCATAAAATATGCGAAAATCTACCTGAAATTCACAATTTAATCATATTAGTGTGCGAACCAGATCCGATCTCATTAATATACTGTGTATACACAAATAAAAACAAAGTCAAACAGATTAAATAAAAAAAAAGTATTGTATAATACCGATATATTTGTGCATGTCTTTTAATTTGAGATAAAAAATTTACAAATAAATAAAATATAGAATAATTTACTTAAATATTTTATAATAATATTTTTTATTATTTTTTAAATATGAATGTGCAGTGTAAAATGATAAAGATCGTTATACTGGTTAGTTACTTTGCTTATTCAAACTCCAAATAAATGATCATCACAAGATAATTATTTAGCATTATCTCTTAACACTCATTATAATTTGACATAATAATAATAATAATAATAATAATAATAATAATAATAATAATAATAATAATAATAATAATTTATTTTCTAATTATGTTACTAATTCTAATTTTCAATTAGAATTATTTTATTATTCCAAATATTCTTGTATCTTAGTTGCTTGCTATACCTATATATGTTAAATGTAGTATATATATCTATTATAATTAACTAATCCTAATAGTGATGATAATTAGTTGATTTTAAATAGAATTAGTAACTTAATCCTACTATTTATTTTTGAAGTGGAAGATACAAGTGTCAATTTAGTTACATCTAAAGATCATAAAAAATTTCACACATTGAAATTCACTGGAGAATAATCAGCTTCACGTAAATCGCTAGAGTCTCCCACAGATTATGCATACCAATATTTTTTTATAAACTGCTATAGTAAGTAGCAGTTTATGCATTGCTTGAATCCTTCAGAAACTGCTACAGCCTCTAGTAGCTGCTCATCATCTGTTCCGATGTAATCCACGTTAGCCTGTAGTAGATTATGTTCAAGTTAAAAGCACTACAGCCAATAGCAGTTTACATAGAGTAAGAAAAGTTGCAAACATATGTTCCATTTCAGAAAGTTGCAATTGGGTAAATTCCAAACCAATTCATTTTAATTATGTAATTTGACCTTAAATTGATTATCTCTAATTATTGAATTAGAATATTTATTTGAAAATAATTTGTAAGTTGATAATAAAATAGTATTTCAAAGATAATTATTTTATAATTAATTTGAATAAAAAATTATTACTCTATCCTTTTAATTTTATTAAAATTACTACACTATCCTTACCCCTTTTTAATTCAAAGAAACCCTAACCTTAACACACCTTCACCCACTCCCTCACTAACAGCCGTCAACCCCCACCCATACTAAACAGAAAGAAAGAAAAGGGAAGAGAGATAAAGAGAGAACCAGCAGAGAAGAAGATAAAAAGATAGGGGAGGGCGTCGCTGGCAGAGCTTGCTGCCTCGCCGCTACTGTTGCCAAGCTGCCGACGCTGACGAGTAGGAGAAAGAGGGACACAGTCGAGCAAAACCGTGTGAGAGGGTGCTGCCTTTGCGTGTCGCCGTTGCCGAGGAGATGAAAGGACGAGTTGCGTTTCGTCGTGCAAGTCGCCGCTGCACTGCACGCCACTGCTGGAGGGATCTTCATCACCGATGTCGCCGAGAGAAGGAGATGTCCTTGTCGTTACTGTCATCAAGTTTGCTGTCGCTGCTTGTGGTCGCTGAAAAACTACTGCAGAGCCGCTGCCGTTGTTGCTTCCGCACCGTTGTTGCGCTAGCTTCATCACTGCCGTCACCGCTACCTGGGTGGTCACTAGCAAGTGCCGCCCTTACTGGAGCTCACCAGAGGCAGCCACTGGAGCTGTTACTGCTCTGTTCATGTTTCTCTTTTTGCATAGTAAGTTGCTTTTGTTCTGAAAACCCCCGTTCTGTTATCTTATATGGAGGTTTTTGTGGCGTTATTACAATAGGGTCGAGTTTTGGTTGTTGCATGTCGCGATTGGAGTTGCGATTGTTGCTGCGGATAATGGATAAAGCTAAGCTTTCGGCTGTTGCTGTTGTGGGCTGGGAGGAAAAATGATTTTAACGCATTTAGTTTTATAGGTTTTGACTATCCGAAGTAGGGGCGCTTTCCTGAAACTCATTTTATTTCCAAAAATTGTTATAAATTGATGTTGATGCAAAAATTATATTTTTGGTGATTATGTGAGTCTTATGGATTGACTGAGTTATTTTGAAAGAGTGTGATTGTTTATTTGATTGATTGAGTTGGCGTTATGATGGTTCATGAAAGCTTGATTTAAAAATCTGATTGGTATATTTCTATTGAGAAATGAATTGCGTTAGAAATCTGATTTATATACATTTATATTAAGGAATGATTTGGTTTTGAAACTGTTTGAGAAGGCTGAGAATTCTGAATTTTGAATTAATTTTGTTGAAGTTGGTTTAAATTGTGATTGATGAGATTGGTTGCTTAAGTTCTGGACTTTGTTGATTCCTTGAGTTGAGTTGATATTGTTGTGATAATGGTCTATTGGAAGTGATTTGAATGATCGAGAGATGTTTGGTTTGGTTTAGTTGGGACTCTTGAAGGGTGAGAAAGTTCGAATTTTAGAGGAGATGCTGCCGAAATTTTTATAAAACTATGAGACTTTGTTTGAAGTGTTGTTTAAAAAAAAATTGATTCAAGAATCATATTAAATAATTTCGATTTATTATTGAAAGGGTCATATTTTCGGTTCGATTTATTGAGAAAAGAATTATGTTTTAAGTTTTATTTATTAAGAAAGGAATTATGTTTTGAGTTTAATTTATTGAGAAAGGATTTTGTTTTGAGTTTGATTTATTAAGAAAAGAATTATGATTTGAGTTCGATTTATTAAGAAAAATATTTTATTTTGAGTTTGATTCATTATGAAAAGGATTATATTCTGAGCACGATTTCATATGAAAAGAACTATGTCTTGAGTTTGATTAAAGAATACTATTTTTAGAAGTTTTGGTGAATTTACAATATTTGAATGTGATTGGTGAAGAAAGATGATTTTAGGTCTTTGGAAAATTATTGAACTTGAGAATGAAGTTGAAAGGGAGCTTTAAGCAATTATTTCAAATTTGAGAGTTATGCTTTTGGGGATCGCAAACAGAATTGAAGAATAGATTTTCGAGGTTAATTTGAGACTTTTGATTTGGTGAAAAGGAGTTTTATGAAAGAGAAAAAAATTTGAATTGTTTCTAAGAAGAGATTTTTGAATTTTTGAGCTTCTGGGGTAATATGCAAAGATGGTGGTTTTGTCCTGCTTGCTCTTAGTCAGAATTTGAGCTTCAGGGATAAGATGCAAGGATTGTGATTTTGTCCTGCTTTTTTCCAGTCGAAATTTGAGCTTCTAGGATAGATGCAAGGATTGTGGTTTTGTCCTGCTTGCTCCTAGTTGGAATTTGAGCTTCCGGGGTAATATGCAAGGATGGTGGTTTTGTCCTACTTACTTCTAGTCAGAATTAAAACTTTGTTGACCCTCCATTGCAAGATGTTTCCAGGCACTTAGACCTTCCCAGATGATTTTCCCAATAGATATTGATCAATAAATATGAATACGAGCTTTTAGGATGCAGCACTGAAGGACTGTCCAGGGTTAGCTACCGGACATGTTAGGTTTGGCTGTATAACTGACATATGAGCTTATTGACCATAGGACAGGCATGCATCATTTGTATTTGTGTGTATTGTTTGGGTGTGCATCTTGTATTTGGGCTTGTCTATTTGCATAATTGTACCTATATGCTAATTAAACTAATTTCGTTAACTATTCTCTCTTTTTGTGTATTCCTTCTATTGCTTTGTCGTGTTTGAAGAACTGAGAGATCCCTTATGTTGGCAATGGTGACGCTGAAGGTTGTTCCTGATGTGGTACTAGCTAAAATTGTTCTCTGATTGTGTTTTCCTTGTACCATTTGATGCTGGTAATTGATTCTATTTTGAGACTGAGTTTTGATGGTGATTTAATTTAAGTTTGGCTGGAGGCAGTGATTTGATTTTGATTTAGGCCAGAGGCCGTGATTTGGTTTGACTTGGGCCAGAGGCCATGTTTGACTTAATTTGGGTTGGAGGCCTAATTGATTTGATTTCGGTCGGAGGCTGTAATTTGATTTGATTATATATTAGGCCGGAGGCCGTATTGGATAATGTTATGGGATATTAATTAAGTTTTGAAATTCTTATAACTAAAGAAGTGAACTTTGAATTTTGGATAATTAATTGTTAATGATTTGAATAGATTCATAAGACAAGCGATAATCACTACAATTGAAAGAAATTCTTTAATTTATACGTATCATCTTATGACAATTCTTAAAAGTCCTCTACTGAGAACCAGCAAGGATGATGTTCTCACCCCTTACATATTTTTCATTTCAGGACGGACAAAGAGTTTAAGGACTTTTTTGCGCATCTGATTGTGTTCTATATTATTGTATATATAGTTATAGTTTTTCCTCACCTTTATTATTATATTTGTAAGAGGGATAGGAGTTGTAATGATATGTATATCTGTATATTTGTGAGTTATTTGTATAAGAAATTTTGTATATATATATATGAGGATTGTGATTTTAATTTAGTTATATATGCATGTTTGAAAAGAAAAAGTATTTCCGATTTTTCAAAGAAAAAAGCGATACAGTTTTGAGTTAAAAGCTCATATCTTATTATTATACATATGAAAGTCGTCGTAATACTTTTCACTATCAGAGTGGTGTAGCCGGCAGCATGACATTCTGATAGTAAGGGTGTTACAACTTGAACATATTGCTTTCGGCTCCCATTTGATTTGACATAAGTTCCAAGATTTGCTTTTACTTCCTTTCCCTTTTGTGCTTTGTGAAAAAGTGAGCTTCTCTTCTTGTGCTTTACTCGAAACACCATAACACCACCAGCTGGGGGTTGTTTTTCTTTTTTTCTGAATGGCAATGGGTTGGATTATGGACTCATTTCCATTTAGCAGCCTTGGTTGTATTTGGTTCTTCTAGTTGGGCTGCTTGTCTTCTTTGTTTGGGCTTCACATTGAAACATGGGCCTACATCACTAAATACAAGGATAAAACCTAATTTGGCTTTTAACCCAACTAAAAGCAATGTTTGTCATCATCATTAATTTTATTGTTTCTTAAACTCAACAATCTCCTCCTTGATGACAAACATAATATTCGGGGTAATAATCAAAGGAATTAAAATAGAAAAGGTTCAGAGACTTTTCTTTGATGATACTAGATTAACTTGATGTGCTCCCCCTCTCTTTCATAAAGGTTGCTCCCCCTTTCTTCAATAAGGGTTGCTTCTCCTTAATGTATGCTTTTGCTTAACCCGAGAACACAAACAATAATGCCAATAAAATAATCCAATGTATATACATGCTTATCTACAATTCCATAGTTGCACAAAAGAAGAATAATCCATATAAGCAAATATTGCAAACTATTTAAAAATTATCTTGTATGGTATCATGGTAAGCAACAATTCAGCAGCATAGGTATAAGCACAACATAATCAAAAGCACATAAATATCCATGAAGTTCAAATAACTTAAAATCAAATGAGTTCAATTCACAATCACAAGGCTAATCAAAACTATTAACCAATAATCTCAGTAAGCCTTATCAAGCTTCGTATATACATTTTTTTCTCCCTTTTGTCATCAAGGTGAGTAAAAAATAAACAAAGAACAGAACTTGCAAAATAATGTTAGAAGCATATGAAAATCAAAGGTTGTATTCTTGAAATATTATGGAAATAATCTAGAAAACAAATAAAGGTAATGTTTAAAAAAAATATCATAGCTGTAGCAAAGTAGTACTACCAGTACTAATAAAATCAAGATGTGCAAAAAATTTAAAAGATGATGAAGGATCAATCCTTGGTAAAAGCTTATATGGCTTAGAAAGAAGATTTCAGAAAATAAAAGGAATTACATATTTAATAAGATTCAAGCATGGTCCATGTCTTTTTCTCTACACTTAAAAATTCAGATCATTCATTACTTCTCCAACAAATGTCTCTTTGACCTATGAAACAAAACTCTCAAATAAGACATTAGCAAGGTCAAAACAGAAGTTGCAATTTTTCAAAAAAATTAAAATGATGAGAATGAGAAGTGTGAAGATACATGCAAGATATATGAAGAGTTATGCAACTGCAGCAAGTTAAAGAGTGTTTTTAGGAAAAGAGAAGTTCAGAATCCAATGAATAGTTAATTTGAAAAGGATTTAACCCAAGGTTAAACAACAACAACAACAACACAACAACAACGAAGCTTTATCCCACTAAGTGGAGGTAGGCTACATAGATCAAATGACGCCATTGATCTTTGTCATGTATCATGTCTACAGAGAGACCATTTACATGTAGATCTCATTTGATCACTTCATGGATGGTTTTTCTAGATCTTCCTCTGCCTTTCACCCCTTGTCCATCTTCCATCTCATCCATCCTCCTGACTGGGTGCTCTGTTAGTCTTCTTCTCATATGTCCAAACCACCTGAGACACAATTCTACCATCTTTTTCACAATAGGTGCTACTCCAACTCTCTCTCTTATATCTTTGTTCCTTATTCTATCTAATCGCGTATGAACACTCATCCATCTCAACATCTTCATTTCTGTCACACTTAACTTATGTTTGTGCTCCCCTTTTGGCCGCCCAACACTCTGTACCATAAAGTATAGTCGGTCTGATAGTAGTGCGATAGAATTTACCTTTAAATTTTAAAGGCACTTTTTTGTCACATATAAAACCAGATGCACTTTACTATTTTGACCAACCTGCTTGGATTCCAAGGTTGAAAATGCTGTATTTTTAAAATACTGATTTAAAGTGCAGAAAAGACAACTAAAAGAAATTTTAAATGTATGACAAAACCAATGAGGTCTATTTACATACATACAAACTCATGTTTGGGCCCAAGAGGGTTGTGTTTAAGAAAACACATTGAACCATTTGAGATTTGAAAAGAATGTTTGGCCCACTTTAAATTATTTCAAAAATCTAAATCCAGAGTCAATGACAATGACCAAAAGCATGGGTTTGGATTTTCGCACTAAAAATAGGACTGACGTTGCAAGTATAGTCCAAACCCAACCATTGATCATCATCAAATTAGATTCCTAAAGATTGTCACAACTTAAAACACAATTATAACCGAGAGTATTTAGACTCCCGGGTCGTTCTCCCTAGGAACTAATGCCAAAGAGTGCACACAATTTTGGTTGTGGGAAACAATGGGTGTTTTTAATAATAAGGAAGCAACAAATAAAGAGATAAAAGAACAAGACAAAATTGCAATTAACAAAGCAATAAAGGAATAAAAGAACTATGTATGTAATATAAACAAGTAAGACTTAAAATTGATGGAAAAGTGGTTTAAAACCTAAATGAAACCTTGACTTGGGATGAGTTATAGAATCCCTTCCTTGCCATAACCACAACTATGATAATTATCATGAGTTAATCTCACCTAGTTAACCCCAAACATCGAGGAGTAAGTCAAACAAGCATAATTGACCTTAATTCATAAGTTCTAACCAACTTACCAACTAGTTGATAAAAGGCTAGCTTCAATGCAAGCAAGAATCAACTAACTTCTCAAGAATTATCACTAAATATTGGACATTAGGGCTCTAGTAATTTATAAACTCATTTTTTCCCAAGCCAAAGGGTGGAAATTGATAAACCCCAATTTTGTGGTTTATCTTGTGCTTATTTTGGGGGATTTTATCACCTTTTCTCATATTTATTCAATGAAATAGCATGGTTTTGTAATTCTCCCTTGATATGTGCTTAAATGTGAAAACATGCTTTTTAGGCCCTAAAATTGGTGATTTTAATTCACTTTAATTCTATTCGATGCCTTGATATGTTTGTTGAGTGATTTCAGGTTCATAAGGCAAGTATTGGATGGAAGAAGTGAGGAGAAAAGCATGCAAAGTGGGAGAACTCATGAAGAAATGAAGGAACCGTAAAGCTGTCAAGCCTGACTTCTTCGTACTCAATCGACCATAACTTGAGCTATATAGGTCCAAATGAGGCAGTTCCAGTTGCGTTGGAAAGCTAACATCCGGGGCTTAAAAATGATATAAAATTTGCCATATTTTGCTTCACGTATAGGGGCACGCACGCGCCATGTATGCGTACGTGCCGATGCTGCACATGGCCCATTAAAAGTGAAATCGCCTCCAGTAATTTCTGAAGCATTTTGGGCCCAATCCAACTCATTTCTGATGCTATTGAACCCAAGGATTGAAGGAGGAATAAACCAAGTAGTCATAGGGTAGCTTAGGTTTAATTTTCTAAGTAGCTCTCCCTTCTCTCTAGAATTTAGGGTAGCTTAGGTTTAATTTTCTAAGATCCAACTTTTAATTCTTGTTTTAATTTAGTTTCTCACTTTTAATTTCTTGTTGCTACTACTCTATTCTTCTTAGTTCTCTTGTCAATTTACTTTTATGTCTTTTTTTTATGTTCATGAACCCTTTGTTAGATTTAGATCTTTTCTTTAATGAAATTTAATGTTTGATGTTCTTTTATTGATGATTTGAGTTGTTGATTTACTTTTCTTGTAATTGGTAGTTGGTAGATTTTACTATTCTTGCTCATTTACCATGTTTTCCCTTTGTATCCACCAAGTGTTTGAAAAAATGCTAGGTTGGATGTTAGAGTAGATTTTTGAGCATTCTTGGCTTGGAAAGAGTAATTAGGTAATCTTGAGTCATAAAAATCCAACTCATGTTGGTGATCTAGAGTTGTTAGCTAGTATTATTTTCATTGACGCTAATCTTTTGCTAATTTAATTAGTAAGTTGATTAGGACTTTTGGATTGAGATTAGCTAGTCTTGTTAGACTTTCTCTCATGGAAGATAACCTATATCTTCTTCCAATGTTGGAGATGATATAATAAGATAAATTCTTGTTTATTATTGTGGTATGATTGATTAGTCTTGTTTGACTTTCTCCCTATGTGTTGGAGTTGACTAAATAAGATGAATTAATCATTGCATGACTAAGATAGAAAGCCTATGATCTCAATCTTTGCCATGAATGTCTCTCTTTATTAATTGCTTTCTTTAATTGCTCATTTTACTTTATTATCATTTAATTTCTTGCACTCTTATCAATCAAAACCCCCTTTACCCCTTCATAGCCAATAATCATTCACTTCATTGCAATTCCTTATGAGACGATCCGGAGTCTAAATACTTCGGTTAATTCTTATTTGGGGTTCGTTATTTGTGACACAAAACCCATATCTTAATTTGATATGAGAATTGTTTGTTGGTCTGGGGCTATACTTGTAACGTAAATATTTTGTGAAATTCCTTACCGACAACAAATTTTTGTTATCAAATTAATGGCGCCGTTGTTGGGGAGTTGCAATAGTGTTACATTATTGGCTATTGTGAATATTGTGAATATGTTTGCCTTTTGCTTATTTGTTAGGTTTTGTTAGCTTTAGGACTTTGTTGCTTATTTTTGTTAGCTTTTGTTTTTATTTGCTATTATGAATTCTCATCCTTACTTTAGCTATGAGTTTGGCTCAAATTATGTTGTAGGAAATGGGAACTACAATGGTAACATGCATCAAGGATTTTGGGATTCAAAGGTGGGAGGAGCCTCAAGGGATTGATCAACCTTCTTGGCAACAACAACCTCCGGATTCTTTTGGGTATAATCCTAATCCTAATGCATATCAATCTAATGGATGTGGTGACCCTTATTATGATTGTCAACAACCACCACCACATGCCTATGAACCACCCTCTCAACATGGTTTTGAACCACCTTACTCACAAGCCCCATACCACCAAACACCTCTATATGACCATAATCCTTATCCACCATACCAACCACCTTATGAGACATATGAACCATACATAGAACCACAACAATTCCAACACAACTACTCTCAAGAACCACCTCAATATACAACAACTCCATACCCTTACCAAAATAAACCACCTTCCAACTACAATGCCTTCTCGTCAAACAATGAACCCTCTCTTCCACCACCGCCCCCCAATGAAGCCCTCACGTAAGAACTAAGGGACCTTGAGTCTCATGTCCTAAGGAAACAAGAGGGGATGGAGAAGGAGTTTAAAGAGCTAGGAGCCAAGATGGCTATCCTAGCATAAGCCGTTAGCAATATGGTCTCCTCCCGACTAAGCCTAAGCAACCAAGGCATTCCCATTGACGAATATGGAGAAGCAACCAAGGAGCATAGTGAGGGAGTGAGTTTAGAGCTTCAAGGTGAAGAAAGAATTGCCACAAGGGGAGGAAGATGAGACAATTAAGCCAGAAGAAGTGGTAGAAGCCTTTGAAGAGGTTGACCAAGAGATGGATTCAATCATTGAAGAATTTTTATGTACAATTGAATCCTCTCCAATTGGGTTTGACATAGAGGGTAAGGAAGAAGATACCTCACCTCCCATACCCTTGGTAAACAATGAAGAAGAGATTGAATTGGAAGAAAGCAACCAAGAGGAGGAGGTTGAGCAAGGATTTGAAGTTGAAGAAGATTGCAAAGAGGTGGAGGTAGCCAAGAACGAGCACAAGGGCGTAGACCTCGCATTGGCTAAGTGTGGGGAGGTCCCCCTTCCTAAGTCACCATCCAACACAACATTCAAGTGGGTAAAATTCTTATCCTTAAGCTTCACTTTCTCACTTGAATATGGTTTGATTGAAAATGATGGTCAACTTAGAGCCCTTTGTGGGATTAAGAGTAAGAGAGAGTTGTGTAGTGGTTGGAAACATCATTCTAGGTTCATTATGGTTGCATGCTCAAAGTTTGATTGCAAGGTTTGGTGTGGAGATAAATTCTATGGGTCTAGGAAGTTGTTTGGAGGCTTCTTTGAGAATTCTAAGGCTAAATCATCCAATTGGAATTGTGATGATCAACTTGAAGATGGGTGTAGAAACAAGATTTGGGATCTGGGAATATATGAAGTCCAATTTTGGAAGCCCTTAGCTTGTGTGGAACTTCATCAAAGGTTGGTGCCATTGATCTTGAATTTTGGAGCTTACTTGAAGTCTAAGAATTGGTGGAAGTTTCAAGATGAGTTCAAGCATAAGCCACCATGACAAGGAGCTTCCCAAATGTCCAACTTAAGGACTTAAACTAAAAGTGCTAGGTGGGAGACACCCCACCATGGTAAACTCTTTCCACTCTCTTTTAGATTTGGTTAATAAGTGATTGGAGTTGCCATTATAGGTAGTTTTCTTCTTTTCTATACTCTTATACATTTTGTTTCGATGATAGGTTGTAGTAGTGTGTTTTGATTAGTTTAGATTGTTGTTAAAGTAGGTTGCTTGAAGTACAAGTTTTGTTTGTTTTGTCTTTGAAAATTTTTCAAAAATTTAAAGATTTTTGTTAAATTTGAATTTTGGTTGCTTTAGAATGTTTATAGATTAGGAGAGTGTAAAATTCTATTTTTATGCTTCTTAAAAAAAAAGAAGAAGCGGGCATCGGCGCCCAAGCGCGCAGTGCGCGCGCGCCGGTTTGGTTTCACAACTCCTGGTACTAAAACTCGAGAGTTGTGCCCACTTTATGCCTACTTTGTGCCAGGCGATCCGCGCGTAAGCACGCATGGCGCGCGCGCAGATTGTTCCTGCTGCATCCGTGCCCAAGCACGCATGGCGCATATGCACGGATTTGCACCCTATTTTTCTCCTTTCTCCTTTCTCCTTCTTTCTTCTTTCCTTCTTCTTTCTTTCTAATTTTTTTTCTTTCTTCTTCCTCTCTTGGAATTTTTTTTCTTTCTTTTAAAATAATAATAATAATAATAATAATAATAATAAATAAATAATTAAAAAATTTAGAGAAAAAGAAATTTAAAAAAATAATAATAAAATTTTTTTCTTTTCTTCCATTTTCTTTTATTGTATTTCCTTGTTTTCATTCATTTCATTTTAATTTTATTTTTGTAACTTGTTCTTCCTTTTATTTTCTAAGTTTCTTGTTTTAATAATGGTGTTGGATTCTTATATTCAATTGTTGAGAATTTCTTGGTTAATCTTGGTGCTTTGTGACTTGTTTGGCATTAATCGTAATACTTGCTCTACACACAAGATTAGTTCTTTAGTTCTTCCTGACTTATGATCCCTTGTTTTTGTACCTCATCATCATTGAGTTAGGATGGGACCAAATGCTCTCATGCTTATCATTAATCTTGTTTGTATCAATTATTGATTAAACTTGATGCAACATGCTCTTCATGTCATGTACCCATGCTTTGACTTTACTCTTGCATCAAGTATTAGTTAATATGCCTTTGCTTGAATTGTTTTCTCACTCACATGTTGTAGCTACCATGTATTTGAGAACCATACTTTTAATTGGCATTAGCCCCCGCCTATGTTCTATTTGCTTTGATATCTTTGTTATAGGCTTAATTATCCTTCTTTCTCTTTCCTTTTAGGTTGGCCACCAAGAAGGAAAGGATTGGAAAGGCTTCTAATTGGGGCAACAAGCAAGTCCACCCGCATAATCCTTTAAAGAAGCTCATCAATTGTAGCAACCCATCCACCTTGTTCTTGTATGCATGCACCGAGGACGGTGCAAATTTCTAAGTGTGGGGAGGTCATCCGATCGATCTCCATGGGTAACCATTTTCTTTTCCAACACCAATTTTTCAAATTTTGTCCTTGTTAGTTAGTTGTTGTATTGCATGATAGGTTGCATGCTAGTTAGAATTTGTATATATTTTACCACTTCTTTTTATGTTAGGACTACTTGGTTAGGGTGATGATTTCTTTTCCAAAAAACTGTTTTTAGGGCACCCTACCAATTTGAAAATTTTTTTCTTGTTGAACTTGCTTTAAATATTTATTTTGGAACATGATTTTTGAGCTAAGAACACAAGCATGTGAGTTTTGAGCCCAATTGTATGGTTACATTTTATAACCATTTATTTTCATTCTTGTGTGCATTATTCTCTTTCTATGATTGTAATCTTTGGTTTGTTTGATTCTTTATGTCCATTATTCCATTTATACATGCATTTATATGATTGAGGCCATTATTTTATTTAGCTCACTTATCCAAATAGCCTACCTTTCATCAATCATTGTTAGCCAATTTGAGCCTATTTAATCCCTTTTGTTCTTAATATTAGCACATCACCACCCCTAAGTGAAAAATAATAAATATCCCTTAATTTAGATCTTTGATTAGCTTAGGCTAGTGAGGGTGTATATCAATTGGATATGGGAAACTTGGGACATTGGTTGAGGTAAAAGTGTAATTTTTATTTTTGTTAAAAATATTGGGAATTGGGTACATATTCATGCACTATATGTAAAACCATATGCATTGATATGTTTGTATATACTTTAGAAAAAAAATGATGATAAAGAAAAAAAATATATAGAAAAAGAAAAAAAAGAGAAAAAGAAATAAAAAGGGGACAAAAATACCCCAAAGTAGAGTTCAATAAAAATCAATGCATATGGAATGTGAATTAAAAAGAATGCATGAGTATGTGAAAAAAGTGGGAATCATGGGTAGCTAGGTATTGTATTAGAATTGTATAGGTTATTATATGTGTTTGGTGAGAGCTTAGGCTAATCAAAGATGCAAATTTTAAGCTCACTTGACCATATGCATCCTTACCTTTACCCTAACCCCATTACAACCTATGAATAAGTCCTCATGATGAATGTATGCATACATTGAATAATTGTTGATTGTTAGATGAAAAACAAATCATGGAAAGCATGAGTAGAAGAGAATTGAGTGAATCGACCCTATACACTTGAGCGACTAGAGCGGACACACATCCGGTGAGGGTTCGATGCTCAATCCCTTGTTCCCGGCTTTCATGAGCGTTCTTCTTGCAAGTCTATTTGTACTTTATTTTGATATTCAAATTGGTAGGATTTATGAATCATCATACTACTTAGCCCTATATGTGCATATGTGTTCTTGGGGATTGATTTACGTTTAACCAAGTAGGTAGAAGCATTTCAGATTTAGTTGCATTCATATAGATAGGTGCATATAGTTTCTTTGCATTGAATAAATGTTTATACCCTTTTCTTGTCTTTCTTTATTCTTAGCATAAGGACATGCTTAGTTTAAGTGTGGGGAGATTTGATAAACCCCGATTTTGTGGTTTATCTTGTGCTTATTTTGGGGGATTTTATCACCTTTTCTCACATTTATTCAATGAAATAGCATAGTTTTGTAATTCTCCCTTGATTTGTGCTTAAATGTGAAAACATACTTTTTAGGCCCTAAAATTGGTGATTTTAATTCACTTTAATTCCATTCGATGCCTTGATATATTTGTTGAGTGATTTCAGGTTCATAAGGCAAGTATTGGATGGAAGAAGTGAGGAGAAAAGCATGCAAAGTGGGAGAACTCATGAAGAAATGAAGGAACCGTAAAGCTGTCAAGCCTGACCTCTTCGCACTCAATCGACCATAACTTGAGCTACAGAGGTCCAAATGAGGCGGTTCTAGTTGTGTTGGAAAGCTAACATCCAGGGCTTCAAAATAATATAAAATTTTCCATATTATGCTTCACGTATAGGGGCGCGCATGTGCCATGTACACGTGCGCGCCGATGCTGCACATGGCCCATTAAAAGTGAAATCGCCCCCAGCGATTTCTGAAGCATTTTGGGCCCAATCTAACTCATTTCTGATGCTATTGAACCCAAGGATTGAAGGGGGAATAAACCAAGTAGTCATAGTTTAGTTTCTATCGTGTTTTAGGCTAGAATTCTAGAGAGAGAAGCTCTCCCTTCTCTCTAGAATTTAGTGTAGTTTATGTTTAATTTTCTTAGATCCAACTTTTAATTTTTGTTTTAATTTAGTTTCTTCTTTTAATTTCTTGTTGCTACTACTCTATTCTTCTTAGTTCTCTTGTCAATTTTACTTTTATGTCTTTTTTTTATGTTCATGAACCCTTTGTTGGATTTGGATCTTTTCTTTAATGAAATTTACTGTTTGATGTTCTTTTATTGATGATTTGAGTTGTTGATTTACTTTTGTTGCAATTGGTAGTTGGTAGATTTTACTATTCTTGCTCATTTACCATGCTTTCCCTTTGTATCCACCAAGTGTTTGACAAAATGCTTGGTTGGATATTAGAGTAGATTTTTGAGAATTCTTGGCTTGGAAAGAGTAATTAGGCAATTTTGAGTCATAAAAACCCAACTCATGTTGGTGAACTAGAGTTGTTAGCTAATATTGTTTCCATTGACGCTAATATTTTGCTAATTTAATTAGTAAGTTGATTAGGACTTTTAGATTGAGATTAGCTAGTCTTGTTAGACTTTCTCACATGGAAGATAACCTATATCTTCTTCCAATGTTGGAGATGACGTAATAAGATAAATTCTTGTTTATTATTGTGGTATGATTGATTAGTCTTGTTTGACTTTCTCCCTATGTGTTGGAGTTGACTAAATAAGATGAATTAATCATTGCATGACTAGGATAGAAAGCCTATGATCTCAATCTTTGCCATGAATGTCTCTCTTTATTAATTGCTTTCTTTAATTGCTCATTTTACTTTATTGTCATTTAATTTCTTGCCCTCTTATCAATCAAAACCCCCTTTACCCCTTCATAGCTAATAATCATTCACTTCATTGCAATTCCTTGTGAGATGACCCGGAGTCTAAATACTTCGGTTAATTCTTATTTGGGGTTTGTTATTTGTGACACAAAACCCATATCTTAATTTGATGTGAGAATTGTTTGTTGGTCTGGGGCTATACTTGCAACGTAAATATTTTGTGAAATTCCTTACCAACAACAAATTTTTGTTATCAGAAATCTACTCCATAACTAAGCTTGGCATTTCATCAAACACATAGAGGGCATAAACATAAAACATGGCAAAATTGGGAAAATGGTAAAAGCTATGAACCATAAATGATCAAAATCAATAAAAGCAACTCAAACAAATATATAAAAGCAATCAAACATCAAATTAAACAACTAGAAATCCAAAATTGCAAAACTATATAAATTGGCAAGAGAAATGAAAATATGAGAAAGTGTAGAACAAGGTGGTGTAATTAAAAGAGAAATTAAAGAAATACTTACAATGAAATTGCTATAATCCCAAATCAAACTTGAAGTATAAAATGCTACAAAACCTAATTAAAACCCTAAGAGAGAATTTTCTATACTACACTACTCTTACACCTACTATATGTTTTTCCTATTCTAAGATGGGATGGCTCTCTTGTCATGTGTTGTATTCCCCTTCATATAGCCTCTCAAACCAGACTCCAGGCCTTTGGAAATGGGCCAAGAAATCTCCAAAATCGTGAGTCACGTGTGTTTTTAATGGAGGCATGTGCTGGGACCTGTGCGGACGCAAAGATGCGTGCGTCCGCACACTTCGCCGAATTTCCACTTGTGCGTACGCACAAAGGGTTGTGCGCATGCACACTTCGTGATGCTCTGGAATCGCTCTGTTTGGATTTTTGTGCGTATGCACGCGAGCTGATTTCCTTCTTGTGCATACGCACGCATCCTTGTGCGCACGCACGCATGGCTGAGCTCTCCTCCTTTGTTTTCTTCATGCTTTCTCCCAATTGCATGCTCCCCTTCCATTCCCACCAAGCCATTCCTACCTTATTCATCTGAAATCACTCACAAATAACATCAAGGTATCGAATGGAAGGTAAATGGAATAAAATTAGTCAAAATCAGCACAAAAGAGCATGTTTTCACATTTAGGTACAATATAGAGAGAAAACACAAAAGTATGCTATTTTAGTGCTTAAGTGTGAGTTCATGTGCTAGAATCCATCCAATTTGAGTCAAAATATACCAACAAATATGGACTCATCAATTCTCCCACACTTAAACAATAGCATGTCCTCATGCTAATCACATACAAAGGAGAAGGATAAAAGGGAAACAACTTATTGAAAGCACTATCTATATGCATGTATCTATGCTATATACTATCTTTATATATCTATCTATAATGTCCTATTGATTTGGTGCAAACAAACAAGAGAATTCCCAAGCAAGTATATAGACATATAGGGCTAAGCAAAGAAGTAGCTCAATGTAAGCAAAATCTAGAGAATTGATTCAAGTTTCAAAATGAAGCAACTTGCAAGAATGCATGACAAGAGAGGTAGAATCATAGAATTGAGTGAGCAAACCCTCACTAGGTGTCTATGCACTCTCAATGCTCGGTGTCTAAGGGTTTAATCACTCAAGTTCCCTCCTAATCATGTTTTCAAGGTTTTGCTTTCCATCTAACAATCAACAACCATGGATGCATGAATGCAATTATCATGAAGACTTCATAGGGTTGTAATGGGGTTAGGGCTGAGGTATGATAAATATGGCTAAATGGACTAATATGATTGAATCCTTGATTAGTTTAAGTATCCAACTTAACCTTTCTCAATCCAATGATAAGAATATGCAGCCTAACCTTCCTATTCTCACTTTTTATTCACATTCATGTATGCTCTTTCATTTACATCACATATGCATTCCTTATTCATTTTTTCCTTTTTCTTTGCGGCAACCTTTGTCTCCTTTTATTATTTTTTTTCATTTTATTTTTTTTTTCTATGACAAATGCACATGGTTAAAGAAAATTGACACATGAATGTGCACCTATTTTTCCAAATTTTCAATGAATACCCAAGTCAAATATTTTTCAATTACTACCAATGTTTTCCAACATTCCCCCACACTTAAATGACACACACCTCAACCTAAGCTAATCAAGGATACAAATCCAAGGTAAATCATGGTTTTTCGCTTAAGGTTGTAATGTGGTGATATTGAAAACAATGGGATCAATAAGGCTCAAAGGGGTTAACAATGGTGGATGCAAAGGGTAGGCCATATGGGTGAGTGAGTCATGCAAAGATGGCCTCAATCATGTTAAATGCAATTCAAAACATCAATCATTAGAAATAAAGAATCAAGCAAGACCAAGATTACAATCATAGAAGAGATATAACACTCAATGAACAAAATTAGTGGTTGAAATGTGTAACCACTCTTTAAAGCTCAAAGACTCACAAGGTATTTTGTTCTATCTCTCTTCTATGTTCCATAAAAATCATTCAAGCAAGTTTGAAATATTTTCTCAATTAATTCAATAGAATGTACTTTGATAAACCACTATTTTATGGTTTATCTTGTGCTTAATTGAGTGGATTTTATCAATCTTTCATACAGTTATCCATACAAAATGCATGTTTTACATTTTCCTTCCTGATTTTGTGCTATGGTTGAAAACATGTTTCTTTGATCTTAATTTGCTAATATTAATCCTCTCTTATTACCATTAGATGCTGTGATATGTGTGTTAAGTGATTTCAGAGTTTACAGGGTAGGAATAGCTTAGAGGATGGAAAGGAAGCATGCAAACTGGAAGGAATACAAGAAACTAAAGGAACTGCTAAAGCTGTCCAGCCTGACTCTCTCGCACTAAATCGATCATAACTTGAGCTATAGAGGTCCAAATAATGCGGTTTTAGTTGCGTTGGAAATCTAACGTCCAGGGCTTCGATTTGATATATAATTTGCCATAGTGGCCGTACAGCTAGGCAACGCGAACTCGTGCTCCACGTGGACGCGTCGCAGTGACGAAAATCAGCATGTTTGAATTCGCAACCAGCGAATTCTGGGCTGTTTTTGACCCAGTTCTCGGCCCAGAAAACACGGATTAGAGGCTGTAAAGTGGGGGAATGCATCCAAACAATAGACACGGCTCATAATACACAATTTTTATATTGTAGATGTAGTTTTAGAGAGAGAGAGAGGTTCTCTCCTCTCTCTTAGGATTTAGGATTAGGATTTCTCTTATTTTAGGATTGCTTCTACAATCACAGGTTCAAAGTTCCTTCAATTTATTTTCTGCTTTTATTTATTTCAATGCTTTTACTTGTTGATGTTCCTAAATTGGCTTATGAACCTTTTCATGTTAAGATTTGAATATTCTATTTAATATTATTTGAGGTATTTCAGACTTATGATTACTTTCTTTAATTTATGTATCCAAATTATTTTTATTCAAGTAGATTTTCTTTCCTTTTGGCTTTGGTTGAGTAATTAGCAACACTTGAGTTATCAAACTCAGCTGTTGATTGAAATTGGAATTCTTTGCTGGTTAATTTGTACTCCAATAACTCTAGTCTTTCCATAGGAGTTGAGTAGGACCTGAGGATCAAATTAATTTGTCCACTTTACTTTCCTTTATTTAGCAAGGGTTAATTAAAAGTGGGAGCAGAATCCAATTCTCTTCAGACCTGATAAGGATAACTAGGATAGGACGTCCAGTTCTTATACCTTGCCAAGAGATTTTATTATTATTAATTTATTTTTCCTGTCATTTAAATTACTTGTTCCTTATTTTAAAAAAACACAAAAATATATATCTTTTTACATAACCAATAATAAATCATACCTTCCTGCAATTCCTTGAGAAGACGACCCGAGGTTTGAATACTTCGGTTATAAATTTTATTGGGTTTTGTTACTTGTGACAACCAAACTTTTGTAAGAAAGGAATTCTTGTCGGTCTAGAAGCTATACTTACAACGCAAATTTAATTGTGAAAATTCTAGATCGCGCGAGAGTTTCGTTCTTTACCCTTCGAAACAAAATTCTTGGAAAATCCTTGTTGTTTTTCACCAAAACTTATTTCCATATGTATGTATGTATGTTGTGATGGATGCAATTTTTCAAAAATTTCCTAGTTTTTTCCCTAATTTTCAACAAAAAAACTAACATGAACAATTAGGACAAAATTGAACTAGGTGCTATACTATTCACATCATCCAATCACAACTTCTATCTATAAAATATATACTATGCAAAAGATGCAAAATGCAATAGTATAAGCTAAGATATATATACTAGAGGAGGATACAATGCAACAATTAAAAAGCATTCTAAATATCTACAAGAAACCTACTAAAAGAAAAAAAAGAAAGAAAAGAAAAAAAAGAAAAAAATAAAGTGCAAAGTGTTTGGGAAAAGAAAGTTTACACCCCAAAATGACGACTCCTCCCCCACAGTTAAGCATTGCACGGTCCTCCGTGCACAAACACGATCCGGAGAGAATGTCTCTAAGTTCGTCCACCTTCAGCTGGCGAATGCGGGGCTCTGGATTGCTGTATACACAAGTAAACAACAATTGAGGAAAAGATCATATGAGTGTGGTATGATGAAAGATGATGTGTGTGTTCTAAGTGTGCGCACACTTTAGAACAGACACATTAGCCGGGTAAAGCGGTATTCACACCATCGAAAGAAATAGCATACGTTCCTCAATTAAATTGCCTAGGATGCGAGTAAAGAATAAGCAAAACTTAAGGTACAAGCAACCCTAGGTAAGCACAAAAGTGAATTACGTACTTGATATTGGTTATTGAAGTTGTGCACGTGAAAGCGCAATATTGATATAAAATTGCACAATAAACAACAACCAATCCCATAATGAACGAAAACTCCTTATTCATCATGAAACATAATGAAAAAGTCAAATGGAAAGGTACTTGTTACAAAAAGTGATAAGCTTGATAAAAATCAAGTTAAGTCACTCAAACAAATGCAAAGCATTAACAAGGAACAAGTACCAGACATGTGATGAATTTGATATGAGAATCATAATGAACAAGGAAGTTTCAACTCAAAGCACTTAATTCAATGTACTTATAGAATTTTTCCTAGTGGTACAATCAAAATATGAGTATTCAAATCCACTAGGTACTTGCATATTAAAGCAAAGTATAAGTGCATTGTATTAAGAGGCAACCCTGTCGCTAATAAACAAACACTTGCAACTTATTTAAATAGAAACAACTAAAGTAAAACTAATATAATAACTAAAATAAAAATGAAATGCAATAGAGATTAAATAAAATAAGAGGAAAAATATGGAAGAAGCAGGAAAAGAGAGGAGTGGAGGGGGCGGAAGTGCGTTAGGGCTTAAATGGAAAAGAAATAAAAATTTTTCCCAAAAGAGCACTTGTGGGTACGCACAGACATGTGTGCGTATGCACACTAGGTTAAAAGGGGAGGGGTGCGTCCGCACAAGTCGTGCGAACGCTCTGATGACTTGCATCATCTATCCTTCTTTCTTGCATAAAGAAGACCTTAAAAGAGCATAAATCTCATTTGATCAGTACAATTCATTCATTATTTGATGAATATTATGGTACACTACTTTGAGATGAGTTGTGCTGAATTTCAGGTGAGAAAAGCATAAAAAATGGGGTAGAAGACAAACAAGAAGCTGGGCGTGTGAAACTGGCGTGACACTTGAAGCAAACGCCACAAAAATGCACTGGCGTGGCACGCCAGGAGCTGGGCGTGGCACGCTAGTACTAAAGTCCAGAGAAGAGATTCAAAGCATGCATATGGGCGTGGCACGCCAGAGAATGGGTGTGGTACGCTGATAGAAAATTTTAGAGAGCTACAATGGAGGACACAAAAGGGGCGTGGCACGCCTGACTCATCAACTACTATGGGCGTGCCACTTGAGCAAAGGGGCGTGGTACACCCACTCACCATTCCAAGAAAAACCTTCACTATGGCATGCCACTTGGTGTCGAAGGCCTGGCATGCCAGCCCAAAGAAGTCACTTGGGCGTGCCATTTGAAAACCCAGGCGTGGCACGCCAAGCTTGAAGAGTTCACAAAACCCATGGGCGTGCCACTTGAGCAGGATGGCGTGGCATGCTGGTACAATAATCTAGAGAAGAGGCTGAAGGCAATTGAAGACTGGGCGTACCACTTGAGCAACCAGGCATGGCATGCCAATGCACAGAGGACCAAAAGCAAGGACTGGGCATGCCACTTGGTATCGAAAGCGTGGCACGCCAACCTTAGCATTTAACTATGGCGTGCCACTTGAAGGCTGAGGTGTGGCACGCCAACTACTGGAACCAAGACAAGATCATGGGCGTGGCACGCCAGCCTTTAGGCGTGGCACGCTGGTATAAGCTTCCAGAGGGGATAAAGGAGGTCAATTACATGGGGCGTGCCACTTGAGTTCGAAGGCGTGGCACGCCATTCACCATTCTTCACTTAAGCATGCCACTTGAGTAGCCAAGCGTGGCACGCCAGTGTCATTCAGAAGAGAAGAAGTGGGGCGTGCCACTTAAGTTCGTGGCGTGGTACGCCAAACAAAGCAACCACTCACTCACAAGAGTGGCGTGGCACGCCAGACCCTGGGCGTGCCACGCTAGTTCAACTTTCCAGAGAAGCCTAGCCAAGCATAAAGCAAGGGCGTGGCACGCCAGTACAAGTTTCCAGAGGCAAAGAGAAGTGAGAAAGGCAAGGGGCGTGTGGTGCACGAAATTGTGATCTCTGGTAATGGCTCCAAAAACTTGGTGCTCTAATCTTAATTCATAATTTGTCACAACTTCGATATAACTAACCAGCAAGTGCACTGGGTCGTCCAAGTAATAAAACCTTACGTGAGTAAGGGTTGATCCCACGGAGATTGTTGGTATGAAGCAAGCTATGGTCATCTTGTAAATCTCAGTCAGGCGGATATCAAATGGTTATGGAGTTTTCGAACAATAATAATAAATAAACAGAAAATAAAGATAGAAATACTTATGTAATTCATTGGTGAGAATTTCAGATAAGTGTATAGAGATGCTTTCGTTCCTCTGAACCTCTGCTTTCCTACTGTCTTCATCCAATCCTTCCTACTCCTTTCCATGGCAAGCTTTATATAGGGCATCACCGTTGTCAATGGCTACATCCCATCCTCTCTGTGAAAAAGGTCCAAATGCTCTGTCACGGCACGGCTAATCATCTGGAGGTTCTCAATCATACTGGAATAGGGTTCACCCTCCTTTTGCGTCTGCCACTACGCCCAGCATTCGTGAGTTTGAAGTTCGTCACAGCCATCCCTTCCCAGATCCTACTCGGAATACCATAGACAAGGTTTATACTTTCCAGATCTCAGGAATGGCCATCCATGGGTTCTAACTTATACCACGAAGATTCTAATATCTCGGACTCGGTCCTCTGTATTAGATATCTAAGAGATACTCATTCTAGCTTGTTGCATGTAGAACGGAAGTGTTTGTCAGGCATGCGTTCATAAGTGAGAATGATGATGAGCGTCACATAATCATCACATTCATCATGTTCTTGGGTGCGAATGGATATCTTAGAAGCGGAATAAGTTGAATTGAATAGAAAAACAGTAGTACTTTGCATTAAATCATGGGGAACAGCAGAGCTCCACACCTTAATCTATGGAGTGTAGAAACTCTACCGTTGAAAAATATATAAGTGAAGGGTTCAGGCATGGCCGAATGGCCAGCCCCCAAATGTGATCAATAGATCAAAAGATAATCCAAAGATGATCCGAAGATGAAACTAAAGATGTAAATACAATAGTAAAAAGTCCTATTTATACTAAACTAGCTACTAGGGTTTACAGAAGTAAGTAATTGATGCATAAATCCACTTCCGGGGCCCACTTTGTGTGTGCTTGGGCTGAGCTTGAAGTTTACACGTGCAGAGGCTTCTTTTGGAGTTGAACGCCAAGTTGTAACGTGTTTTTGGCGTTCAACTCTGGTTTGTGACGTGTTTCTGGCGTTTAACTCCAGACTGCAGCATAGAACTGGCGTTCAACGCCCTTTTGCGTCATCTAAACTTGGGCAAAGTATAGACTATTATATATTGCTGGAAGGCCCTGGATGTATACTTTCCAACGCAATTGGAAGCGCGTCATTTGGAGTTCTGTAGCTCCAGAAAATCCACTTTGAGTGCAGGGAGGTCAGAATCCAACAGCATCAGTAGTCATTCTTCAACCTCTGAATCTGATTTTTGCTCAAGTCCCTCAATTTCAGCCAAAAAATACCTGAAATTATAGAAAAACACAAAAACTGATAGTAAAGTCTAGAAATGTGAATTTAACATAAAAACTAATAAAAACATTCCTAAAAGTAACTAGATCCTACTAAAAACATACTAAAAACAATGCCAAAAAGCGTATAAATTATCCGCTCATCACAACACCAAACTTAAATTGTTGCTTGTCCCCAAGCAACTGAAAATCAAATAGGATAAAAAGAAGAGAATATACTATAAATTTCAAAATATCAATGAAACATAGCTCCAATCAGATGAGCGGGACTAGTAGCTTTTTGCCTCTTGAATAGTTTTGGCATCTCACGTTATCCATTGAAGTTCAGAATGATTGGCATCTATAAGAACTCAGAGTTCAGATAGTGTTATTGATTCTCCTAGTTCAGTATGTTGATTCTTGAACATAGCTACTTTATGAGTCTTGGCCGTGGCCCTAAGCACTTTGTTTTCCAGTATTACCACCGGATACATAAATGCCACAGACACATAATTGGGTGAACCTTTTCAGATTGTGACTCAACTTTGCTAAAGTCTCCAATTAGAGGTGTCCAGGGTTCTTAAGCACACTCTTCTTTTGCTTTGGACCTTGACTTTAACCGCTCAGTCTCAAGTTTTCACTTGACACCTTCACGCCACAAGCACATGGTTAGGGACAGCTTGGTTTAGCCGCTTAGGCCAGGATTTTATTCCTTTAGGCCCTCCTATCCACTGATGCTCAAAGCCTTGGGATCTTTTTTATTACCCTTGCCTTTTGGTTTTAAGGGCTATTGGCGTTTTGCTTTTGCCTTTTGGTTTTAAGAGCTTTTGGCTTTTTCTGCTTGCTTTTTCCCTTTTTTTTTCTATTTTTTTCGCTATTTTTTTTCTGCAAGCTTTTGTATTCACTGCTTTTTCTTGCTTCAAGAATCATTTTTATGATTTTTTAGATTATCAAATAACATGTCTCCTTGTCATCATTCTTTCAAGAGCCAACATATTTAACATTCTTAAACAACAACTTCAAAAGACATATGCACTGTTCAAGCATTCATTCAGAAAACAAAAAGTATTGTCACCACATCAATATAATTAAACTAAGTTCAAGGATAAATTCGAAACTCATGTACTTCTTGTTCTTTTGAATTAAAACATTTTTTTATTTAAGAGAGGTGATGGATTCATAGGACATTCATAACTTTAAGACAAAGTTACTAAATACTAATGATCATGTAATAAGACACTAACATAGATAAGCACTTAACATAAAGAAAATGAAAAACAGAAAATTTAAGAACAAGGAATGAGTCCACCTTAGTGATGATGGCGTTTCCTTCTTGAGGAACCAATGATGTCCTTGAGCTCTTCTATGTCTCTTCCTTGTCTTTGTTGCTCCTCCCTCATAGCTCTTTGATCTTCTCTAATTTCATGAAGGATGATGGAGTGCTCTTGATGTTCCACCCTTAGTTGCTCCCAATAATTGTGTGGAGGAAAATGTATCCCCTGAGGTATCTCAGGGATCTCTTTATTTGCTGTCAAATGTTCTACCACTGAGCTATAGACCCTTGATGGAAGCTTTTGTCTTCCCTTTCCTCTTTCTAGAGGTTTCTCTGGCTTTAGGTGCCATCAATGGTTATGGAAAAACAAAAAAAAAGCAATGCTTTTACCACACCAAACTTAGAATGTTGCTCGCCCTCGAGCAAAAGAAGAAAGAATAGAAGAAGAAGAAGAAGAAGATATGGAGGAGATGGAGGGATATGTGTATGGTTCGGCCTCTGGGGGTTTAAGGTGGTTATGGTGTGTGAAAAGGAAGGAGTGATGGTTTGAATTTGAATGGGTGTGTGTATGATGGTTTTGGAGGGGGATTGGAGGTGATTGGTAAAGGGTTCTTGGAAAAGGGTAATATAGGATTATGAGGAGGTAAGGTGAGTGGAGGTATGTGAGGATCTTGTGGTGTCCACAGATCCTGAGGTGTCAAGGATTTACATCCCTGTACCAATTAGGCATGTAAAATGCCTTTGCATGCAATTCTGGCGTTTAAACGCCGAATTGATGCTTGTTCTGGGCGTTTAGCGCCCAGATGCAGCATGTTTCTGGCGTTGAACGCCAGTTCTATGCTTGTTTCTGGCGTTCAGTGCCAGCTTTCCTCAGTGTGCATTCCTGACGTCTGAACGCCAGGATGCTGCTTGTTTTGGGCGTTAAATGCCAGATCCATGCTCTGTTCTGGCGTTGAACGCCAGCCAGATGCTCCTTACTGGTGTTTAAACGCTAGTAAGCCCTTCCTCCAGGGTGTGATTTTTCTTCTGCTATTTTTTATTCTGTTTTTGATTTTTCTATTTATTTTGTGACTCCACATGATCATGAACCTAATAAAACATGAAAGAACAATAAAATAAAAATAAAATTAGATAAATAAAAATTGAGTTGCCTCCCAACAAGCGCTTCTTTAATGTCAATAGCTTGACAGTGGGCTCTCATGGGGCCACACAGGTGATCAGGTCAATTTTATAGACTCCCAACACCAAACTTAGAGTTTGGATATGGGAGTTCAACACCAAACTTAGAGTTTGGTTGAGGCCTCCCAACACCAAACTTAGAGTTTGACTGTGGGGGCTTTAGTTGACTCTGCACTGAGAGAAGCTTACTGTGCCTCTTTTCCAAGTTTACAGAAGAATGACCTTGAGTTTTAAACACAAAAGAGTCCTCATTCAATTAAAGGACTAGTTCACCTCTGTCTACATCAATCACAGCTCTTGCTGTGGCTAGGAAGGGTCTTCCAAGAATGATAGATTCATCCTCATCCTTCCCAGTATCCAGGATTATGAAATCAGTAGGGATGTAAAAGCCTTCAACCTTTACTAACACGTCCTCTACTTGTCCATAAGCCTCTTTTCTTGAGTTGTCTGCCATCTCTAATGAGATTCTGGCAGCTTGCACCTCAAAGATTCCCAGTTTCTCCATTACAGAGAGTGGCATGAGGTTTATTCCTGACCCAAGGTCACATAGAGCCTTCTCAAAGGTTATGGTGCCTATGGTACAAGGTATTAGGAACTTTCCAGGATCCTGTTTCTTCTGTGGCAATCTCAGTTGATCCAATGCATTTAGTTCATTGGTGAACAGGGGAGGTTCATCTCCCCAAGTCTCACTACCAAATAAATTAGCATTCAGCTTTATGATTGCACCAAGGAACTTGGCAACTTGCTCTTCAGTAACATCCTCATTCTCTTCAGAAGAAGAATACTCATCAGAGCTCATGAATGGCACAAGGAGGTTCAATGGAATCTCTATGGTCTCTAGATGAGCCTCAGAGTCCTTTGGTTCCTCAGAGGGAAACTCCTTATTGATCACTGGATGTCCCAGGAGGTCTTCCTCCTTGGGATTCACGTCCTCCCTTTCCTCCTTGGATTCAGCCATGATGGTTATATCAATGGCCTTGCACTCTCCTTTTGGATTTTCTTCTGTATTGCTTGGGAGAGCACTAGGAGGGGTTTCAGTGATCTTCTTACTCAGCTGGCCCACTTGTGCCTCCAAATTTCTAATTGAGGACCTTGTTTCATTCATGAAATTTAGAGTGGCCTTAGATAGATCAGAGACTATGTTTGCCAAGCTAGATGGAGTCTGCTCAGAACTCTCTGTCTTTTGCTGAGTGGATGATGGAAAAGGCTTGCTATTGCTAAACCTGTTTCTTCCACCATTATTAAAGCCTTGTTGGGGCTTTTGTTGATCCTTCCATGAGAGATTTGGGTGATTTCTCCATGAGGGGTTATAGGTGTTTCCATATGGTTCACCCATGTAATTCACCTCTGCTATTGCAGGGTTCTCAGGATCATAAGCTTCTTCTTCAGAAGATGCCTCTTGAGTACTGTTGGATGCAGCTTGCATTCCATTCAGACTCTGAGAAATCATATTGACTTGCTGAGTCAATATTTTATTCTGGGCCAATATGGCATTCAGAGTATCAATTTCAAGAACTCCCTTCTTCTGAGGCGTCCCATTACTCACAGGATTCCTATCAGAAGTGTACATGAACTGGTTATTAGCAACCATGTCAATGAATTCTTGAGCTTCTGCAGGCGTTTTCTTTAGGTGAATGGATCCACCTGCAGAAGTATCCAATGACATCTTAGCTAATTCAGACAGACCATCTTAGAATATATCCAGGATGGTCCATTCTGAAAGCATGTCAGAAGGACACTTTTTGGTCAGTTCCTTGTATCTCTCCCAAGCTTCATAGAGGGATTCACCTTCTTTTTGTCTGAAGGTTTGAACATCCACTCTAAGCTTACTCAGCTTTTGAGGAGGAAAGAACTTGGCTAAGAAAGCCTTGACCAGCTTATCCCAGGAGTTCAGGCTATTTTTGGGTTGAGAGTCCAACCACACTCTAGCTCTGTCTCTTACAGCAAACGGGAAAAGCATGAGCCTGTAGACTTCAGGATCTACTCCATTAGTCTTAACAGTATCACAGGTCTGCAAGAATTCAGTTAAGAACTGAAAAGGATCTTCAGATGGAAGTCCATGAAACTTGCGGTTTTGTTGCATCAGAGAAACTAGTTGAGGCTTAAGCTCAAAATTGTTTGCTCCAATGGTAGGGATGGAGATGCTTCTTCCATGTAAATTGGAATTAGGTGCAGTAAAGTCACCAAGCATCCTCCTTGCATTATTATTATTTTTGGCTGCCATCTCCTCTTCTTGTTCGAAAATTCCTGTAAGGTTGTCTCTGGATTGTTGTATTTTAACTTCTCTTAGTTTCCTTTTCAGAGTCCTTTCAGGTTCAGGATCTGCTTCAACAAGAATGTTCTTGTCCTTGCTCCTGCTCATATGACAAAGAAGGGAATAAAAAAGAAAATATGGAATCCTCTATGTCACAGTATAGAGATTCCTTTGTGTGAGTAGAAGAAGAAAAGAATGTAATGTAAAGAAAGAGAAGGGAGGAGAATCCAAAAACAAGGGTGAGAAGAGCAGAGATATGAGATGAAGAGAAGTGTTAGTAAATAAATAGAAGGAGATGAGAGAGAGAATTTCAAAAATTAAATTTTGAAAAAGAGTTAATGATTTTTGAAAATTAAGATAAAATTAAAATTAAAATTAAAAATTGAAATAATTAATTAATTAAAAAGAATTTTTGAAAAAGAGGGAGGTATTTTCGAAAATTAGAGAGGGATAGTTAGTTAGGTAGTTTTGAAAGAGATAAGAAACAAAAAGTTAATTAGTTAGTTGAAATAATTTTTGAAAATCAATTTTTAAAAGATAAGAAGATAAGAAGTTAGAAAAGATATTTGAAAAAGATATGATATGAAAAGGTAGGATTAAAAAGATATGATTTTGAAAAAGATAAGATAAAAAGATATTTTTGAAAAGATATGATTGAAATTAGTTTTGAAAAAGATTTGATTTTTAAAATCACAATTAATGACTTGATTCACAAGAAATCACAAGATATGATTCTAGAACTTAAAGTTTGAATCTTTCTTAACAAATAAGTAACAAACTTGAAATTTTTGAATCAAAACATTAATTGTTGATGATATTTTCGAAAATTATGATATAAAATTAAGAAAAAGATTTTTGAAAAATATTTTTAGAATTTTCGAAAATAAATAAGAAAAATGAAAAAGATATGATTTTTGAAAAAGATTTTGAAAAAGATAAGATTTTTAAATTAAAAATCTGATTTGACTTATAAGAAACAACAAAAAAAAATTGAAAAAAAGTCAACTCAAATTTTCGAATTTATAAGAAGAAAAAGGGGAAGATATTTTTTTGATTTTTGAATTTTTAATGATGAAAGAGAAAAACATAAAAAATGATGCAATGCATGAAAATTTTGGATCTAAACATGTGATGCATGCAAGAACACCATGAATGTCAAGATGAACACCAAGAACACTTTGAATGTCAAGATGAACATCAAGAACTTATTTTTTTTTTTTGAAAAATTTTCAAGAAAAGAAAACATGCAAGACACCAAACTTAGAAATTTTTCATGTATAGACACTATGAATGCAAGAATGCATATGAAAAACAAGAAAAGACACAAAACAAGAAAATATGAAGATCAAACAAGAAGACTGGCCAAGAACAACTTGAAGATCATGAAGAACGCTATGAATGCATGAATTTTCGAAAAATGCATATAAAATTGTTTTAGAAAAAATGCAATTGATACCAAACTTAAAAATTGACTCAAGACTCAAACAAGAAACACAAAATATTTTTGATTTTATGATTTTATTAATTTTTTTGGATTTTTGTATATTTTTATTTTTTTGAAAATTATTTGAAGAAAAAAAATAAAGATTTCAAAATTTTTAATATGAATTCCAGGAATTTTGTGCTCTTTAGTCTAAAGCTCCAATCTGAGGGTTAGATATGGCTTAATAGCCAGCCAAGCTTTAGTATGCTATTACATGCATTGAAGTGATTAGTTGAATCCTCAGTCCAAAGGAATTTGGACATGGCTTTACAGCCAGCCAGGATTCAACAAGTCATCATGAAATACTAGAATTCATTCTTAAAAATTCTGAAATAATTTTCAAAAACAAAAGAAAAAATATATTTTTTTTGAATATTAATTGGGAAAAACGAAAAAAGAAGAAAATATTTTTGAAAAATTTTTGAAAAATTTTTGAAAATAAAATAAGAAGAAAATTACCCAATCTGAGCAACACGATGAACCGTCAGTTGTCCAAACTCGAACAATCCCCGGCAACGGCGCCAAAAACTTGGTGCACGAAATTGTGATCTCTGGTAATGGCTCCAAAAACTTGGTGCTCTAATCTTAATTCATAATTTGTCACAACTTCGATACAACTAACCAGCAAGTACACTGGGTCGTCCAAGTAATAAAACCTTATGTGAGTAAGGGTCGATCCCACGGAGATTGTTGGTATGAAGCAAGCTATGGTCATCTTGTAAATCTCAGTCAGGCGGATATCAAATGGTTATGGAGTTTTTGAATAATAATAATAAATAAACAGAAAATAAAGATAGAAATACTTATGTAATTCATTGGTGAGAATTTCAGATAAGTGTATAGAGATGCTTTCGTTCCTCTGAACCTCTGCTTTCCTGCTGTCTTCATCGAATCCTTCCTACTCCTTTCCATGGCAAGCTTTATATAGGGCATCACCGTTGTCAATGACTACATCCCATCCTCTCTGTGAAAAAGGTCCAAATGCTCTGTCACGGCATGGCTAATCATCTGGAGGTTCTCGATCATACTGGAATAGGGTTCACCCTCCTTTTGCGTCTGTCACTATGCCCAGCATTCGCGAGTTTGAAGTTCGTCACAGCCATCCCTTCCCAGATCCTACTCGGAATACCACAGACAAGGTTTAGACTTTCTGGATCTCAGGAATGGCCATCCACGGGTTCTAACTTATACCATGAAGATTCTAATATCTCGGACTCGGTCCTCTGTATTAGATATCTAAGAGATACTCATTCTAGCTTGTTGCATGTAGAACGGAAGTGTTTGTCAGGCACGCGTTCATAAGTGAGAATGATGATGAGCGTCACATAATCATCACATTCATCATGTTCTTGGGTGCGAATGGATATCTTAGAAGCGGAATAAGTTGAATTGAATAGAAAAACAGTAGTACTTTGCATTAAATCATGAGGAACAGCAGAGCTCCACACCTTAATCTATGGATTGTAGAAACTCTACCGTTGAAAAATACATAAGTGAAGGGTTCAGGCATGGCCGAAAGGCCAGCCCCCAAACGTGATCAATGTATCAAAAGATAATCCAAAGATGATCCGAAGATGAAACTAAAGATGTAAATACAATAGTAAAAAGTCTTATTTATACTAAACTAGCTACTAGGATTTACAAAAGTAAGTAATTGATGCATAAATCCACTTCCGGGGCCTACTTGGTGTGTGCTTGGGCTGAGCTTAAAGTTTACACGTGCAAAGGCTTCTTTTGGAGTTGAACGCCAAGTTGTAACGTGTTTTTGGCATTCAACTCTGGTTTGTGACGTGTTTCTGGCGTTTAACTGCAGACTGCAGCGTAGAACTGGCGTTCAATGCCATTTTGCGTCATCTAAACTTGGGCAAAGTATGGACTATTATATATTGCTGGAAAGCCCTGGATGGTGTCTACTTTCCAACGCAATTGAAAGCGCGCCATTTGGAGCTCTGTAGCTCCAAAAAATCCACTTTGAGTGTAGGGAGGTCAGAATCCAACAGCATCAGCAGTCCTTCTTCAACCTCTGAATCTTATTTTTGCTCAAGTCCCTCAATTTCAGCCAGAAAATACCTGAAATTACAGAAAAACACACAAACTCATAGTAAAGTCCAGAAATGTGAATTTAACATAAAAACTAATAAAAACATCCCTAAAAGTAACTAGATCCTACTAAAAACATACTAAAAACAATGCTAAAAAGTGTATAAATTATCCGCTCACCAGGGTGCCACTTGAGTTCGAAGGCGTGGCATGCCAAGGTTGCTAGAGGGACGAGCGTGCCACTTGAAGGATTGGGCGTGGCACGTGAAGCTGGAAATGAAGGGCACGTGACACGCCAGAGACGCGCCAGCTACACGCCAGCTAAGAAGTCATACTTATTGAGTGTTTTCTTTTCCCTCCAAAATGTAACTTTCATTTTTCACTTTTGTAATTCTTTGATCTTACTAGGAGTAGTTTAAATACCCCCAAGGAGTACTGAAGAGGGGGTTAAGCAGTCAGTTTTAGATCCACTTTTACACTTCACTTTTGAGTACCTTTTGAGATATGAGTTGCTAACTTCCCTCTCATTGAGAGAGGGAGCTCTGTTGTACTTGATGGATGAATGATAGTGAAATCCTTCTTCTCTTCATCTTCTATTTGATTTGCTAGAAGGAATTTCGTTCTTAATGCTTAGTGTTCAATTATCTTGGGAAAGAGATTGAATACAATTGGGTTTCATGGGAACCTTGGGAAAGGAAACATGAAACCATGCTTGAAATCCCTTCTCACACTAGAGTAAAATATGGGTTTTGGTGTTTGGATATGTGACATATAATCCTCCCTCTACTTGGACCTATGATGGTGTGTGTTATAATCAGGGAACAAGCTTCATCTCTTCTCATGAGCAATTAGACCAAGGAATTAGCTATTGATCAAGATTTGAGAGATTGAGTCACCAAGGGATTGGGGCTCAATCAATCATGATTTCCAAGAGGTCAATGAGTTGCATGATTGAAGATGAGATGAAATCAATTAATTCGGAGAATGCAATATCTCTTGATCCCAATGTTTATTTTATCTTTCTTTCTTTTATTTACTTTATAGTTATTTACTTTTCTGCACTTTACATTTCCAGCACTTTACTTTCTTGTACTTTACTTTCTTTGCTATTTACTTTCTTGCACTTTATTGCTTTCCTTTACTTTCATGCAATTTACATTTTCTGTTGAATATCACTCTCTAATATGATTCGTCTAACTAGGATAATCAATCAAGTATTGCTTGCTTAATCCAATTAATCTCTGTGGATACGATCCCACTCTACTGTGGGTTATTACTTGATGAAATTTGGTGCGCTTGCCAAAGAACAGATTCATTATATGGAGTGTGAATTCCGGTCATCAAGTTGTATGGCGCCGTTGTCGAGGATTAATTGTGATTAACAAACTACCGGTTGGTTGATTACCTAGATTAGACACTTTCTTTCTTTCTTTTTGTTTTTGTCATTTAATTTCTTTTTATTTTCTCTTGCTAGTATGGTGTTTGTGTTATTGCCTCACTAAGAATCCCTCATCTGTGACAATGGGGATTCTAATTTTTTTTGGTGATTATTATTTGAGACAGAGCATTTTGCAAGTAAGAATGGAGTCTACCTCATCTTTTGATCAATCATGTCATATGGGATATTGCCCACCACCACAAAATGATTCTAGTCATTTTCCTAATGGTGGCTGGGAATATCACCAAAGAATGATAGAGTATGAGCAATCAAATGAAATGGAATACCTCCCAGAGCCACAAAATAGTTCATATTGTTATAACAACTATAGAAGTTTTGGCTTTAGAAGGGATTTTAATGCTGCATACCCCATTCTTCAAGGACTATCATCCCGTAATTGTCCAACCTATGCACCTCCACAAAATCTTCTAGAATTTACAATAGAAGAACTCTCCAAGAGATATCTCTTCATTGCCCAACTCAGTGAGTTTTTAAGGCAAAATGTAAAAGAGGTGATTGAAGATATGGAAATCTCAAGGAGAAATCAAGAAGAGCAAAGAGATAATTGGCACAATATTTTGTTGCTGAACCAACCAATGTCTTTCCTTGGCTAGGGGAAGAATATTATGCTATTAGTCTAAGGAATGGAAAAGTGCCTAATGTGGGTGAAAATGAGGAATTAGTAGAGCAAGAAGAAGAGATCTTTGTACCAATAAGAGAGCCACCATTCCAAGAAGTTCTTGATAAGAGGATACTCCAACCATCTCACAACACCCAAGTTCTAAGAACAAAGAAGTGAAGACAATCAACCAAAACACTGGAATGAGGATTGTGACCAAGACACAAAGGGCAACATTCATAAAGAAGAAAAGGTCAACTGGAAACAATCCAACCCCTGCCCCAACAAGCAAGGCAAATCAAGCAAATAACAAAAGGAAACTTGCTGGGAGGTACTCAAAATAGGGGACATCAACTGGCTCATCTTTCCTCTTGAGGTCATTCCTCTTAACAAATTGGAAGAAGAGAAGGAAAGTTGAGAACAACATGTCAAGCTAGTGACACTAAAAGAGCGCTTGTTGGGAGGCAACCCAACCGTAGGTAACATTTTCGTTCTTTGCTTTGTTTATTTTCAATAATTTGGCATATGATTGCATTCTAAGTTTGGGGTTGCTATGCAACAATTTGATTTCCAAAGCTTTACTGGGTACTTGCTTCATTCTAAAATGAAAGTGTCACACTAAGTTTGGTGTTACCACTTATTTTTCATGCAAAGTACCATGCACACACCACTTATGAATGCAATCACATTGTCTCTATTTCTTTCTTGTGCCTTTATTGTATCCTTAATTTGGCTTGCCTAAGCACATGCACTACTAACACTCTATTGTTTAAGACATTCATGAACTATCATAAACCCCATCACCACTGTTTTATTTGTTACTTGAGGACAAGTAATCATTCTAAGTTTGGTATGGGAAGGGGAAGAATAGGAGGAAAGTGACAACAACAATGAAGATGAACTACAAGGTGGTAAAGTTTTTTTTCTTCTTATTTGTTTCCAGTACATTTAAATTGCATGATTGTCTTCTATTTCCTTTGTATACATGTGTGTTGTGAATAAGCATAACTTGATTGTTGAATTGTAATATGTGCCATGACATTATGACTACCATCTTGAGTTTTGTGAGTTTAAAAGCAATTTAATTTCATGATCATAAACAAACAAGGTCATTAAAGAAGAACTTAGCATGAGCTTATATGTATTGGAAAGGCTAGCATGATTATTGTTGCTCAATTGCATTTGAATTTGTTTAATTGAAGTTTTCATCTAGGACATTTTATGAAATTTTTTGAAATCATGAAAACCTTGAAGAAGCAATTGCAAATAAGGCAAGAAAAAGAAAAGGGAAAGAATGAGAAAGCTGAAGGCTCTGAGTACCAATGACAATTCATTTGTAAGTACTTGTGGTGTTTATGTATCAAGCAAAAAGCTTGAAAACAAAACACTTAGAGTCAAGGCTAGGCTCAAGTGCAAAAGTACTCCCTCAAAGCTCAAGGCTCTGAGCATCAATGATTAGAGAAGTAAAGAAAAGAAACAAATGAGCTAAAAGAGTCCTCTAATTAAATGCTTGTGGTGCTTATGTATCAAGTGGTAATACTTGAAAACAAAGCATTTAGAGTCGTAGCTTTCAACACATGGTGCAAAGCACCCAAAAAGTTAAGCTAAGAAAAGAATGAAAAGCTTGTTTCAAGGAAGGAACATAAAGAAAAAGATTTCATAAAATGAGCTAGATAGAAGCATCAATCATTTGAATGTCTTCTGTGATTGTAGCATGCATAGGAAACTAGCCAACCATGAACATAAAAATTGCTACTCTTCTCACCTTGGTTTGTCAAACTTTATTGCATGATTCTTTATTTGCTTGAGGACAAGCAAAGTTTAAGTTTGGTGTTATGATGTCTGCGCATCATGTACCCTTTTTCTTATCTAAAAGGACCATAAAAAGAGCATAATCTCATTTATCAATGCAATTTCATGAACCAAATGACATATATTATGGTACATTGCTTTGAAATAGGTTGTGTTGAATTTCAGGTGATAAGAGCAACAAAAGGGGAAGGAAAACAACAAATAAGGATGGGCGTGTGAAGCTGGGCGTGCCACTTGAAGCCCTTGGCGTGGCACGCCAAGCTTTTGAACCAACTTTCAACAATGGGCATGCCACTTGAAGCTATGGGCGTGGCACGCCAAGCCAACATTCCAGCAAAGAAGGTTGAAGAATTTTACATTGGCGTGCCACTTGGTGCTATGGGCGTGGCACACCAAGTTTGTGAAGCCAAGATGTCAAAGAGGGCGTTCCACTTGGTGTTTTGGGCGTGGCACGCCAGGCTTAAGTTCCAGAGGAGTGATTTTGAGTCCTACTATGGGCGTGGCACGCCAAGCATTCAAATGAGATGATTCCAGTTCCATTATAAAGTAGACATCCAGCACTTTCCAACCATATATAACACTTTATAATTGACACTGAAATGGGGGAAGATATTGACCCCGAAAACACATGGAGAAAAACACGTCACTGCAGAGTTACCAGCCTGACCTCTTCATCTTCAAAGGAACATAACTTGAGTTGTAGAGGTCCAAATGATGTGATCTTGGTGGCATTGGAATGCTGACATCAAGATATTTTCAACGATATATAACACTCTAGGATGGACGTTAAAACTAGAGTTGAAAAAGGCCATTACATTAGCGTTACAAAACCTGGGAGTGCCACTTGATATCGAAGGCGTGGCACGCCAGTTCAAATGGCCAGAGAGGAGATTTTGGTGCATCATTAAGGCGTGGCACGCCAGTTTTGGGCGTGGCATGCCAGCTTCACAACATATGGGGCGTGGCATGCTAGAAGTGGGCGTGGCACGCCAGGCTACCTGACAGACTGACCTATTCACCTTCAAATGGGCATAACTTGAGCTACAGAGGTCCAAATGAGTTGATTCCAAAGGCGTTGGAAAGCTAACATCCAGGGATTTCTAACAATATATAATACTTTATCGTGGACATTCATTTTGAGGCCCAACAAACTCCATACTTTCAACATTGCAAAGTACTCTACAAGAAAAATACCCATTCAGCCACACTTTTTTTAAGCTACATTTGAAAAGCGTAGCCTATTCTATGAATAGGCTACGCTTTTCTCCGTGTTGCCTTTTTATAAGAGAAAAGGATACACAATTGTGGCATCATTTAAAAAGTGTAGCCTTAGGTATTTTAAAAATCACTTATAAAGCGTAGCCGTAGATTGATATCTATAGGTTCACTTTTTATATCAAAGGGGACACTTTTAGAGAGTAGCCTATTTATTAAGTTTTGGGTGCATTTTAGAAGTGATGCCTAATGTGCCTAGAGCAAAAAATTTGACACTTGTGAATTTTTTAATTTCCCTCTTAACTTTTTACCGGTGTAAGCACACACACTCTGTAAGCTCACACTTAGTGATAATTTTCCCTCCATAGCTCAGAAGTCACCCTTTCAGAGAAAACCCTCCAAGTCAAAAACACGAAGAAAACCCTTTCAGAAAACCCTCAGGAGGCACCGCGTGAAGCTCGTGAAGCCTCACCGTCGCGAAGATCATCGCACCCTGATGCCAAGGCATCTTAAGCTAGTTTCACTAGCATTTTTCTGTTAGTTTTAGTTGTTTTATGCATTTTCTTGAGCTTAAAGTAACCAAGAATGGTTAAATGAATAACAAAGCAATGAACCATCCAAACAGTATGATTTTGATGCAAATTCCATGAGTTTTTAGTTATATTACTTGAATGCTATGAATGGAAGATTTCTCATGAAATTTTGCAAGACTTTGATGCAATTGTTTGGATGATTTCAGGGAAGAAGAGGCTAGGCAAGGAAGCAACAAAATCAATAAAGGAAGCTTGAATATCACATGTGGAGTTTAAGTTCCAGTTTAAGCTTAAACTGGAACTTAAACTACCAAGCCATATAATGCTGGAAATGGCGTTTAAGTTCCAGTTTAAGCCTAAACTGGAGCTTAAACGCCAGAATCATGAAGGCTAAGAAATGCTGGAACTGGCGTTTAACCTCCAGTTTAACCTTAAACTGGAAGTTAAACGCCAGAATGAGAATTTCACCAAGGGAGCATTTCCACGTTTAAGCTCCAGTTTAACCTTAAACTGGAGCTTAAACGTGTTCGACACAATTTCTCACCAGGAAGCATTTCAACGTTTAACCTCCAGTTTAACCTTAAACTGGAGGTTAAACGCCAGAAGTAAGAAAGGCACCAGGAGCATTTCCACGTTTAAGCTCCAGTTTAACCTTAAACTGGAGCTTAAACGTGTTCGACTATTTCTCTCCTCCAGGGATGCTTTCTCATTTCCACGTTTAAGCTTCAGTTTAACCTTAAACTGAAGCTTAAACGTGTTCGACCCAATTGCTCCTCCAGGGTTGCTTTCTTCATTTCCACGTTTAAGTTTCAGTTTAACCTTAAACTGAAACTTAAACTTCAACTTAAATGCCACTTTTTGAAAGGGGTTTCTGGGCCAAATATATTGAAGTTTAAGTTAGCATTTGAGCACAAACATTAACTTAAACGTATTATGGTATGAAACCCAATTGAATATCATGGTTTATGGGATTGGGCCTGAAGAATTGATGAGTCTGGAGCTTCAATTTGTTGAGTCTTGTGTCATTACTTGTTTATCACTAAGTTTGCTCAATGAATGTTACAGAATTGGATCACAGCCTCATCAGGATTATGGACCATAAACCCAAAGCAAAAGGAAATCAGGGAAAGGCCTCAAAGCCCAAGAAACACAACAGAAGCTCAATTTAGAAAGTGTATAAATAGGATAGAATTTAAGTTAGCAAGAAAGTTTGACAGGGAGAACTTTGGATCATTTTCTTTTAGTTTTGTAATTGAATTCAGAGCTATGACTCACTAAACCCCTTTCATTGGGTTAGGGAGCTCTATTGTAATTCAATGAATCAATAATAGTTTTATCTTCTTCTTCAATCTTTTCTCTTGAATTTTGTTAGAAAGCTTCTCGATCTAATTCCATTGGGTAGTTGTCTTGGGAAAGAAACTACCCATAATTGGAATCCTTCGGAACCTTGGGAAAGGAATGGAGGATTCATGCTAGAGAAGCTTTCTCACAGTAAATTGGATTGGGGTTTGGATGGATATTGTGACATGTAATCCTACCAAATTGTGGTTCATGAAACTGTGTGGTATAATCAGTGATCGAGCATCATCTCTTCTTATGAACATTTAAACCAAGGGATTGGGAATTTGTTTGTTTTTAGAGAGAATTGGTGAGCCAAGGGATTGGGATCCAATCATATAAGATTGCCAAGCAAAATTCAATGAATGCATTGGTTGAGGAAGGGATAAAAGTTGTTTTGATTCGGAGATCTCAATATCTCCTAACACCCAATGAACTCCCCATTTCTGATTTACCACTTTCTCTTTACATTCTGCAATTAAATTCATGCAATCACCCCCATCCCTTTTAATTTCAGCAATTTAGCTTCTCGCTCTTTAATTCATGCAATTTTACATTCCGCAATTCTCATCTAAATCTTGATTTCGCTCAACTAGAACATACTTCTAATCTGAATTGCTCACTCAACCAATCCTTGTGGGATTCGACCTCACTCTATTGTGACTTTTTACTTGACGATAACCGGTGCACTTGCCGGAAGGAATTTTGCCGATCGTGCAATTTCCTAAATCGTAGCATATCAAGTTTATGCACATCAAGTTTATGGCGCCGTTGTCGGGGATTGGTTTTCGATTGACAATTCTCAAATTGGAAGTTAACTAGATTGAGCATTTTTTTTTTGTTTTGATAATTTAGTTCAAGTTACTTGTTGAATTTTAACTTCTGCACTCTGTTACTTGTTTTCTTTCTTTATGCCTTTAAATTCAAGCAACTAACTCACTGACCCACTAACTATTTGAATTAATTCCTCAACTGCTCTAACCATACTCTTCCATTAACCAAGAGTATTTCACTTGTTTGGTGCCTGTGCTGTGTTCTTGTATGACAGGTAGGAGAGGAGAGACATCAACTCCTCCATATACCGAACCAGAGAGGACCCTTCATAGACTTAGAAGGGAAGCAAGAGGGAAGAGAGTACTGAGAGAAGAGGAATCTGAAGGAGAATCTGAGGACAATTTTGAGGAAGCTTTAGATCTCAACATGGATAGAGAAGTTCACAACCATGAGAGGGCTGATGGAAACAATGCCATTCCTGAGAGGAGGGTTCTTGGTTCATACATAAACCCAACCTCTGGGAATTGTGGTAGCAGCATTCAGAAACCACCCATTCAGGCCAACAATTTTGAACTCAAACCACAGCTAATATCACTTGTGGAGGATCATTGTTCATTTGGTGGGAGTGCTAATGAAGATCCAAACCAACATCTCACAAAATTCCTGAGAATTTGCGACACTGTGAAGTCCAATGGAGTCCAGGAAGATACCTATAAACTGCTCTTGTTCCCATTTTCACTTAGGGACAAGGCAGCTAAGTGGCTGGAATCATTCCCAAGGGGGAGCCTAACAAGTTGGGATGAGGTGGAAAGCAAGTTTCTGGCACGTTTCTACCCCCCACAAAAGGTCAATAGGCTTCGATCTGAGGTTCAGACTTTTAGACAACAAGATGGTGAAACTCTCTACGAGGCATGGGAGAGATTCAAGGATTTGACAAGGAAATGCCCACCAGACATGTTCCATGACTGGGTGCAATTGCATATTTTCTATGATGGACTTTCTTATGAATCAAGGAAGGCTGTAGACCATTCATCAGGAGGTTCATTGAACAGGAAAAAGACTGTGGAAGAAGCCATTGAAGTGATTGAGACAGTGGCTGAGAATGAGTACTACTATGCTTCAGAGAGACACAACACTAAGGGAGTCATGGAGCTGAACCATGTTGATACAATTTTAGCCCAAAACAAGGTGTTTGCCAAGCAACTAGCAGAGCTCACCAGGAAATTAGAAACAAAGAAAGTGGCTGCAATACACACACAAGATCAAGAGGAAGTAAGCACTGAAGGAGGTGATTGGGAAGAGGCAAACTATGTGGGAAACCAACAAAGGCAATCATATGATCCACATTCCAACACTTACAACCCAGGATGGAAAAACCACCCAAACTTTGGGTGGGGGAACCAACAAACCCAACCACAAAACCACAAACCTTACAACCACAACCAACATAACAATTCCACATACCAAAAATCTAACCAAAGATCATACCAAGCCACACAAAACACTTACTCCCAACCATCATATCATGGCCAAAATAATCAACCTACCCAACCTAATCCGAACCAACAATTTCAAGATCAATTAAACAGGATAGAAGGAATGCTGGCAAAAATGGGTCAGGACATAAGTGAGTTGAAAAGCTTTAGGGATGATGTGAGATCTACCTTAAGGAACCATGGTGAAAAACTCAAGAGGATGGAGTCTCAAGTAGGAGAGCTATCTCAACAGGCTCCCAAGTCAACTGCAGTGTTCCCTAGTGACACAGAAAAGAATCCTAAAGGGGATCAAAAGGGAGTGAGATGGGAAGAATGCAAGGCCATCACCATATTGAAGGAAGTCTCAGAAGAAGAAGGAATCAGACCCTCAGAACAGGAGCCAGAAATCTTGAAGGAAGGTGTGGAAGAAGCTAAGCAGGAAAGTGAAACTAAGCAAGCCAAGGAACTACAAAAAGGCATGCTGGAAACATACCAACCAAAAGCACCATTTCCTCAGAGGTTAGGAGGAGGTGAAAAAGGGAAAACCTATTCAAGGTTTTTAGAGACATTTAAGTCTCTCCATATCAATATTCCCTTTCTTGAGATTCTCCAGCAGATGCCTACACATATCAAGTATTTAAAGGAATTGCTGAGCAAGAAAAGAGTTTTGAAGGGAGGACAAACTGTAATAATGAACAAAGAATGCAGTGCCCTCATCAAGAAGGACATAGTCTCTAAGAAAACAAACCCAGGAAGTTTTCATATCCCCTGCATCATAGGGGAAACAAAAATTGACAGAGGATTCTGTGATCTAGGAGCTAGCATAAATGTGATGCCTCTGACTCTTATGAAGAGGCTACAACTGAATGAGGTGAGATCCACTGATGTAATCATACAACTGGCTGATAAAACTCAGAAGCAAGCTGAAGGGGTAGTTGAAAATGTGCTGGTGAAAGTGGGAAATTATTTCTTCCCCACAGACTTTGTCATTTTGGACATGGAGGAAAGCTACCTACACCCTATCATTCTGGGAAGGCCATTTCTAGCCACTGCTAGAGCGCTCATAGATGTAGAACAAGGAGAGCTAATCTTGAGAATACATGATGAACAGCTTATTTTCAATGTTTTCAAACCTGCATCTGAGCCTGAACCAGAACCTGAAAAGCCTAAGGATGATAGTAGCCATCTGTGTTTGGAGGAAAGCAATCCAGCAGCTGAAACTCTGAAACAGTCCTTGGAAGGCAAACAAGAATTGCAAGAGTTAAAGCCACAAGAATCAATAGAAACAGATCAGAAGGATCCTCCTGGCATAAGGGTCAATGAAGAAATCCTCAAGAGAAAGGGAAGAATTGTAAAGAAATGGCCAAGAGGGTGGAGAAACAAGAAAATTCCCACTGAAGGTTTCTCTCCGGGAGATAAAGTGATATCAAGTCATTATCTGCCAATCCCACCTGGCCTCAAAACCATTCCTTCCCAGCTCCCTCAAGTGTTCACAATCAGGAAAGTTCTTTCTATGGAACATTTGGAAATCATGAAGGAATCAAATGGGGACGTTTTCATAGTGAAAGGAGAGGACATCAAGCACTACAATCCACCCTAACAAGGGGCAACCGTCAAGCTAATGACGTTAAAGAAGCGCTTGTTGGGAGGCAACCCAACCTGAGGTAATACTCCCTTGCTGTTTCTTTTATTTGTTTCAATAAAAAGGTGAAGTAGTTTCTGTGCATTGCAAAGAATTAAGTTTGGTGTTTCACACCAAACAATGAATTCGTGGATCAATAATTCAAAGGGGAATGTGTGACTCTAAGTTTGGTGTTCCACCACACAGATCAACTGAACACAACAACCTTTGAATTATATGAAAGGAACAACCATTCTAAGCAATCACAGGAATGCTTAAAATCCTTAGCAGCAACTTCATTCCAAGGAGAATTCAAGGACTCAAAGAGCAGAGGAGTAAGTAGGAGACTAAGTTTGGTGTTCACACACCAACTTAAGACTCAGACACTTGCCCATACATAGTTGAGCTAACCACTCAAGTGCTTGAGAAGCAAGCAACTTCATCACTCTTTGCAGGAAAGGAAACAAGGATCTGAGAAAGAACATGAAGCAACAACTAGGAGAAGAAGGAGAAATCAAATTGTTTCCTGGAAACAAAGGGAAAACAAGAAATTTCACAAGGTGGTGGTGTTCCTTGACCATTCTTTAAAAGGCAAACAAAAGCATGCTTGTTCTGGTTTAAACTGTAATTGTTGAATCTTTCTGGAATGTGAAGTTTTTAGTATGAGTGTCTGTTTACTGCTTTGAATAAAGTGAATGCCTAGATGTTTGGATATAACTTCACCTTCTTAAACAAATGCTTGCCATGCTTGTTCTGTTTCCAAAAATAAAAGAAAAGTTGGAACAAAAGTAACTTGGCTCAATTAGTGACAAATCAAGTAGAATTAAGTGGTGGTATGCATGCTTGATTGTTTAGTCAGATCACTGGAAATAGAGTGTAGAATTATCATTTTTTGTGTAGAAATTGAAAACTGTCTATGGATCTTGATGAATAAATGTCTTTGGCCATGAAAAAGAAAGAAAAAGAAGAAGAAAAAGCCACTGAAAAAGGGCAACCAAAAAGCAAAAAAATTGAGAAAATAAGCTAGGCACCAATGGTTTGAACTTCTGAGACAAATGCCTGTGGTGTTTATGTATTAAGGATATGCTTGGATGAATAGGTTCTGAGGAGTGTTTCAACACTTGGTAACTTGGGTTAACTAACCCGGGATTATCAACCAAAAGTCCATTATCAAGAGCAACCTAAATACAAAACATTTAGTCACACAAAGAGGTGCTGGGCACCAATGTCTCAAGAAGAAATGTGAACTAAAATGCCTGGAGTGGATATGTGTAGTGCACTGATAAGAAAAAGAAAATGCCAAAGGCTTGTGCAACACATGACACTAAGCAAACAAGGAGCAAAGGAGCTCTAAGAAAAAGAAAAGAAAAACAAAGAAGAGAAAAGTGCCAAGGACATAAGAATAACAAGAGGCCATAGCAGTGTTTGATGGATGCAATGAAAAGTGATAATCTTACCTGATAAGAATGAAAAAGTGATGTTGCAACTTTCTGCATAAAACCCTTTTGATGAACTTCAAATGCTTGCTAATATAGCCAATGTAATTGCTTTCTGTTTCATACTTTCTTCTCAAATAACTCAGGACTTGCTTAGGGACAAGCAAGTATTAAGTTTGGTGTTGTGATGCCAAGGCATCTTAGGCTAGTTTCACTAGCATTTTTCTGTTAGTTTTAGTTGTTTTATGCATTTTCTTGAGCTTAAAGTAACCAAGAATGGTTAAATGAATAACAAAGCAATGAACCATCCAAACAGTATGATTTTGATGCAAATTCCATGAGTTTTTAGTTATATTACTTGAATGCTATGAATGGAAGATTTCTCATGAAATTTTGCAAGACTTTGATGCAATTGTTTGGATGATTTCAGGGAAGAAGAGGCTAGGCAAGGAAGCAACAAAATCAATAAAGGAAGCTTGAATATCACATGTGGAGTTTAAGTTCCAGTTTAAGCTTAAACTTGAACTTAAACTACCAAGCCATATAATGCTGGAAATGGCGTTTAAGTTCCAGTTTAAGCCTAAACTGGAGCTTAAACGCCAGAATCATGAAGGCTAAGAAATGCTGGAACTGGCGTTTAACCTCCAGTTTAACCTTAAACTGGAAGTTAAACGCCAGAATGAGAATTTCACCAAGGGAGCATTTCCACGTTTAAGCTCCAGTTTAACCTTAAACTAGAGCTTAAACGTGTTCGACACAATTTCTCACCAGGAAGCATTTCCACGTTTAACCTCCAGTTTAACCTTAAACTGGAGGTTAAACGCCAGAAGTAAGAAAGGCACCAGGAGCATTTCCACGTTTAAGCTCCAGTTTAACCTTAAACTGGAGCTTAAACGTGTTCGACTATTTCTCTCCTCCAGGGTTGCTTTCTCATTTCCACGTTTAAGCTTCAGTTTAACCTTAAACTGAAGCTTAAACGTGTTCGACCCAATTGCTCCTCCAGGGTTGCTTTCTTCATTTCCACGTTTAAGTTTCAGTTTAACCTTAAACTGAAACTTAAACTTCAACTTAAACGCCACTTTTTGAAAGGGGTTTCTGGGCCAAATATATTGAAGTTTAAGTTAGCATTTGAGCACAAACATTAACTTAAACGTATTATGGTATGAAACCCAATTGAATATCATGGTTTATGGGATTGGGCCTGAAGAATTGATGAGTCTGGAGCTTCAATTTGTTGAGTCTTGTGTCATTACTTGTTTATCACTAAGTTTGCTCAATGAATGTTACAGAATTGGATCACAGCCTCATCAGGATTATGGACCATAAACCCAAAGCAAAAGGAAATCAGGGAAAGGCCTCAAAGCCCAAGAAACACAACAGAAGCTCAATTTAGAAAGTGTATAAATAGGATAGAATTTAAGTTAGCAAGAAAGTTTGACAGGGAGAACTTTGGATCATTTTTTTTTAGTTTTGTAATTGAATTCAGAGCTATGACTCACTAAACCCCTTTCATTGGGTTAGGGAGCTCTATTGTAATTCAATGAATCAATAATAGTTTTATCTTCTTCTTCAATCTTTTCTCTTGAATTTTGTTAGAAAGTTTCTCGATCTAATTCCATTGGGTAGTTGTCTTGGGAAAGAAACTACCCATAATTGGAATCCTTCGGAACCTTGGGAAAGGAATGGAGGATTCATGCTAGAGAAGCTTTCTCACAGTGAATTGGATTGGGGTTTGGATGGATATTGTGACATGTAATCCTACCAAATTGTGGTTCATGAAACTGTGTGGTATAATCAGTGATCGAGCATCATCTCTTCTTATGAACATTTAAACCAAGGGATTGGGAATTTGTTTGTTTTTAGAGAGAATTGGTGAGCCAAGGGATTGGGATCCAATCATATAAGATTGCCAAGCAAAATTCAATGAATGCATTGGTTGAGGAAGGGATAAAAGTTGTTTTGATTCGGAGATCTCAATATCTCCTAACACCCAATGAACTCCCCATTTCTGATTTACCACTTTCTCTTTACATTCTGCAATTAAATTCATGCAATCACCCCCATCCCTTTTAATTTCAGCAATTTAGCTTCTCGCTCTTTAATTCATGCAATTTTACATTCCGCAATTCTCATCTAAATCTTGATTCCGCTCAACTAGAACATACTTCTAATCCGAATTGCTCACTCAACCAATCCTTGTGGGATTTGACCTCACTCTATTGTGAGTTTTTACTTGACGATAACCGGTGCACTTGCCGGAAGGAATTTTGCCGATCGTGCAATTTCCTAAATCGTAGCATATCAAGTTTATGCACATCACACCCCAGTCCCCACTCACCACTCAGCGCCACACCGTCGTGAAGATCGTAAAGCTCACATCGTCGTGAACCCTCCTGCACTGATCGTCGCGCGCCGTCCATACCATCGTCGATCTCTGCGCTTCTCGTCGTCCTCTCTGTGCTTACATCGTCGATTAGGTATGTATTAATTTCCATTTGATTATGAGATTTGAGGGGTTTAGGATTCCGATTTTAGAAACCGGTTTCTGCTTGGTAATAAGAAACACAACAACTATGCTCTTATTTATTTCTTGTATTTCGATTTGAATGTTGAAAGGTTATCATTTAAAACCATGTATTTTAAATGACGTTTGAATTTTGCAGGTTTCGGTTCAGCCTTTTATATTAAAATCCCAGTTGTATAGCAGTGTAAAGGACAGAACGCAGGTGGACAGAGAATTGGAGATATGATAAATTTCATAATCTTTGTGTTTTAATTTACTAAACATTAAAGCTTTGATGGATACGTGGTAATTGGGTTATATATCTTATTTGTGCAATTGTGCAGTCTCTAAGGAGGGACAAAGTTCTGCGTATTTTCAAATTAAATACTGGACAAGATGATTATGCTATAATGTTTTTGGATGACTACATAAAGCAGGTTAGTTTGTATTATTATGATTCCAACTTTCAGGAATGCAGTGTTAGGCCATAGTATAAAATGTTCATTCTAGTTTTAATGCTACTGAATTGTCCCCATCTTGGATGTCTTAGTTTATTTTCTTTTTGATTTAAGAATGTAGTTCACTACAATATGAGTTGTTTCTGCTGACCTATTTATGCTTCTGAAAGGACTGTCACTGAAATGTTCCATTTATCTTTTCTGACTATTGATCCATAGATAGATCAAGTTTTTAAAAGAATGGAAGGAAAGAAAGAAATGGAATATGAAGTTTTTGGGTGGTTCAAAAATTATGTTCTGGATTCGAAGCTGGAAACTGGCATTGAACATTGTGCGTGAGATTCACTAATAAGCTTATTTATACCATATAATAATTCCCAGTTCTGTTTATTACACTGTCTACTCTATAACAAATCCTTATAATATGGCAAATGCCTTTACTTTGGAAGAATCGGAATGCTAAACATAGGAGTGTCAAGTGCATCATACAGATTTATATTTAGATATACTAATATAAAAGATGATATTTTCTAATTTATCAGCTTAAAATCTTTGTACTTTGTTATCTCAGGGAATTTACTGAATCAATTTCTATAATTAGCGAAGTGTGCTTCTTGATGCAATGTTCACTCTTGTCACTTGGGGGGAAGGTGAAGGACAGCCACATCAGCCACATCACACTTGATGTCTATATGCCTTTTTACTTGGCTAGCTACTCTTTTGCTCTGATTTCAAACCTGCTAGAACCAACAGAATGTGTCAGTATTCTTGCAGTTTTTTCCCCTCCATTTTCTTGCAACACAGATAAAGGATTGGTTCGCGTTGGTGGTGACACCCACTAGGGAACTGGCGTTCCAGCTAGCAGAGCAGTTCCGCTTAACTGAGAAAATTAGCAATTCCAAACAGCCATCTGAATGGCATCCAAAGAGCCACTGGTGATCTCTAACAAGGACGCGATGAGGAAATGGTCAAGGGCCATGATTTTAACATTAAAATTGTTGGTTCTGAAATCACACATGAGAATGATGGCTTGGCAATGAGTTTGCGTAATGTGCGCCTTTCTACGAAAGACAGGAAAAATCTATGATTTTATTTTATTCAGATATGTATATTTTAATTAGTTCATGGTAGTCATGGTATTTAATATGAAGCACTTGTTATGATAGTAATGATAATTGTAACGCTGAGCCTATAAAGTCTTTATAACTAAAACTAACAAAACTTTTTTCCCCCGTTCCATCTGTTGCAGGCACTATCCATAAATAAATCTTTGTTAAAAGCTAAATCAGTAGCAACAGATGGTCAGGTGCATTGTGAGAAGTTGAGAAACTTAGTGGTCCAATGTATTACTAAGGCTGGTGGACAGATTGATTATGCTGAGGTGAGTTCTTGTGTTCAATTAATTTGGATTATTTAATAAGATAATCTCTATAGTTTAATTACATATTCAACTTCAAAAACATTCAGTCTCAGTTAATATATTATTAGATATTTACAAGTGATGTGCAATATGATTATTGCTAAAGATATCCTAGTTGTATAATTGGTCAGGGAAATTGGATTTGCTTTTATTGCTGTTGTCCTTATTCTTTCTATGGGTGGTCCTGGGAGTTCATTGGACGATTTAACATGATTATGGTTATAAATATTATTATAAATAATAATTTTGGACAAATTTTGAATATAAATAACTTTTTGAGACATTTCATACTTGGATTATATATTTCTCAAAACCCGAGGTTACATGTTGCAGAATATGCAGTTTCGGACAACAATTTGTGAATAAAACTGGGAGCAATCTAGCAACTCAAAATGAGTGAAATTATTTTTTTATGAAACCTTAAGATGTCTAGATTATTTTCCTAAAATTTCAGAATTTTCCGATGTGTGGTTTGGGAGATATGATTTTTAGAAAATGGTCATTTTCTGCAGAAATAATGCTATGCGAATTCTGGAACAGCAATTTCAAAACCACATATCTCAATACTCTGAAACTCTTTGGAGGTGAAACCAAACAGGAATGAAATATTAGGATGTCTAGTATTTTATGTCCAAATTTTAGGACAATTCGAATTTTATAGAGAAAGTTGTGTCTTCTGGAAGCAGGGATGTTCACTGCTACGATAGCACCCTTTCCTTAAAACAAAACCATATTTCGAGAGGCATAACTTTTTCTAGAGAAGTGAAAATGCTCTGGGACTTGAACTGGGTGAAAGATGGGTAAGTCTGGTTTAACTACACCAAACTTTAGGAGAATCCAACCAAAGATGGATTTTATACGATTTTTCTAAGTTGGTTACTATTTGCTGTTTTTCTGAAGTGTACTAAATTAGTAGCTGGTTTTTAAAAAATCATATAAAATTAAATTCTTAGAACGCAGTTGCAAAAACAAAACCAAAGTACACTTTAGGATTCCTATTTAAAATAAATAATAATATATTAGAATTTTTTTGCCCCTTTTTTTATATGTATAATATACTAAGTATATGTATAATATGTTATACCTCTTATGTTTGCATATGGTTAAGTTAATTGCTATGGCTAAGAATCATATGTTGTTGGCTTTATTGACACTTTAACACTTGAAGTTGTATTGTTATAGCTGAAAATTGTTTGTGCAGTTCTGGTTGTTGTAATTCTTGTTTTGTGCTAACTGAAGTAGCACCATGAATTGTGCTAACTTTATTTTCTAAGTTGGCATAGTTTTGATAATTTATACGACTATTTTTAGTTTGGTTTCTAATTATTTTCAGTTTGATTTTTTAATTTTTATAATTGCGAATGTCATTATAAATATTTTTCTAATTACTTTTCTATATAATTATGCAGGATAATATTGAAGATGATAATGAAGATTAAGCTATTTATCATTGTGGTTTATGGGTTAAGATGGAGTAATGTTGAGAATGGATACATGTATGATAGACTAATTACTTTCATTAGATGATATTTATATAGAATATAATATTTTAGTTTTCCGTAGAGTATTAGTAGTAAATTCTAAGTGGTCTCATGCCTATTTTGATATGGCTATGTTTAATTTAGTGTGAGATGTATGAATATTAGTACTTTTGGATCATTATAAATATATTTTATTTACAGATAATTTTTATTATTTAAAGAAATTATTTAGTATAATTATGTATTTATTTTTATTTTATAATATTTAACTCATTTAATTAAAAATACAGAATTATATATGTAATCATATTACTAAATATTATGTACAAAAAATTATTAGAATATATATATATAGAAAAAAAAAATAATGAGGAACCTAAGGCTACACTTATATAGAGTAGCTATGGTTATACAGAAAATTAAAAAAAAATGAGGGACCTAAGGCTACACTTATATAGAGTAGCTATGGTATACAATGCGGCTACGCTTTATAGGTGATGCAGTAGCACGGAAAAGCGTAGCCTATTCTGGTAAAAATGGAAGTTGAAAAGCGTAGCCTTTGGTCCTGGACAGCATCACTTGAAAAGCGCACCCTATTCCCAAACGTCAAAAGCGTAGCCTTTGGTGCAGAAAAGCGTAGCCTTTGAGAATAGGCAACGGCCAAATAGGAATCACCCCAGAAAGCGTAGCCGTAGTTCAGAAAGCGTAGCCGTAGCCTAAGGCATCATTTTTTTTCACTTTTGGCTACACTTTTCAAGTGTACTTGAATGGGTGTTTTTCTTGTAGTGGTAGGTCATACTCCAAAGGGCAAAATCAAGTGGGAGTGGCACTTGAAACCACACGCCAAACTTCTCCCTGCAGCCCCCAACCTTCAATCAATCCCACTCCAACTCTCATTCAAGCTACAATTATCAATCAATCAAGGCCACAAGAAGCATCTAGAATAGTTTATTTTCATTTCATTGTAATTTGCTTTTAATTTCATTTAAGTTTGTAATTTAGGAGAGCCTATATAAAGACCTTAGTTTCATAGAATTACAAATGTTGGATTGGGGGAGTTTTCAGACCCTCTCTATTCTCCATCAACTTCCTTTCTTTTCTTTCTTACTTTTGTAAATATCTTTTAGTTATGAATTACTAACTCTTTCCATTGGGAAAGAGAGCTCTATTGTTTTTCAATGGAATGATTGTTTTTATTCTCCTTCTTCTATTCATCTCTCTTTGATTTACTAGGAAGAATTTCGTTCTTCATTCTAGCATTCAATTATCTTGGAAAAGAGATTGAATGCAATTGGGTTTTATGGGAACCTTGGAAGAGGAAACATAAAACCATGCTTGAAATTCTTTCTCACACTTGAGTAGGATTTGAGTTTTGGTGTTTGGATATGTGACATATAATCCTCCCTCTACTTGGACCTACAATGGTGTGTGGTATAATCAGGGAACAAGCTTCATCTCTTCTCATGAGCAATTAGACCAAGGAATTGGCTATTGATCAAGATTTGAGAGATTGAGTCACCAAGGGATTGGGGCTCAATCAATCATGATTGCCAAGAGGTCAATGAGTTGCATGATTGAAGATGAGATGAAATTAATTAATCCGGAGAATGCAATATCTCTTGATCCCAATGTTTATTTTATCTTTCTTTCTTTTATTTATTTTATAGTTATTTACTTTTCTGCACTTTACATTTCCAGCACTTTACTTTCTTGTACTTTACTTTTTTTGCTATTTACTTTCTTGCACTTTATTGCTTTCCTTTACTTTATGTCATTTCCATTTCCTTGTTGCTTATCACTTCAAAAATTGAATCGTCTAACTAGGATAATTAATCAACTATTGTTTTCCTTAATCCGTTAATCTCTATGGATACGATTCCACTCCACTGTGGGTTATTACTTGACGATATTTGGTGCGCTTGCCAAAAGAACGGATTTATCACTCGTTTTATAATGGGGTGTGAATCCGACTCATCAAGTTTTATGGCGCCGTTGCCAGGGATTAGCTTAAATTTGACAGTGATTAAATCAATTGGAGAGCTAGATTAAGCAATTTAAATTCCTTGTTATTTTATCTTGTTTAGCATTTTTTTATTTTCTTTTATTTTGAGTTCTATCTCTTTCTTCTTTGATTATTTTTATTATTCGTATTTCCACTCTTCTAACTGTTTGATTAATTGCACCACTCACACTAACATTCACTCTAACAAGAGTAACTTCTTTATTCAATTTTTTTTCTTTCTTTCTTCTCTTGTTTTGCTTTGCTGGTTGTATGACAGATAGAAGAAGTGGGGCTTCAACTTCCTTTGATTCTGAACCTGAGAGGACCTTCCTTAGATTAAGGAGGGAAGCAAGAGGGAAAAGAGTTGTTGGTGCTGAGGAAGAGGAAGAGTATTTTGAAACAAACATGGAGGAGAACATGAAGAACCATCATGAAGAAAAAGCTCACAACCATGCCAGAGAAGGTCCAGTAAATCATGATGGGCAAGAGAGGAGAGTCTTAGGCTCCTACATCAACCCAAACCCAGGAAATTGTGGCAGTAGCATCTTAAAGCCAACAATTCATGCTAACTATTTTGAGCTAAAACCTCAGCTCATCACACTCGTTCAGAACAATTGCTCATATGGAGGAAGTACCTAGGAAAACCCTAATCAACATCTCAGCACATTCTTGAGGATATGTGATACTGTAAAGTCGAACGGGGTACACCCCGACATCTACAAACTACTCTTGTTTCCTTTCTCACTCAGAGATAAGGCAGCAAAGTGGTTGGAATCATTCCCCAAGGATAGCCTAACTACATGGGAGGAGGTCGTGAACAGATTCCTTGCAAGATTTTACCCTCCACAAAGAATCATTAGGCTGAGAGATGAGGTACAAACTTTCAGACAACAAGATGGAAAGACACTCTATGAGGTCAGGGAGAGATTCAAAGATCTGACAAGAAGATGCCCACCAGAAATGTTCAATGAATGGGTACAGCTACACATCTTTTATGAGGGATTATCCTATGAAGCAAAGAAGGGTATGGATCATTCTTCAGGAGGCTCACTTAACAAGAAAAAAATCATTGAAGAGGCCATAGATGTCATTGAAACTGTAGCTGAAAATGAGTATTTCTATGCTTCAGAAAGGACTCAGAAAAAGGGAGTGCTAGAGCTCAACTCTGTAGACACTTTGTTAGCTCAAAACAAAGCAATTGCAGCTCAAATAGCAGCTCTAACAAAAAGGATGGAGGCTAACCAAGCTTCAGTTATTCAGGACCAAACTCCTCAACAAGAAGGGAATGCACCAGGATCTGAAGGTGACTGAGAACAAGCTAATTATGTGAACAATTCATCCAGACCACCATATGACCCACACTCTAAGACATACAACCCAGGTTGGAAGAACCACCCAAACTTTGGGTGGGGAAATCAACAGAACCACAACCAGGACCACAACAGGCCCTATTCATCAAATCAGCATTTCAACCACAACCCCAACCATCAAACAGGGAATCATAGACCCTACCATAACTCACAAAACACATCATACCATAGTAACCAGCCCACACACAACAACCTCAACCAAGATGCACCATCCTCAACTATGCAACCATGCGAAATCAAGAGCAACTTTGAGAAGATGGAAGCTGTAATAGCACAACTATCCTCACAAATTACAGGAGCAGTCTCTACCCTCATAGACAGACAAGCATAAACTGACAGAAAGATAGATGCTAATAAAGAGGAATACAGGTCGAATCTGAAAAATCAAGGTGCAGTAATCTCAAAGTTAGAAGCACAAGTGGGGATTTTATCCAAGCAAATCCCACCTCCCACACACACATTTCCTAGTGATACTATGGCTAACCCAAGAGGGGAATGCAAGGCCATTACTCTAAGAAGTGGAAAAGTTCTAGAAGAAGGAACTCCAAGCAAAGACAAGCATGAAGAAGTTGCAGCAAAGCATGGGAACAAGGATGAAGAAGAAATCCCTGCTCCACCACCACCAAAACTAGTCTTGAAGCCGTATGTGCCAAAGGCACCATACCCACAAAGACTGGGAAAAGATGGGAAGGATGGCCAATTTTCTAAGTTCCTAGAGATCTTCAAGAGGCTCCAAATCAATATACCATTTGCTGAGACATTAGAGCAGATGCCACTCTATGCTAAATTTTTGAAGGAGCTTATAACCAAAAAGAGGAACTGGGAAGCAAAAGAAACCATAATATTTACTGAAGAATGCAGCGCCATCATACAGAATAAGCTGCCTCAAAAGCTGAAGGACCCAGGGAGTTTCCAAATTCCCTGCATCATAGGAAACATCACCATTGAGAAGGCTTTGTGTGATTTGGGAGCTAGCATAAATCTTATGTCCATGACCGTGATGAGAAGGATGAAGATTGAGGAAGCCAAGCCAACAAGATTGGCACTCCAATTGGCTGACATAACATTTAGGTTTCCACATGGAGTGGTGGAAGACCTGCTAGCGAAAGTAGGAGAGTTCATCTTTCCTGCTGATTTTGTTGTGCTGGACATGAAAGAAGAGGCCAACACGTCAATTATCCTAGGAAGACCATTCCTAGCTACTGCTGGAGCCATCATCGATGTGCAAAAAGGGGAATTAGTCTTGAGGTTGCATGAAGAGAAAATGGTCTTCAATGTCTTCAAAGCAATGAGTTACCCCAAAGAATCCATAGGAGAATGTATGCTGGTAGACACCGTGGAACAAATAGTTCAAGAAGTCTTGGAAGAAGAACAATGTGGAGAAACCATTGAGCTGGAACAAGCACCAGATGGAGAATCACCACAAGCAACTATGATAAACTCAATCATGCCAACCATTACAAGCAACAAAGATGCAGAGCCACCAAAACTAGAACTGAAAGCACTACCACCCAGCTTGAAGGATGCATATCTGGATGCTAACAACACCCAACCAGTGATCATAAATTCAAGTGTGAGTAAGGAACAAGAAGAGGAGCTCATCCAAGTGCTGAGACAACACAAGGATGCCATAGGCTGGACACTTGCAGATTTAAAAGGGATCAGTCCTTCAATGTGTATGCATAAGATCTTGCTTGAAGAAGATGCTAAACCTTCAAGACAACAACAAAGGAGGCTGAACCCAACTATGAATGAAGTGGTTCAGAAAGAAGTGTTGAAACTATGGCAAGCAGGGGTGATATACCCTATCTTAGACAGTCCTTGGGTAAGCCCGGTGCAAGTAGTCCCTAAGAAGGGAGGGATCACTATTGTGGCAAATGAGAAGAATGAATTGATACCCACAAGGATAGTGACCGGATGGCGTATGTGCATTGACTACTGGAAACTTAATGAAGCCACCCAGAAGGACCACTTTCCCTTACCTTTCATGGACCAGATGCTTGAAAGATTGGAAGGACATGAGTACTATTGCTTCCTAGATGGGTATTCGGGATACAACCAAATTGTTGTAGACCCCAAGGACCAGGAAAAAACTTCATTTACTTGTCCATATGGTGTTTTTGCTTATAGGAGAATGCCCTTTGGATTGTGCAATGCACCTGCAACATTTCAAAGGTGCATGCTCTCCATTTTTTTAGACATGATTGAGAAGTTCATAGAAGTATTCATGGATGAGTTCTCTGTATTTGGGAACTCATATTCTGATTGCCTATACCATCTTGCTCTTGTGCTAAAAAGGTGTCAAGAAACCAACCTAGTTTTAAACTGTGAGAAGTGCCATTTTATGGTGACTGAAGGGGTGGTTCTTGGTCACAAGATTTCAAAAGATGGTATAGAAGTAGACAAGGCAAAAGTGGAAGTAATTGAAAAATTACCTCTACTTTGCAATGTCAAAGCAATCAGAAGCTTTTTGGGACACGCTGGGTTCTATAGGAGATTTATCAAAGATTTTTCAAAAATTTCAAAACCCCTTAGCAACCTACTTGTCTCAAATACTCCCTTTGTTTTTGATACAGAGTGCATGATAGCCTTTGATGAACTTAAGAAGAAACTCTCCTCTGCACCTATTATAGCACCACCAAGCTGGGATCTTCCCTTTGAACTAATGTGTGATGCATCTGATTTTGCTATTGGTGCTGTTCTGGGACAGAGGAAAGACAAGCTAGTACATGTTGTTTACTATGCTAGCAAGGTTCTCAATGAGAATCAAAGGAACTATACCACCACGGAGAAAGAACTTTTAGCCATAGTTTTTGCTTTTGACAAGTTTAGATCATATCTTATTGGCTCAAAAGTAATTGTGTTCACTGATCATGCAGCACTCAAATACTTGCTTACCAAACAAGAATCTAAGCCCAGGCTAATAAGGTGGATCTTGTTGCTCCAAGAATTTGATATTGAGATTAAAGATAGGAGCGGAGCAGAGAACAAGGTAGCTGACCACCTCTCAAGGATCCCACAAGAAGAAAAGATGCAATAAGTAGCAGTCAATGAAAGCTTTTTTGATGAACAATTGATGATGATTCGAGTAGCCCCTTGGTTTGCAGACATAGCCAACTTCAAGGCTATTGGGGAGCTACCAACTAACATCAATAGGCACATGAGGAGGAAGCTAATCAAGGATGCCAAACACTACATCTGGGATGATCCTTATTTGTTCAAAAAATGTGCTGATGGAATCCTAAGAAGGTGTATACCCCATGAAGAAGGGCAGGAAGTATTATGGCAGTGCCATGGATCTGCATATGGAGGTCACTTTAGTGGAGAAAGGATAGCAGCAAAAGTGCTTTAATCCGGATTTTACTGGCCAATAATGTTTAAGGATACCAAGGAAATGGTGTCAAGATGTAATGAATGCCAAAGAGATGGTAATCAAACCAAGAGAAATGAGATGCCACAGCAATTCATACTAGAGTTGGAGCTATTTGATGTATGGGGGTTGATTTCATGGGACCCTTCCCAACCTCCTACTCAAATAGCTACATATTGGTGGCTATTGATTATGTCTCAAGATGGGTAGAAGCCATAGCCACTGCAACAAATGACAACAAGGTTGTGATAAGCTTCTTGAGAAGGAACATCTTCAGTAGATTTGGAGTCCCCATAGTGATGGAGGAACACACTTCTGCAACAAACAACTCGAGGCACTCCTTCTCAGATATGGAGTGAAGCACAAAGTTGCAACTCCATACCACCCACAGACCAACGGGCAAGCTGAAATTTCCAACAGAGAGCTAAAACGAATCCTTGAAAAAACTGTTGGAAGCTCAAGAAAGGATTGGTCTAAGAAGCTGGATGATGCACTATGGGCCTACAGGACAGCCTATAAGACTCCCATTGGGATGTCTCCATACCAACTGGTATATGGCAAGGCTTGTCACTTGCCAGTTGAACTTGAACATAGAGCCTTTTGGGCTCTAAAGATGTTAAACTATGATGAGCAAGCTGCAGGAGAAAAGAGATTAATGCAACTCAATGAGCTGGAGGAGTTTAGGAATCAAGCATATGAGAATACAAAAATCTACAAAGAGAACACAAAAAGGTGGCATGACCAAAAGATAGCAAGAAGGGAGTTCACTAAAGGACAGAAAGTATTACTCTACAACTCAAGACTCAAGTTCTTCCCTAGAAAACTAAAGTCTAGATGGTCAGGACCTTTCACCATACTCAAGGTGTTTCCCTATGGTCATGTGGAGCTCATGGAGGACAAGACTCAGAGAACTTTTACTGTCAATGGCCATAGACTCAAACACTACTTGGGAGGCTCCTTAGAGGAGCAGGGAAAAAGCTACAAGCTCAGCTAAAAATGAAGGAATGTCAAGCTAATGACAATAAAGAAGCGCTAGTTGGGAGGCACCCCAACACTTTATCCTTTTTGATTTAGTTACTTTTCTTAGAAGTAGTTTAAAAATTTGTTGCATTAGGTAGTTTAATTCTCAGTCTCTCTTTTATCTTACATTACCATATTAGGTAGTTTACAATTGCAAATTATAACGTTGATTTTAGCTTTGGTAACTAGATTTTCTTTACATTTTTTTTCTATTTCGGAATTTCAACTTGATGAAGGCATTGATCATGATGAGTGAATGGGCTGAAGACTAGCTAAATTGCTAAGTTTGGTGTGGCCTCTCACCCACTTAATCTAGGCTTACAGATAATTTATATCTTGATTTGAAGAGTAAGCCCAAGGATTAAGTTTGGTGTGGCCACCACCAAGAACCATGTAGCAGCCCAAGCCACCCAATTTGAAAGCACTTAATGCTTTGGGTAAAAACATGAATGGTTTAATAAGTTCAGAGGAATTGGAATCAAAAGAGAATGAAAAGATTTATGTTATTCCACTCTTATGAACACATTAAATACACAATGATAAAACCAATTTATTGAGATGCCAAAGAATTAAGTTTGGTGTCCCAAGGGACACCCATAAGTTGCAATCCAATTCACTCTTGATGAGAAGGATTGTGAAAGGGTTATTTTGTCATTACTAATGGGTTCAGTTTCATTTCAGGAGAGAAGATGGGGCCCACATGGTAAACAACTCACAAAGCAAGGAAGTCAAAGTGTACTTACACTTTGGAACTCAACACACGCAAAAGACACAGTGAGAAAAGAGTTTGCGCCTCTTCCCACACTAGGCGCCACTCCCCAAGTGGGAAAATATTTACTTTTTTTTATTTTCCACCCTTCCCACCACAACTTTTACCCATTATAAAAATCTCACTTCCCTATCTCCTACTCCACTTCAACAACCCCAATCACACACGAAGAGCATACAACCCATTCCTTTCTGTTTTTATCTTTTACCATCTCTTTTCCTACTTTCTTTCTTTCTTTTTTTCTTGATTGGGACAATCAAGTCCTAAGTTTGGTGTTGGAGCAAAACCTTGTTTTGCTTGTTCTTTCTTGCAACTCTATTTCACTTTCAAACACACTCTTTCAAACTCATGGCACCACCAAAAAGCTCAGCCTCAAAGAAAAGAAAAGTCAAGGAACCAACCTCTGGGTCCTCAAGCTCCTTCAATGACTACAAGTTCCTCTCCGCATTCAACCAAAACCAATTCTATGGTTGGGTAAGTGAGAGAGAGATCATTCCAGAAGTTGGGTTCCAATTAAGGAGAAACGAGCACATTGAAATCAACATTGAGATCAACAATAGAGGTTGGTCACTTCTATGCAATCCACCAAGGAAAGTGTTAGCGAGCTTGGTGAGGGAATTCTATGCCAACGCAGTGCCTCAACCAGGGCAACACTATGGCTACATTAGCTATGTAAGGGGAAGTCCATTGACTATAGTCCCTCTAGCATAGAAAGGATGCTAGTGGTGAAGAGGACAAGCTCCACTCGGAGCTATGAAGAAAGAATGAAGCAGCAAGACCCTGGGTTTGATGAAATCCTAAATGAGATTTGTGTGATACATGTGCGTTGGATCAATGACAAGGATGGGGTACCTAATCAATTGAGGAGAAGAGATTTGAGCCCCCAAGCTAGAGGGTGGCTAGAATTTGTGAGGAGGTCCCTAATCCCCACATCCAACACTTTACAGGTGACCAAGGAGAGAGCTGTACTCATCTACAGCATCGTGAAAGGAGAGAACATCAACGTGGGAGAGATGATTGCCAACAACATCAACAAACTGCTCAAAATCACCAGTGACAACACAAGGTTGGTATTTCTCAGCATTATATAGAGGCTATGTGATGAGGCTAGAGTTGAAAAGATCATTTATGAAGTGCTTGTAAAGCAAGACAAGTTCATAACTGCCAAAAAGATGGCCAAAGTGGTAGCTGTACACCCACTCCACAGGGCCAGAGAACGAAGAGCTCAGGCCCATGAACAACAACAACAACAACAAGAAGAGGAGGCAGAAGAGCAACCTCAATTCCTGGCACTTCAACCACCACCACAATATCAATATTAGCAATTTCCAGAGGGATTCAACTGGGAGCAACTGCAAGGAGATGTACACCAAATGAAGGGAGATCTACACCACTTGAGGGAAGATGTCAATCAACTCAAGGAAACTCAACAACAACAATGGAGCCAAGTCAACCAAAATATTCAACAACTCCAAGGGAGTTTTGAGGATCTCAAGGAGCAGCAAGATCAAATTAATTGGGGAGAAATGCAAGGCAGCTTAGGAGTGATTCTGAGATGGCAATTACAACAAATAGAGAGCCTTGCTGAATTCAGACACCTCTACGAAGCAAGAACTATAGCCAGAGGGAAATATGATTGCTATGCACAAACAAAGTTGAGCTACCTATGCAATGTAGTAGCTAACATGAACCCCAATTACCCCACCTATATGCAGAAATTAGAGGAACTCAGCTCAAGGCAAGAAGAAATAGCATACCAACACAAGGAGAATGTGAAATCCTACATGAGGAGGCTAGGATTTTGGAAACCCAAGGATTCCAAAGCACAAGAAGGCTCCTCCAAACCAGATGAAGGTGGCTCTTCGCCCTCCAAGAAGAAGGACAAAGGGAAGGGGCCAAAGAATTAAAGATGAAGCTGCTCAAGGTTGTTGAGTCCCATGGTTGACACTTTCCAATTTCTGAAATCTTGTTTAAGTTTTTGCTTTATTTACTTTTCGAATAAATAATCATGCTAGGATAGTTTATGCTTTTTGCTTAGTTTTAAATTCCTGTTTGAAGTCTTTATGAGTTCTTCTTTTTCAAGAAAGAAAATGCCATGTATTTCAAGTCTTCATTTCAACAAAAATAAAAGTAGAGTTTGTCCCCATAAGAGTCACTGTGAGTTGTGCAAAAACAGTGAGAGAGACCAAGGCCAAGATGAATTATGAAATAAACTAAGATATAAGTGACCAAGTGTAAGACCTTGGGTGAACTAAAAAGAAAATGAGTCATAGAAGAGCAACTAGTCCTAGAAGGTATAACAAGGGGGAGGTTAAGGGGTGTTCCTTGAATATCCATAGAACCAAGAGGTAGTAGGCAATAAAGACCCAAGGCTCTGAGCATCAACTACTGGGATAGAAAAAGAAACATTAAAAAAGCTCAAAAAAAATCTTAGTAGATGCTTGTGGTGAAGATGTGTCAAGAAGAGACCTGGGCAAGTAAATTCTTAGGGCTGTCTCAACACCTAGTACCCTAAAACCAATTGGTTTGGGAGTGCTAATTGAAAGCTTAATTAAAGGGTTGTCTTGAGACAAAACACTTAGAGTCATGGTCAAGAAAGCAAAACAACCCTTACTACTTCAAGGAGACAATCAATAAAAAGGACCCCTAAAGCCTATACCTGAAAGAATCCTCAAGGATCCAAGAGCTTTTCATGACATTAAAATATTCATGCATGTGTTGAATACTTAGCCTTACTCTTAGTTGTATTGTAATCACTCAAAGCCAAGGCCTCAAGTTATAAAAGTATATTCACATTGATTTACTTGGGACAAGCAAAACTTAAGTTTGGTGTTGTAATGACTTGCATCATCTACCCTTCTTTCTTGCATAAAGAAGACCATAAAAGAGCATAAATCTCATTTGATCAGTACAATTCATGCATTATTTGATGAATATTATGGTACACTACTTTGAGATGAGTTGTGCTGAATTTCAGGTGAGAAAAGCATCAAAAATGGGGTAGAAGACAAACAAGAAGCTGGGCGTGTGAAACTGGCGTGACACTTGAAGCAAACGGCACAAAAATGCACTAGCGTGGCACACCAGGAGCTGGGCGTGGCACGCCAGTACTAAAGTCCAGAGAAGAGATTCAAAGTATGCATATGGGCATGGCACGCCAGAGAATGGGCGTGGCACGCTGATACAAAATTCCAGAGAGCTACAATGGAGGACACAAAAGGGGCGTGGCACGCCTGACTCATCAACTACTATGGGCGTGCCACTTGAGCAAAGGGGCGTGGCACGCCAACTCACCATTCCAAGAAGAACATTCACTATGGCGTGCCACTTGGTGTCAAACGCGTGGCACGCCAGCCCAAAGAAGTCACTTGGGCGTGCCACTTGAGAACCCAGGTGTGGCACGCCAAGCTTGAAGAGTTCACAAAACCCATGGGCGTGCCACTTGAGCAACATGGCGTGGCACGCTAGTACAACAATCCAGAGAAGGGGCTGAAGGCAATTGAAGACTGGGCATGCCACTTGAGCAACCAGGCATGGCACGCCAATGCACAGAGGACCAAAAACAAGGACTGGGCGTGCCACTTGGTATCGAAGGCGTGGCACGCCAACCTTAGCATTTCACTATGGCGTGCCACTTGAAGGCTGAGGCGTGGTACGCCAACTACTGGAACCAAGACAAGATCATGGGCATGGCACGCCAGCCTTTAGGCGTGGCACACTGGTATAAGCTTCCAGAGGGGATAAAGGAGGCCAATTACATGGGGCGTGCCACTTGAGTTTGAAGGCGTGGCACGCCATTCACCATTCTTCACTTAAGCATGCCACTTGAGTAGCCAGGCGTGGCACGCCAGTGTCATTCAGAAGAAAAGCAGTGGGGCGTGCCACTTGAGTTCGTGGCGTGGCACGCCAAACAGAGCAACCACTCACTCACAAGAGGAGCGTGGCACGCCAGACCCTGGGCGTGCCACACTAGTTCAACTTTCCAGAGAAGCCTAGCCAAGCATAAAGCAAGGGCGTGTCACGCTAGACCTTGGGCGTGGCACGCCAGTACAAGTTTCCAGAGGCAAAGAGAAGTGAGAAAGGCAAGGGGCGTGCCACTTGAGTTTGAAGGTGTGGCACGCCAAGGTTGCTAGAGGGACGAGCGTGCCACTTGAAGGATTGGGCGTGGCACGCCAAGCTGGAAATGAAGGGCACGTGACACGCCAGAGACGCGCCAGCCACACGCCAGCTGAGAAGTCATGCTTATTGAGTGTTTTCTTTTTCCTCCAAAATGTAATTTTTCTTTTTCACTTTTGTAATTCTTTTATCTTACTAGGAGTAGTATAAATACCCCCAAGGAGTACTGAAGAGGGGGTTAAGCAGTCAGTTTTAGATCCACTTTTACACTTCACTTTTGAGTACCTTTTGAGATATGAGTAGCTAGCTTCCCTCTCATTGAGAGAGGGAGCTCTGTTGTACTTGATGGATGAATGATAGTGAAATCCTTCTTCTCTTCATCTTCTCTTTGATTTGCTAGAAGGAATTTCGTTCTTAATGCTTAGTGTTCAATTATCTTGGGAAAGAGATTGAATGCAATCGGGTTTCATGGGAACCTTGGAAAAGGAAACATGAAACCATGCTTGAAATCCCTTCTCACACTAGAGTAGAATCTGGGTTTTGGTGTTTGGATATGTGACAAATAATCCTCCCTCTACTTGGACCTATGATGGTGTGTGGTATAATCAGGGAACAAGCTTCATCTCTTCTCATGAGCAATTAGACCAAGGAATTGGCTATTGATCAAGATTTGAGAGATTGAGTCACCAAGGGATTGGGGCTCAATCAATCATGATTGCCAAGAGGTCAATGAGTTGCATGATTGAAGATGAGATGAAATCAATTAATCTGGAGAATGCAATATCTCTAGATCCCAATGTTTATTTTATCTTTCTTTCTTTTATTTACTTTATAGTTATTTACTTTTCTGCACTTTACATTTCCATCACTTTACTTTCTTGTACTTTACTTTCTTTGCTATTTACTTTCTTGCACTTTATTGCTTTCCTTTACTTTCATGCAATTTACATTTTCTGTTTGAATATCACTCTCCAATATGATTCGTCTAACTAGGATAATCAATCAACTATTTCTTGCTTAATCCAATTAATCTCTGTGGATACGATCCACTCCACTGTGGGTTATTACTTGACGAAATTTGGTACGCTTTCCAAAGAACGGATTCATTATATGGGGTGTGAATTCCGGTCATCACGCTCTAGACAGAAGGGTGTGTAAGAAGTGTGCGCACGCATAAGCCTGTGCGTGCACACAGAAGTTTTTTTTTTAATGAATGGATCATGTGTGTGTGTGCACACAGGTCCATGTGCACACACAAAGCGAAAGGGGGGTGCAGGCGCACAAGCTGTGCTAACGCTCCCACCAAAGGAACTACAAGCTCGCGTGCAGACGCACAGGCCGGTGCGTCTGCACAAGTGGCGAAGAACATAGTTTTGTGCGCACGCACAGCTTGGTGCGTCCGCACAGATGCCCTGTTTCAGAAAATTCTTTTCTTTTCAAAACCAAGGTTCCAACCCATAGTGCATCAACATATCAACCCAAAAACATTCAAAACATCACAAAATCATGATTCATATGCAATTCAACCTATCTAAACTCAATTTTAAACTAATCTTAAGCTAACTAAGGCAAGCAAATATACAATAAACTAAGACTATAAACAAAGAGAAATGGTAAGAAAGATGTTACCATGGTGGGGTATCTCCTACCTAACACTTTGGTTTATAGTCCTTAAGTTGGATTTGTTGTGGAGACTCTTGTTAGGGTGGCTTGTGTTTCCACTCCTCCTTGAACCTCCATCCAAGCTTGCACTTAGAGGCTCCTCCGGAATCCCATATTCTAGGCATCCGGTCACCTTCTTGTTGATCTCTATGCTCCAAGCTGGGTGGATAAGCTCTCAACACCCTTGTAGCACTCCAACATTCTCCAAAAATCACCTTATTGTGTTTCACACCATGCCTGGGCTCCAACTCTTGAATTGATTTTCTTGAAGAGCCTTGGATTCTCTTGGCAACCAATACCTATTTCTCCACCATGTACCAACCCAAGAAGGACCTTGAATTGCCACCCACTCAATGTGCTCTTGGTTGTAAACTCCTTCCTCGCCAACTTCCTTCTCCTCTTCCCCATCACTCATATCATAACAAGGAGGTTGTGAGAAGTCTACCTCCATGTCTTCCTCAAGCTCAATGGGAAGAGGCTCATTAGGATCATTAAGGGGATTGACCAAGGAGGACAAAAAATCATCAATGATGGAATCCTCATCTTGATCAATCTCCCTCACATCTCTCTTCCTCTTCTCCGGTTCACATACTTCCCTTTCTCCCTCTTGTTTCACTTCATGCTCTAACCCTTCTTCTTTCCCTTGTAGCTCCATGCTCTCCTCTTCTCTACGCCCTTCAATTGTCCCTTCACATCCTCTAAGAGAAATATCTTGATCGGATGAGCGTAGAAGAACCAAGCGGTTCATTGCTTTGGCTATGGTAGCCACGAATTGACCTTGTGTCATTCGGAATCCTTCTTGCTCTTGGAGAAAGGCTTGAAGGTCTTATGGTTCTTGGGTCAAGGGTGAAAAGACTTCACATTATGGTGAAAAATGAGTTTCATAGTTTGGAGGAAAGGTTGTATATGTGGGAGGTGACTCATGTTGGCAAATGTCTAGAGGTGGTATGTAAGAAGGTGGATGATGATATTGGTGTGGTGGTTGAAAATATGGTGATTGAGGATTGTGTTGAGGGTAGGGATCATAGGTATATGGTGGTGGAGGTAAATTAATCAAAGTAAAATCCACAATATCTTTGGGTTGGGTATGTGCATTGGGAAGGGTATGGCTCATTGTAGTGTAGAGGAGGCTGCTCCTCCCAAAATTGATGCTCCAATCCCATGATGCAATCCAAAATTGAGGTTATCAAGCCCTACAAAATAAGCACAACTAAACTCCAAACCAAGAGGGTGAACTCATAGAGAAAATTGAAAATAACAACTAAAGACATCAATTAACAAAATAAACAAAATCCTAATTATCAACAAAATCAAACAAGCAACCAAAAGGTATCGATTCACACTATGGACATATTTACAACAACCAAAATATAGCACTCATGACGCTAGTTCCCCGGCAACGGTGCCAAAATTTGACAATGACCAAAAGCATGGGTTTGGATTTTCGCACTAAAAATAGGATTGACGTTGCAAGTATAGTCCAAACCCAAGCATTGATCATCAATCAAATTAGATTCCTAAAGATTGTCATAACTCAAAACACAATTATAACCGAGAGTATTTAGACTCCCAGGTCGTTCTCCCTAGGAACTAATGCCAAAGAGTGCACACAATTTTGGTTGTGGAAAACAAGTGGTGTTTTTAATAATAAAGAAACAACAAACAAAGAGATAAAAGAACAAGACAAAATTGCAATTAACAAAGCAATAAAGGATTAAAAGAACTATCTATGTAATATAAACAATTAAGACTCAAAATTGATGGAAAAGTGGTTTAAAACCTAAATGAAACCTTGACTTGGGATGAGTTATGGAATCTCTTCCTTGCCATAACCACAACTATGATAATTATCATGAGTTAATCTCGCCTAGTTAACCCCAAACATCGAGGAGTAAGTCAAGCAAGCATAATTGACCTCAATTCATAAGTTCTAACCAACTTACCAACTAGTTGATAAAAAGGCTAGCTTCAATGGAAACAAGAATCAACTAACTTCCAAAGAATTATCACTAAATGTTGGACATTAGGGCTCTAGTAATCCATAAAATCATTTTTTCCCAAGCCAAGGGATGGAAATCTACTCCATAACTAAGCTTGACATTTCATCAAACACATAGAGGGCATAAACATAAAACATGGCAAAATTGGGAAAACAGTAAAAGCTATGAACCATAAATGATCAAAATCAATAAAAGCAACTCAAACAAATATATAAAATCCATCAAACATCAAATTAAACAACTAGAAATCCAAAATTGTAAAACTATATAAATTGGCAAGAGAAATGAAAATATGAGAAAGTGTAGAACAAGTGGTGTAATTAAAAGAGAAATTAAAGAAATACTTACAATGAAATTGCTATAATCCCAAATCAAACTTGAAGTATAAAATGCTACAAAACCTAATTAAAACCCTAAGAGAGAATTTTCTATACTACATTACTCCTACTCCTACTATATGTTTTTCCTATTCTAAGATGGCTCTCTTGTCGTGTGTTGTATTCCCCTTCATATAGCCTCTCAAACCAGCCTCCAAGCCTTCAGAAATGGGCCAAGAAATCCCCAAAATCACGAGTCACGTGCGTTTTTAATGGGGGCATGCGCTGGGACCTGTGCGGACGCAGAGATGCGTGCGTCCGCACACTTCGCCAAATTTCCACTTGTGCGTACGCACAAAGGGTTGTGTGCACGCACACTTCGCGATGCTCTGGACTCGCTCTGCTTAGGTTCTTGTGAGTATGCACAGGTGGTTGTGCATACGCACGCGAGCTAATTTCCTTCTTGTGCGTATGCACGCATCCTTGTGCGCACGCACGCATGGCTGAGCTCTTCTCTTTTGTTTTCTTCATGCTTTCTCCCAATTGCATGCTCCTCTTCCATTTCCTCCAAGCCATTCCTACCTTATTCATCTGAAGTCACTCACAAATAACATCAAGGTATCGAATGGAAGGTAAATGGAATAAAATTAGTCGAAATAAGCACAAAAGAGCATGTTTTCATATTTAGGCACAATCTAGAGAGAAAATACAAAAGCATGCTATTTGGATGAATAAATGTGGGCTTATATGATAGAATCCATCCAATTTGAGTCAAAATATACCAACAAATATGGACTCATCAGTCAACGTTTTACAATAAGAGCTCTTCATTTTCCTAGAAATGTCTCATTTCAACCTATGAGACGAAAACTTCATAAACTTTATCATCAAGATTAAAACAAAGATTCATAACTGAGTATGCCTAAACTTGTTCTTAATTTGCAGAACTTGTCCTCAGCTAAAGGTTTTGTGAATATATCAGCTAGTTGCTCCTCCGATTTAACAAATTGAATGTCGATATTCCCCTTTTGAACATGTTTCCTTGTTGTGTGAAATCTCACTTCAATATGTTTTGTTCTAGAGTGCAAAACAGGATTTTTGGAAATATTAATGGCACTCATGTTATCACAAAATAAGGGAATATTTTCAGCATTCAATTTGTAATCGGCTAACTGAGTTTTCAACTATAACAATTGGGAACAACAAGATGAAGCAGCAATGTATTTGGCTTCAGCATTAGAGAGTGCTACTGTGGACTGCTTCTTGTTTGACCATACATTTAGAGATCTGCCCAAAAAGCAGCAAATGCCAGAGGTGCTTCTTCTATCCACTCTATCTCCAGCAAAATCTGCATCACAATATCCAACGGCAGAAAAATCATCAGACCTAGCATAAAATAAACCAAAGTTGGATGTGTCATGTACATATCTAATGTTTCTTTTAACTACAGAAAGATATGCTTCTTTTGGTTTGGATTGAAATATTGAACAAACTCCAACACTTTGCACAATGTCCATTCTAGAGTATGTAAGATACAAAAGTGACCCTATCATTCCTCTATACCTTATTTCATAAATATCTTTCCCAGTTTCATCCTTTTCTAACCGTGAGTTTGGATGCATTGGAGTGTCCATGGGTTTAGATTTTTCCAATCCATATTTCTTAACTAGTTTTTTGGCATACTTCTCTTGATCTACAAAAATTCCATTTGAAGTTTGTTTTATTTGAAGGCCAAGGAAAAAGTTAAGTTCACCCATCATGCTTATATCAAATTCACTGGTCATGATTTTACCAAACTCAATACAAAGGGACTCATTAGCTGAACCAAAAATTATATCATCAACATAAATTTGCACTAGGATGAAAGAATCATGAGAGTTTTTAATAAAGAGAATAGTGTCGGTAGTGCCTCTTTGAAAAGCTTTTTTCAAAAGAAAGGAACTAAGCATTTCATACCAAGCTCTTAGAGCTTGTATTAAACCATAAAGTGCTTTAGAAAGCTTGAAAACATGGTTTGGAAGTTATTTATTCTCAAAACTAGGAGGTTGAACCACATACACTTCTCTATCAATGATACCGTTCAAAAATATGTATTTAACATCCATTTGGGAAAGCTTAAAACCACAATGGGTAGCATATGCAAGAAGAAGCCTTATAGCTTCCATTCGGGCCATTGGTGCAAAGGATTCATCAAAATCTATTCCTTCCTCTTGATCATATTCTTGAGCTACCAATCTTGCTTTGTTTGTTGCTACGCTTCCGTCTTCGCTCAATTTGTTCGTAAAATCCACTTGGTGCCCGTCACCTTCTTCCCAATTGGATCGGGTACAAGAGTCAAACTTGATTCTTCTCAAATTGATGCAACTCTTCCTCCATGGCTTTGACCTAAGAAGGATCACCAAGAGCTTCATTTACATTTTGGAGTTTAATTTGAGAATGAAAAGCTATATTATTTTCTTCCGTGGCTCTTCTAGAGGATGATCTTGTGTTAGCACCTTGTGAGGGATCTTTTATGATGAACTCTTGTGGATAGTTCTTTAAAAATCTTCACTCATGAGGTCTTTGGGATTTTAGAATTGAGGTGGTTCATTGGTGCTGGTATTCTCAGGAATTTCAACAGTTGCAGGAGATAAAATGAGATTGTCTCCCACAGAATCGTCTGCAGTAGCTAATTCAGGATCAGGTTGCCCAAATTCACTTTTTTCTTAATTTTGGACTTCCCTTTTGTTGTCTTCCACTTGATTTCCTGCATTACAGTCTTCCAGAATACTTGGAGTGGAAATAGAATCACAAAAGGAAACATGTATGGATTCCTCAATAACTCTAGCATCTTTAAGATATACTCTATAGGCCTTGTTTATTGTAGAGTAACTAACAAAAATACCTTCATAAGCCTTTGGATTAAATTTTCCTAAATTATCTTTAGTATTTAAAACAAAGCATTTACATCCAAAAAAATGAAAGTATTTCATATTTGGTGGGGTTCCTTTCCACAACTCATAAGGAGTTTTCTTAAAACATTTTCTAATGATTGTTCTATTCAAGATGTAGCATGCCGTATTCACGGCTTCAACCCACAGAAACTTCGGAACTTAAATTTCACAAAACATGGCCCTAGCCATTTCTTAAAGACTTATTTTTCTTCTCTCCACAACACCATTTTGTTGGGGTGTTCTTCGGCAAGAGAAGTTATGTGAAATTCCAAGTTCATCATAAAATGATTCAAAAAATTGATTTTCAAATTTTTTTACCATGATCACTTCTAATAGAAGCAATATTCAAATCTTTCTCGTTTTGAATTCATTTGCTAAAAACTTTGAAGGCTGAAAATACACCATTTTTATGTGTAAGAAAAATAATCCAACCAAATCTAATATAATCATCCACAATCACTAAGCCATAGTGTATACCACCTAGACTTTGAGTTCTAGTTGGACCAAAGAGATCAATATGTAGCAATTCAAGAAGTCTTTTAGTAGAAATGTCTTTCTTAGGTTTAAAAACACTCCTAGTTTGTTTTCTTATTTGACAAGCATCACAAGTGATATCTTTGTCAAACTTGATTTTAGGAAGACCTGTCACTAATTTCCTTCTTACTAGCTTGTTAATTTGATACATGCTAGCATGGCCAAGTCTTTTATGCCACAACCATTTTTTAGAATCTTTAAAATGAAAGCAAGCTACATTTTGTCTCTTAAGTTCATATAATGTGAGGTCATATACATTATCACATTGTTTTGCAACAAACAACACTTCATCATATTTTTTACAACAAGGCATTCTAATCTTTGAAAATTACCTAATAACCAAGATCACATAATTGGCTAATTCTCAAAAGATTGTGTATCAATCTATCAACTAAGAAAACATTTTCAATGAAAGTAGAAAGATTTTTACCCACTTTTCCAATTGCAATAATTTTTTCTTTACCATCATCACCGAAGGTTACAAATCCTCCATCATACTTATTGAGTTTGACAAAGAAGGTTGACTTCCGGTCATGCGCCTAGAACATCCACTATCTAAGTACCACATATATTTCTTCCTCTTGGATGCTAGGAAAATCTGCAAAAATTCTTAAGTGACTTTAGGTATCGAAATCAATTTGGATCCTTTGAAGTTAATCCATCTTGGTTTTCCAAGAGTATTGAAGTCATAAACAACTTTGTTTGTTTTATTTCCACTATTCTTTTGACAATAAAGCATTGTGATGAAGGATGACTGAACGAACGGATTTTCTGCTAGTAAAGAATTTTACAGATAAAATCTCGATGTAAGTATAGTTTCTAAACCAACAGAGAATCCTTTTGTACAAAAGTTTGGTTGTCACAAGTAACAAATCCCTAATAAAATTGATAACCGAAGTATTTAAACATCGGATCGTCTCTCAAGGAATTGCAAGGAAGTATGATTTATTATTAGTTATGGAAAAGTATAATTTTTGGGATTTTTGAAATAGGGAACAAGAAAATAAATTGGCAAGAAAGTAAATTAATTATCATGAAAACCATTGCAAGGTATGAGAATTGGAAATCCCATCCTAGTTATCCTTATCAATTGTGATGAGAATTGTTTATTGCTCCCACTTAGTTAACCCTTACTAAATAAAGAAAAGTCAAGTGGACCAATTAATGGGATTCCTCAAGTCCTTGTCAACTCCTATAGAAAAACTAGCTTTAGAGGGATCCAAATTAATCAGCAAATTCTAATTTTCAATCAACAATGAGTTTGATGACTCAAGTGTCACCAATTACTCAACCAAAGCAAAGGGAGAAGAAATCCAAATTAAATTGAAAGCATCAATAACATAAATAAAAGAAAGCGATCTTAAATCTGAAATACCTCAAATTATATTAAATAGAAAATCAAATTAAACATGAGAATTCATAAACCAAATTGTAAGATAAAGTAATCAATAAAGGGAAATAGATAAACTAGAAGGCTGGAATAAATAAAAGTAGAAGAAAAACTAAATTAAAAGAACATTGAACCTGGAATTGAGAAGAAGCAACCCTAAAATTAAGAAAAATTCTAAATCCTAAATCCTAAAACCTAGAGAGAGGAGAGAGCCTCTCTCTCTAGAAAACTACATCTAAAACCTAAAATTATGAATAATCAGTTGTTTTTATGAATGAATGCATTCTCCCACTTTATAGCCTCTAATCTGTATTTTTTGGACCGAAAACTGGGTCAAAAACAGCCCAGAAATCGCCCCCAGTAATTTCTGATACGTTCAGCACGCGGCAAAGTCATGCGTACGCATCGTCCACGCGTACGCGTGGATTGAATTTTCTCCAGGTCACTCATGCGCGTGATCCACGCGTGCGCAGGTCGCCTATCTTCGAGGCAGCTATATGAAATTATATATCCTTGCGAAGTCCCGGATGTTAGCTTTCCAACGCAACTAGAACCGCCTCATTTGGACCTCTGTAGCTCAAGTTATGGTCGATTTAGTACCAAGAGGTCAGGTTGGACAGCTTTAGCAGTTCCTTCAGTTTCTTGTATTCCTTCTACTTTTGCATGCTTCCTTTCCATCCTCTAAGCCATTCCTGCCCTATAATCTTTGAAAACACTTAACACACATATCAAGGTATCGAATGGTAATAAGAGAGGATTAAAATTAGCAATTTAAAGGCCCAGGAATCATGTTTTCAATCATAACACAAAATCAGGAAGGAAAACGTAAAACATGCGAATTGTATGAATAAGTGAGAATAATGGATAAAATCCACTAGATTAAGCACAGGATAAATCCTAAAAATGGGGTTTATCAATGACCATGTTTGTTGCAATTTGAACAATGATTTCTATTTGCATAATATTAAAAAGGATTAAAGGTTTTGATTTTTTTGGTTTCTAAAGTAGATGCACCCGTTTTGATGAAACGATTTTCAGCATCTGCATCGTTTTTTGCAACATAGCCCAGTCCAAAATTTTTTGACAAAGATCTGGTTTTTGAGGTTGATGCATTTGAGTCAAAAGATGGTTATCCAAAAACAGCATCAGTTTTAGCGAAGTAACCCATATGAAATTTTTTAAATAAAGGTCTTTGATTAGCAAGTAATTTGTCTAAGTTGTTAGAACTATGTGCAAATTTAGCTAAATCATTATTTAAACCTTTAATCATTTCATTTAATCTTTTATTTTCTACAATGAGTTCTTGCGATGTGTCAACCAAGTGCTTTCGTTTAAAGTTTTAATTTTCAGGTTTTAGAAATAAGTTTTCTTCAACAAGATTAATGGCACTTTTGGTTTCCTTCACCTTTTTTTTTCAATAAATCATTTTCAACTTTCAAAGGTTAATTTCAGAATTGCATTTATGGTATTTATTCAGCAATTTCTCAAAATGATTGGTGAGGTCATCAATAATAACATGTAAATCTTCAATGGATAAGTCAAAGTAGTTTACCTCATCTAATTGATCATGACCAGCCATGAGGCAGACTTGTGCTTCAAATTCAGACTCTTTCTCATCGTCAGAATCATTCTCTAGATCCTCCCAAGAGGCCATAAGGACTTTCTTCTTTTCTTTCTTCATCCTATCCTCTTTCTTGAGCTTAGGGCAGTCAATCTTATAGTGACCAGCCTTCTTGCAGTGGTGACAAATAACATTGCTCGGATCCCTCTTTTTCTCCTTTGAACTCGAACCACTGTTCTTGTATTTGCTCTTCATTGGCCTTCTCAATCTTCTAGCAAAAAATACAAATATATCATATGAAAAACTGTCATTTGACTCATCCTTCAATGATTCAATTTTGGATTTTAGGGCCACTCCTTTTCCCTTTGTATCTGGGCTGGTGTGTGGTTTCATATGCAAGGAGTTTTCTCTCAACTAATCATATGTTATTGGACTCAGATTATTGCTCTCGGCTACCACAATTGCTTTTGTTTCCCACTGTTTTATAAGGCTTCTAAGAACTTTCCTCATAAGTGTTTGTTCAGTGTAGGTCATTTCCATTGCATCCAAGCTATTTATGATGATTGAGAATCTCTCAAAAACCTCATTAATAGTTTCTCCATCCTTCACAAAAAACATCTCATATTCTTTTTGCAGCATATCTATCCTTGTTTCTTTGACTTATTTGGTGCCTTCATGAGTGATTTATAGTTTATCCCAAATCTTTTTTGTCGTCTTGCATCTAGATACCTTTCGATACTCCTCGAAGCTGATAGCATAGTGTATCTATACCACCTTATCACCCTAAGCCTTATCTATAGTCGTAAAGCAAAGGGCGACAAAGCACTATGATAGTTCTAAATATCATACAATAATATCTATAATCAAGGAATATAATACACTAGAAGCCCAATGAAGGAATAAAAGCTTAGAGACACAGAAAACAGAGATACAAAAGTGTAAAGTGTTCACACACGATAACTAAATACGTAGGCATAGGAGTTAAACAGAATACATAGAGTAAATAAGATACACACACACACACACACAAAAAGAGGACTAATCATAACCTACGGAGTTAGGTCGGCTAGCCAAAATATAAAATACAACAGAGTTTTGATTTTTTAAATAGCTGACATCCCATCTCTCAAGTTTTCAAGTAAAAATCCTCTAAGGCAACATAATATACAAAAGTGAGAGACTACAAAAGTAAACCAAAAGAAAAGCTGAGTCATCCTCCGCTATGTCACCATCCGCAAACTCACCGAGGTGGGTTGCGATCTGCATCTGAAAAATAACAACAACATATGGTATGAGAACCGAAGGTTCTCAGTATGGTAATAATGCCCAATAGATAAGATATAAGGTTCCGAGAAGCCAAAAGCAATCCTAGAACTTCACATCAATGGAAAACATTCAAGCTTAATGAAATATATAAAATAAACCATAAACACGGTCATCTAACTTAAGGAATTTCTATTCTAACAATCATCGCTGTCCCACAGCCTTCGCTAACCTACTTTCCATGCGATCCCATCAGCACCGCCTACTAATCCTCCTCAAACCCAGAAAAACACAAATAATGCAAGCAAGTAAAGCATAATTAATATGCATGTATAACAGGTAGATCGAGTAGCAATTAGGCATATTATTCAATTAGGCATAACTCAAGTAATCAAAGCAAACAAGCATGTAGAAAATGCATATGATGAATGTCTATCCTATTTTGGCTTGTGATATCACTTGTCAGTTCAAAGTTGCCAACCCCACCCATCCTGTCGGATGTATCCTTTCTTCCACGTCCCTGAGATATAGTGCCGGGCTTACTATGTGCACCCCTGGGATATAGTGCCCGTCTTACTTTTGTGCACAACCCTGGGATATAGTGTCTGTCTCACTCTCTCCACCCAGGGATATAGTGCTCGGCTTACTCCTATGCGCTCCTTGGGATATAGTGCCCGACTCACTCTTATGGCAAGAAAGGTTATGCAACTGGGATACTACCTCAACCCTCACATCTGAATGTAGGCGGTAGTCCACAACCATAGCCCCTACGTCGGCAAACGGGATTAAACCACCATCCTTGCTAGAAGCATAGCAACTTATCAATCAATGCATATCATACTATCATCATTCAGTGATCACTGCCCACACTCAATAAGTTCATCACCCTCAAACTTTCATCAGTCATCATCATCTATCTCATCTCAATTCATTCTTAACTCTCGAGTTCTCAGCATTCCAAGGATATAGTGTCCTGCTCACTATCAAGTTCTCATCTTAATCATCCTCGATTCTTAGGTTCTTTCAAGTTCATAAACCACGTATGTAAGATATTTTTCAAGTTCCTTCAATTCTCAGTTCCTCATCAACCCCGCAAATGAACTTATGCTAATCTTATCCACAATATTTTCAAAACCTAATCACCGGCTATAAACTCATCATCTAAAATACTTATTTTTGTTCACCCAATATGTTCTCACTCGTCCCAAAGCCTAATCATTAGCTAAGTGATCGTAAACAATCACTAAAGAGGTTTAGAAGACTAGAGGAGTGCTTAAAAACACAAAAATTACATTTTCAGCAAAATAGGGGTCATGCGTAAGCATGCACAGTCCCATGTACGCATGGGTGTCATTTTGACAAAGTCGTGTATGCGTGACTTGTCCACGTACGCGAGAGTTCAAAACAGAAAAGGGTTGCCGTGTACTGATGCGTGAGCATCTTTCCTATCTTTTCCTAGTGAATTTGCATGTAATTTATTAAGTTTAATCAAGAATTAATTATATTTTAGCCACTATGGATGCTATTTTGAGTTTTGTGCAATACTGTTTATTTTAGGTAGCATTTGGCTGGATTTGATGGAGTTTCTGCAGCATAAGAAGCAAAGGAGATGGCAGCGATGAGCGATGCGTACGCGTGACTGACGCGTGCGTGTGATTTGGAGCTTTCCATGGCGATGCGTGCGCGTGACTGATGCGTACACGTGATTTGAAGATTTGCACAGCGACGCGTGCGCGTGACCGACACGTCAGTGCAACTCGCGAAGAAGACCATCGACGCGTACGCGTGACTGACACGTACGCGTGATATGCGCCACGTGTAGAAAACGCTGGAGGTAATTTCTAGGCCGTTTTTGACCCAGTTTTCAGCCCAAAAAGCACAGATCAGAGGCTGCCAAGTATCTTCTCCATATTTTTCCCAAAGTATTTACTTGCCTTTCTTCAATATTCTTTATATTATTTAATGTGTTTTATATTTCATCTCAATGCCATTTTCTGTTTGTCTAACTAAGCCTAGCAAACACTATTGTTGCTTTATCCATCAATCCTCGTGGGATCGACCCTTACTCACGTAAGGTATTACTTGGTACGATCCGGTGCACTTGCCGGTTAGTCTGTGGTTATAAAATACCGCACCAAGTTTTTGGCGCCGTTGCCGGGGATTGACTGTGATTAACAACTATTAGTTGTTTGATTGCTTAGATTAGGCGTTTTGATTTTAATTAGTTTTATTTTATTTTTATTATTTTTTATTTTTTATTTTTGTTTAATTCCCGTAAAATTTTTTTTATTTCCTTTCTTTGTTCTTTCGTTAGCACCCCTTCCCCTGTTTCGTTTTCTTTCTGTTTTTTATTATTTAATAAATATAAAATAAAAAAATAAAAAAATAAAAAAATAAAAAAATAAAAAAATAAAAAAAATTATATTTACAATAGCACTAATATTTTTTTTTAATTTCTGAAATTAAGTTTGGTGTTGCCTAGTTAGTTTTATTTTAATTTTTCTTATTTTAATTTTTAGAATTCTGTTCTGTCTTCTTTGCTTTTCTGTTTACCACATGGTGCATTTAATTCTGTTTGATGTGCTGTGCTAAGGAAAAATAATGGAGAGAGATCACATGGGTTACTACTCCCATCCAAGTAGTAATTCATATGATTGTGGATGGAGAAACTACCCGAATTTTGGTTGGCAAAGTCAAAACCAAAGAAACTTCAATGCTCCATGTTCCAACTATCAAGAACCACCATCTCATATTCATATCAAGAACCACCATCGTCATATCCATACCAAGAACCACCATATTTCTATCCATACCAAGAACCATCATCTTTCTACCCATATCAAGAGCCACTATCTCCCTATTCATACCAAGAACCATCCTCTTTTTACACTTATCAAGAAGCATCACCTCCTCCTTATTCATCTCAAATACCAACATATCTTGAGCTTCTCATGAAAGAATTCTTACATGATATAAAGACAAGTGTCAAAAATGTAGAGAAGCATGTGCAGTCGATTATCAAACCACAGGAGGAGGAGCAAGCAAATTCCTTCCCAAGAGATATAATACAAGATTCTATAGAAGAAAGTGAGGAAATAAATCAAAGGAGTTCATACTCCAGTGAACTAGAGAACTTTCCATCCTCATACATGGAAGAAGAGGAAGATGCAAAAACAAATGAGAAAGATGCACCCATAAAGGAGGAAGATGCACAACCTCCCATGCCCTTGGTAAGCAATGAAGAAGAGATTGAATTCGAAGACAGCTACCAAGAGGAAGAGGTTGAAATTGATGAAGCTTGCAAAGAAGTGGAAGAATTCAAAAAAGAACATAAGGGAATGGAGCTTGCAAGACCTCTCCCAAAGCCATCACCATCCAATACAACATTCAAGTGGGTAAAATTCCAATCCTTAACCTTTACGTTCTCACTTGAATATGGGCTACTGGAGACGAATGGTCAACTTAGAGCCTTTTGTGGCATTAAGAGTAAGAGGAAGACGGTTAGTGGTGAGAGTTGTCAAGCAAGGTTCAATATGGTTGCATGCTCCAAAGTGAAGTGCAAGGATTGGTGTAGAGCTCAATTAAATGGGTCTAGAAGATTGTTTCGATGTCTCTATGAGAATTTAGATTGCTTGCCACCTGGTGAGAACAATGGTGATCCACAAGAAGACGGGTGTAAAAGCAAGGTTTGGGACCCTGGAATTCATTCTCACAATCAACACTCTTGGGGCCTTGTCACTTGCTTCAACTTGCTCGAAGGCGTTATGCGCCTAGTTTGGAATCCCGCTGGCCATTGGAATTACAAACATTGGTGGAGATTCTTGGATCAGTACAAGCACAAATCACCATGACAAGGAGCTCACTACATGTCCAACTTAAGGACTTTAACTAAAAGTGCTAGGTGGGAGACAACCCACCGTGGTATGATCATTCCTTTTCATTCTTAGCTTTATTTTATTTTATTTTTATTAGTGGTAGTTTTCTTACTTATTTGATTTATATTGAGTTTTTACTGTTTTACTGATCATGCAGCTATTTTATCACAGGAATCGAACACCTCAGGCTATATTTAAAAAAAAAAGAGAGCACACGATGCGCAAGCATCGTTGACGCGTACGCGTCATATGGGTGTGCGTGAAAAAAATAAAAGTGAACAGAGAGTTGCGCGGGAGTGGCACAGGAAGTGTGCCTGGCGCACAAATTGGCTCACGTGTACACGTCCATGAAGCATTTGCGTCATTTGCGACTTTGGCACTCCACGCGTACGCGTCAAGCACGCGCACGCGTGGATGAGTAAAATCGGGGTAAAAGGTGTTTGGCCAGAGAGTTATGCTGGTGTGGGGCTGGAACTATGCTGGGCGCACAAGTCCCACCATGCGGATGCGTCCCTGACGCGCTCGCGTCGTTTTCCCATCCTGGCCATCCACGCAAACGCGTCCCTGACGCGTACGCTTCACTTGAAATTCATGCGGTCCACACGTACGCGTCGCATGCAACGCCCAATTAAATCACCTCAGCGCTTGATTTCAAATCATTCACCCCCCCCAAAAATCCTAATTCTATCTTGTTCTTTTATCCTTATATTCTTCTTTCCTCTTACTATTTGTTTTTATTTTCAGTTCTTCCTTGCTTGAGGACAAGCAAATCTTTAAGTTTGGTGTTGACGCTTCGCTTAAGGGTTTTCTGTTTATTTTTATGGCACTAAGCGAAGTGAATCATCTTTACAAAGGAGCACAACCTGAAGAATAAAACGATCGCTCGGATAACTAAGGTGGTTGAGTTCCTTTCATTTTTTTATTCCTTCCCGTTTTTATTATGTTATATTCCGGTTTCCTGCTACTTCGTTTTATTTATTGCATGATCCTTTATTAGTAGATTCATAGGTTCTAGTTTAATTTTCTGTTAAGTGCTTTAAATTCTAAAAGATGTCTCATGTATTACCCACTGAGCTTGACATCAAAAAGAAAGAAGAACAAATGTAGTGCATGAGAATTTGAGTTTAATTTTTAGAGTAGTCTCATTTATTCAAATATGGTGGTATTTTCTGTGACTCTGAATGCATGACATGAACAGTGCATATTTTTTATAGTGAAGTTTATGAATGTTAAAATTGTTGGCTCTTGAAAGAATGATGAAAAAAAAAGAGAAATGTTATTGATAATCTGAAGAATCATAAAATTGATTCTTGAAGCAAGAAAAAGCAGTGAAAAACACGAAGCTTGCAAAAAAAATAAATATAAAAAAATAATAAATAAAAAGCAAGCAGAAAAAGCTAATAACTCTTTAAACAAAAAGGCAAAGGGTAAAAAGGATCCAAGGCTTTGAGCATTAATGGATAGGAGGGCCCAAAGGAATAAAATCCTGGCCTAAGCGGCTAAATCAAGCTGTCCCTAACCATGTGCTTGTGGCGTGAAGGTGTCAAGTGAAAAGCTTGAGACTGAGCAGTTAAAGTCGTGGTCCAAAGCAAAAAGAGTGTGCTTAAGAACTCTGGGCACCTCTAACTGGGGACTCTAGCAAAGCTGAGTCACAATCTAAAAAGGTTCACCCAGTTATGTGTCTATGGCATTTATGTATCCGGTGGTAATACTGGAAAACAAAATGCTTAGGGTCACGGCCAAGACTCATAAAGTAGCTGTGTTCAAGAATCAACATACTGAACAAGGAGAATCAATAACACTATCTGAATTCTGAGTTCCTATGGATGCCAATCATTCTGAACTTCAAAGGATCAAGTGAGATGCCAAAACTATTTAAGATTGCAGTTGTAAACCCCACTATAAGAAAAGACATGAGCTTAATCGAACTCTCACTCTCATGCGAATTCACATCCTAAGCCTATATTAGTTTTGGTTGCTTGAGGACAAGCAACAATTCAAGTTTGCTGTTGTGATGCGTGAGCATCTTTCCTATCTTTTCCTAGTGAATTTGCATGTAATTTATTGAGTTTAATCAAGAATTAATTATATTTTAGCCACTATGGATGCTATTTTGAGTTTTGTGCAATACTGTTTATTTTAGGTAGCATTCGGCTGGATTTGATGGAGTTTCTGCAGCATAAGAAGCAAAGGAGATGGCAGCGAGGAGCGACGTGTACGCGTGACTGACGCGTGCGCGTGATTTGGAGCTTTCCATGGCGACGCGTGCGCGTGACTGACGCGTACGCGTGATTTGAAGATTTGCATGGCGACGCGTGCGCGTGACCGACGCGTCCGCGCGACTCGCGAAGAAGACCATCGACGCATACACGTGACTAACGCGTACTCATGATATGCGCCACGTGCAGAAAACGTTGGGGCGATTTCTAAGCCGTTTTTGACCCAATTTTCAGCCCAAAAAGCACAGATCAGAGGCTGCAGAGTGAAGGAATCAAGTGGTCCCCATCCATCAATTGAAGACTTACGGATTGCTATAATTAATTCTAATTTAAATTCAAATTTGATTTTTAAATAGAAAAAGATATTATTTTAATTTTAAATTTTTTTTATTAATTATGATTAGTTATAAAAAGGGGATTCCATTAGGGAATTCTGGGGGGATTCAGATCCATCAAATTGGAACTCAGTACAATTTACCTCAATCCTTATTTTCTCTTTTCCATGAGCAACTAAACCTCCACTGTTAAGGTTAGGAGCTCTATTTATTTGTATGGATTGATTTTATTGCTTTTTCTATTTTAATTTATGCATGGATTTATAATTTAAGAATTGTTTTCGCTCTTCATCTTATGAATTTGGGTGGAACGGAAGTATGACCCTCTTTCTATTTGAGTTCTTGTATAACTTGGAAAAGCTCTTTACTTGAACAATAGCTTGAAAACATGTTCTCCTAAATTTTAATTATCTGGATTTAATGGGATACGTGACATATAATCCTTTTATTTTTGGGTAATTAGAATTTTTGTGGCATATAAACTGGAATTTGATCATGTAGCTTCTAATTGGAATTAATTGACCAAGGAATTGGCAGTTAACGAATTTTAGAGGAGACTAGAAAGGTCTAAGGAATTAGGGTCTAGTCACATATAGTTTGCCATAAATTAAATCCTACATAATTAAAATAGTTAGTAAGAAAAGCTAATCCAAAAAAATAGATAACTCTAAAGCCTTAACTATCTTCTCCATATTTTTCCCAAAGTATTTACTTGCCTTCAATATTCTTTATATTATTTAATGTCTTTTATATTGCGTCTCAATACCATTTTCTGTTTGTCTAACTAATCCTATCAAACACTATTGTTGCTTAATCCATCAATCCTCGTGGGATCGACCCTTACTCACGTAAGGTATTACTTGGTACGACCCGGTGCACTTGCCGGTTAGTCTGTGGTTATAAAATACCGCACCATGTACTCATGCCAATGGCCGCGTATGTGGGAGTGTAAAAATGATAATCTCACGTACGCATGCCAAAGTCACATACGCAAGAGTGTTTGTGATGAGCGGATATTTTATACACTTTTTAGTACTATTTTCTTATTGTTTTTGGTTATGTTTTGTTAAGTTTTATCAAGTTTTAGTAGGTTTTAGTGCGAAAATCACTTTTTGGATGCTACTTTGAGTTTTTGTATTTTTCCTATGTTTTTAGGTGATTTTTGGGTGATTCTAGCAAGTTTTAGAAAAGTCTGATTCAAAGACAGAGAAAGGACTGCAGATGCTATCAGATTCTGACCTCTGTACATTCGAACAAGCATTTCTAGAGCTACAAAGGTCCAAATGATGCGCTCTTAATGGCATTGGAAATCTAACTTCCAGGGTTATCCAGAAATATATAATAGTTGGTACTTATCTTTGGAAATGATAGCCCAAAACGGGCGTTGAACGCCCTATTGACCCCCTGCCTTGCGTTTGGACACCCCAAGAGGACCAAGATGGCATTTGGATGCCCAAAATGGAGCAAGCTTGGCATACAACGCCCCAAGAGGAGTCTCAGCACATGAATTTACCCCAAACTCAGCCCAAACACTCATCAAGTGGGCCCAAGAAGTAGATTTTTGCACCTCTAAGTCTAGTCTATCATATTTTTGTATTCTTTTCATTATTAGAATAGTATAAATAGAGCAAAGATCACCCTTGCTAGAGATGTTTGGCTTATTCAAACCTTTCACTACTATTTTCTATAAGCTATGAGCAACTAAACCTCCTAAGTTAGGGTTAGGAGCTCTGCTGATTCTCATGGATTAATAATATTACTGTTTCTATTTCAATATGTCTGATTCTATTCTCTTATGCGTTCTCGTTCTTCAATCTTAATGAATTGGGGGTGAACTGTGACATTCATCCTTGTTCTACATGGGTTCCGTGCGAGTCCTGACTCGGATAGCATTGAACTAAAGCTAGAGAATACATTGCGGATTTCAAGAGAGTACTTGGGCAACTTTGGATACGTGACATATAATTCTGTTGACCGTGGGTTATTGAGGTTTCTGTGGTGCTAAGGCTAGAGTAAAAAAAGCAGCATTCTCTGATCCGAAAGATCCGACTTTGTCTGCGGTATTTTGAGTAGGGTCGTGAAGAGGAGTGGATTGCTTAGAGCTTCATCTTCGGCTATAGTGAGAAGCCATGAGTTAACTTGATGAGAGGACATGAGTTGCTCGAATATGGTGGATTGCTATGGTTTAGAAGAGATTAACTTGAAGAGAGTACATGAGTTAGTCACTTACGGCTGTCATTGAATGAATCATTTGTTATTGAAGTAGACAGTAAGAAAAGTTTGTCTGGAAGGAATAAGCATCTCTGAAATTATTATCATTATTTTATTTACATCAATCGGGTACTTCTTTCTTTTACTATTCGTTTATGCTTTCAACAAACAACCATCTTTTCTAATTGCCTGACTAAGATTTACAAGGTAGCCATTGCTTACTCAATCCGACAATCTTCGTGGGATTCGACCCTCACTCACCTGAGGTATTACTTGGACGACCTGGTGCACTTGCCGGTTCAGTTGTGCGGAGTTAAATTTCGCGCACCAGTTTGGCCGTGGAAAATGCTCGTGTACGCATGCCTTATTTCGCGTACGCATACCACCCAATTTTAAGAAAAAAACTGTTTTGCTGTAGAATTCAGTTTTTCACACCAATCTTCAAACATGCATAACTTTTTCTTTTGTTAAAAATCACTTTTCATCTGTTCTTCAAACGGCATAAACCTCTCGGACCCAACTTTAATTTAACTCAAGTTTAATCAAAATTGAGTGTCTGGAGTCCAAGTTATGGCTCGTTGAAGTTGGTTAAAAACAAGGTTTTACCAAAACTTTCAAAATCTTCTAGATTTCAAAACACTCAAATCAAAACCAATTCAACCCCAACCAAAATCAATATCAAAACGTTAATCCTCAATTACATTTCAATCCTTCCAACACCTAAATAATTCCACCTTCCCATCCATTCAACCTTTTATACTCATAACTCATCATCAAAACTCATAATCATCATCACATTATCATCACCCTCAATATTCATCATCAATCATAATCAACATCCTTAATCATCATCAATCATAATCAACATCAAGACTCATCATATTATCATCATAATCATACTCCAACACATGCAACTCATTCATTCTTCATCATAATTCATATACCTCACATATCCAAGACTCCATATTATCATCATCATACACACATCATCGAACATAACAATTCACATACAATTAATCATATACTCAATCTTTCAATCCTATCTTAAAGGGCACTAGCCTAAGTTGCTCACAACATTATATATTAGCTAAAGAAAACCAAAACTATACCTTGGCTAATTCCCACACAAGCTCAAAACACTGAAAATGGTCCTTCCACAAGTTTCCAAGCCTCCAACAAGCAACCCAAGCACAGCCACCACTTTAGCTCAACACTAAGTACTCCAAAACACCTATTTCAAGCTCCAAACAACATATATTTTGATCTAATACATTCAATATATCCAAATTAACACTAGGGCTCACATATGTGACAAATCACAAGAGTATAGAGGTTTCTTACCTTACCTGACGGTGATTTGGGCAAAATCCAACAATAGCCCAAAGCTAGATCACTCATAAACAACCAAAATTATAAAATCTACTCAATAACAAAATCCAAAATTTTGAAACTGTTATGGCAGAGAACTGGAGCATGAATTTTGAGCCAACTCTGTTTAGATAGAAATACAGGCTCGGCGAGAGCTTCGTGTGGCAATAAATGGCATGTGAATCGGAGCTTCGGATTACAAGATATGATCAAATGAAGATCAAAGAGATTAGGTTTTATGTTCTTCGCCCCTCTCTTTCAATTTTCAGCATGGTTCTCCCTTTTTGGTGGATAAAATGAGCTGAATGCTTGATGACTGTGCATCATGTTATGTTTTTCTATACTTTTTCATACAAGAAATTAATTATTAATGCTTAATTGTTAAGTGTTTTAGTGCTTAAATAGTATATTGCTTTGATCTTTTGATTTGATAAATTTTGTAGGAAATAAGTGGAAAAAGAAGCAAAAAGTACAAAATGAGCTCAAAAGAAGAAAAGAAGAATTTTTGGATACACTTTGAAGTTTGAGCACGCTTTAGAGCCTTAGGCCACGCTTATAAAAGCGTGGCACATGACTAAATCAAGGAAGAGCGCTCTTTGGCTCAAGCGCTACGCTCCTCATTCAAGAGCGCTTGCGATACGTAACTGCCAAAACGCAAAATGGCGCACACGCGTGGGTGACAACTGCGCGTGGGTGCAAAAACGCTCCGCTCTCCTGAAAAGCGCTACGTTCTCCTGGAACCTCATTTTAATTCAATTTTCAGTCAGAGCCCACTCTAAATTCAAGCAAGCAAGCCAACAATTGTCAACCAACCAAGGCCACAAGAATCATCTAGAATAGTTAATTTTTATTTTATTGTAATTTACTTTCAATTTCATTTTCATTTGTAATTTAGGAAAGCATATATAAAGGCTTTAGTTTCATAGTTAAAGAGGCTAGTCTGGAGGGGATGCTGGCAGTAGGAGTAGGAGTAGGAGTAGAGGCTGGAGGATTAGAGACTCCAGAGAGCTTAGCTTAGGATTTTACTTTGATACACTTTTTCTTTCCTGCACTTTTCCATTTCAGTGGTATTGAATTCAGTTTAGCTTATGCAATTTAAATTTCTTACACTTCTCTTCTGCAATTTTTCTTTCTGCAAATTTTACAATTCAGTTTACAGTGAGCATGATTTATTTTCATGAAATTTAGATTTCTTGCAATTGTTCTTAGAGCTATGATCCACTGAACCCCATCTTCACTAGGGGGAGGAGCTCTGTTGGTTTCAATGAATTGATAATTCTTCTTTTCCTTTCAATTCAAGTGGATTCATCTAAGAAAAAACTCTTGTTCTTCACAGATTCAATTACTATCGAGAGAGGGATGGAATCTATTTGAATTATATGATGGACTTGAGAAAGGAGTCACAGAATTCAGTTTAGAGTTCATCCTCTCATAATTCTCTTGATTGATATATTTTGGGTTGGTATGTGAGATGTAACCACCCCGAATTGAGATCCTGAGAGCTGTGTGGCATTCAGGATTAGCCATTGATCTTCACCTCTTCTCATGAGCAATTAGATCAAGAGATTCGCAATTATTTGTGATAAGAGAAATTGAATCACCAAGAGATTATGATCCAATTACTTACAATCTGCCATAGATCTGTTTCACATGATTGAGAAGGAATTGATCACCATTAATTCAAGAGAAATCAATATCTCTGATCCTTAGTGATCTCACCCATTATCAATCTTTACTTCTGTCCTTTTAGATTTCACATTACCCAATACCCAATTTCCTTGTTTACATTCTTGCAATTTACAACTTCTGTCAATTACATTCAATACTTTACATTCTCTGTAATTTACATTCTGTTGAATTAATTTCACCCAATTCACCAACTGTTAGCTTAACTAGACTAATCACCACACTAAAGTTGCTTGATCCATCAATCCTCGTGGGATCGACCTCACTCTCAGTGAGTTTTATTACTTGATGCGACCCGGTATACTTGCCGGTAGTTAATGTGTAAGAAATCTATCTTTTACATATCAAGTTTTTGGCGCCGTTGCCGGGGATTGATTTAGATCGACAATGATTAAGTGGGTGATAAGTCTAGATTAAGCATTTTCTTTATTTTTGTCATTTAAAGTTCTTTTAATTTTCTGCTTTCTCTTGATACTAAGGTGTTTGTGTTATTGCCTCACTAAGAAATTCTTATCTATAACATGAGAAATTTCAATTTTTCTTGGTGATTGTGTTTTACAAAATTCAAATGGAGTTTCCCTCATCTTTTGATCAAATAAATTTCATGGGATATTTCCCACCATCACAATATGATTCAAGTCATTATCCTAATGATGGCTGAGAATATCACCAAGAAATGACAGATTATGAGCAATCTACCCAGTGGGGATATACTCCAGGGCCACAAAATGATCAAGACAATTTCATGAGATATTGCCCAACACCACAAAATGATTTATGTCATTATCCTTATGGTGACTGGGAATATTAACAAGGAATGAGGGAGTATGAACAATCAAGTGAAATGAGCTACCTTCCAGAGCCACAAAGTGACTCATATTGTTATGACACTTACACAAATTATGGCCGGAAAGGGAATTTCAATGCTTCATATTCTAATCATCTAGAGACATCATCACTTGATTGTGCTGTCAATACATTCATGCAAGATTTCCCCCCAGGGCCACAAAATGATCCATACTGTAATGAATTCAACAATTACTCAAGTTGTGATTAGAAGGATCAAAATCAAAGAGCATTCAATAGTCCATACTCTATTTATCAAGAGCCATCATCACTTGAGTGTACTTTCAATGCATTTATGCAAGATTGTCCAACCTCACCTCCCAGTTTTTCATTTGAAAATTCTTCATCACTTGACTATGCCTCAAACAAAGTTCCTTCCAAAATCCATACGACTCATTTCATCAACCACAAAATCTATTTCACAACTCTCAAAACTCATTCCACACCCCCAATACAATTTCACCATAATACTCACAAGTCCACAAAATCCACCCTGACGATCGGTTTTTCTTTCGGTAAAGAAATATAAAAATATGATCGCGTTATAAGTATAGCTTCTAAACCAACAGAAAATCTTTTCGTACAAATGTTTTGGTTGTCACAAGTAACAAACCTTTAAAATTGATAACCGAAGTATTTAAACCTCGGGTCGTCTTCTCAAGGAACTACAGGGAGGTGTTCTTATTATTGGTTATGAGTTTTGTAAATTGGGGGTTTTGAAAGTAAGGAACAAGTAATTTAAATGACAAGTAAAATAAATAAATAACTGTAAAATAAACTCTTGGCAAGGTATGAAAATTCCAAAGTCCTATCCTAGTTACTCCTATGAGAATTGAAGTTAATCCCACTTAGTTAACCTTTACAAAAGCAAGGGAAAGTCAAGTGAACTAATTAGTTAGATTCCCAAGTCCTAGCCAACTCCTAAAGAAAGACTAGAGTTAGTAGAATTCCAGTCAATTAGCCGACATAACAATCAATCACGATAAGTTGATAACTCAAGAGCCTCCAGTTAATCAATTAAAGCCAAGAATATAAAAAGCTAAATAAGAATCATAAATCTGAAATACCTCAATTGCATTAATAAGAGAAAATCAATCTAAACATAGAGAGTTCATAAGCCAATTTGACAACATAAGTAATTAAATGAGAGAATTAAAGTATTTGAAAGTAAAAGAGAAATATAAAGTAAAAGAAATATTGAACCTGATAAAGAGTTGAAATACTAAATCCTTTAAGAGGAATCCTAATCCTAAAACCTAAGAGAGAGAAGAGAACCTCTCTCTCTAAAAACTACATCTAAATTATGAAAAGTGAATAATAATCGACCTCCTTATGAATGGATGCGTTCTCCCACTTTATAACCTCTAATTTGTGCTTTCTGTACTTGGATCTGGGCCAAAAAGGGTTTCAGAAATCGCTGGAAGTGTTTTCTGCAGTTTCTGGTGCGTGGCGTCTGTCACGCGTCTGCGTAGGTCACGCGGTCGTGTCATCTGGGAGTTTTTCTTGTCACGCGTTCGCTTCGGTCACGCGTACGCGTCATCTGCATTTTGCTCAAGGCGCACATCCACGTCAGTCACGCGTTCGCGTCACTGCCTTTTCGCGCTAGGCACGCGGCTGCGTCGTCCATGCGTTCGCGTCGCTGCCAGTTTCTTCAAAAACTCCATTTTGTGCTTTTCTTCCATTTTTGTATGTTTCCTTTCCATCCTTTAAATGATTCCTGCCTTAGAAGATCTGAAAATACTCAACACACAAAAATCACGGCATCGAATGGTAATAAAAGGTAATTAAAATAATTATTTTTAAAGCATAGGAAACATGTTTTTCACATATATCACATAATAAGGAAGGAAAAGTAAAACCATGCAATTTCACATGAATAAGTGGGTGAAGGGTTGAATAAATCACTTAAATTGAGCACAAAATATATCATGAAATATGGGTTTATCAACCTCCCCACACTTAAACAATAGCATGTCCTCATGCTAAATCCAAGATAAAGAGTAAGGTTAAAGTGGTGGAATCTCATGCAATGCAATCTATTCTAAATGCAACTACCTAAATGAATCATGCAATTCTAATTGTTATTCACTTGTATATAAAGCTTACATGTAGTTAAATTAATTCATATCCTCAAGGAATCATATATGCATAGCCAAACCTTAGATAATGTTAAAGCACTTTTACAATTGAGATGCGTAAAAATATTTCACAAACTTGCAAGACAATTAACAATTTAAGCAGAGATATATGGTGATGAGCTATTAAACCCTCACTGGATTTTGTGTTTACTCTCTAGTCACTCAGTATTTATTGGGTTAATCACTCTATTCTTTTTCTATCCTTACTTTCTATAACTTTGTTCTTTATCTAACCAATCAACAATTATAGAATACAGACATACAAAAATCATGAGGTCTTATTCAAGGTTATAATGGGGCCAAGGTAAAGGTAAGGGTATATGTATAAGGCTAAGTGAGCTAATAAGCGAATCCTTGATTAGTCTAAAATCTCACCTAACATACATACTATATATGATTTTAAAGTTCCTTAACCTATTTACCCAACATTTTCCCTTTTGGATTACAAGTTCATACATTAATTTTAAATTTGAAATTTTTGACCCATGTGCATTGACTCTTTTTATTTTGCATTTTGGGAAATTTCTTTGTGTATTCCCTTAATTAAATAATGTAAAAGTACTTTTTTTTTAAATCAATGCACATGGTAATCCCATTGTTTTGATCTCACATGAGCATGCTTCCCAAATTTTTATTTTTGAAATAGCTTACTCTTTTTAAATTCCTACTTTGTTTCTATCATCCCATGTTCCCATAAAATTCCCCATACTTAAACAATACACAATTTCTATCTTAAGCTAACCAAGGATTCAACTTGGGATTTTTATTTTATTTTTCTGCTTAAGGCTAGTAATGTGGTTATAGAACAAGAGGGGATTAAAAGGCTCAAGGGGGCTAACAAGGGTGATGTAAAAGTTAGGCTCATTTAGGATAAGTGAGGAAAAATTCAAATGATGGCCTCAATCATCTCTTTGGTATGTATCTATATTCTATATTGGACATATAGATTAAAACAAAGTAAAGAACATCAAAATGAAAAAGAAGGGTAAAACACACAGGAATAAAATTTATGGTTTGAATGTAACCATACAATTAAGCTCAAAACTCACAGGGCTGTGTGTTCTCCAGCTCAAAAATCATATATCAGTTATATATGTCATGCAAGTAAAAATTAAGAGTTCCCATTATTCTCAATGTAAATCTTAGGGTGGCCCTTAAAATCTTAGTGTTGTTCCTTGATGAAATGTTGTTAACTAACTAACATGTAATGCTATTGATGTGCGGAAAACGATCCGACACAAAACTCACCGACAAGTGCACCGGGTCGCATCAAGTAATAATAACTCACGGGAGTGAGGTCGATCCCACAGGGATTGAAGGATTGAGCAATTTTAGTTTAGTGGTTGATTTAGTCAAGCGAATCATGATTTGGTTGAGAGATTTATGATTTGCAGAATTTAAATTGCATGGAAAATAAAGGGAATGGGTAATTTGCATGAAATTAAAGAGAACTGAAATGTTAAAGTGCTAAATCTTAAAGAGTAAGAAATTAAATGGCAGAAACTTAGAACGCAAGAAATGTAAATTGCAGAATCTTAAAGTGCAAGAAATGTAAATGGCTTGAATTGTAAAGGGAATTGGGAATTGGATTTGCAGAAATTAAACAAGGAAGAGTAAAATTCAACACACAGAAGAGTAGAAGATGCCTTGGGTTGAATCGGATCTAAAACAGAAATATAAAAGAGCTTGAAAAGCAGTAAACAGAGAAATTGAGAATGGGAATCCAGATCTCAGGACTCAAGAGACTAGATAACCAAGTCTAGATCTCAATGCCTTCCTAGATCCAACAAGAGCAATTTCAAAGGAAATGTAAATTGCAGAGAAAGTAGAAGAAGCAATTAACAGAAACTGAAATTCAATTGTGCAGTAAGTAAACAGAGAGATCTCAGGATGAGATTGAAACAGAATTCCTTCAATTCTCCAACCCAAGATCAAAGCAAATGTAATTGAAATTGAAAGCAAGAAAACTAAGAGGAAGGGAATTCAATTCTCCTTCTCCGAGACTTAGAAACTCAAAATTACTCAACACCAAAAGCTCTCCGAAAACTACCTACGAAAACTAAAGGAAAGCTCTCTACAAAACTACCAAATCAAAACCGAAAAGAAAACCTCTCAAAAACTTAAATCTTAAGCTATTTATACACTTTCTTCAAATGGTCTTCAAGCCTTGAATTGGGCCTTTGCTCTTGATGGAATTGGGTTGATAGAGGCCTTAGTTGATTGCTCTTGGAGTTGGAGAGAGAACCGAAGTGAACCGGGTTGGGAATTATAAAAGCTTGAGTAAAAGTTTGAGTAAAAGTTTGAGGCAAACTTTTACTCAAACTTTTTACACCAGCTGCCCCATTCTTGCTGCTACCAACGTTTGAGCTAAAGTTTGGGGTCAAACTTTTGCTCAAACGTTGGCCTCCTTATGCACACTCATGGCGCCAACGTTTGCCAAAAAGTTTGAGGCAAACGTTGGCGCAAACTTTTTGTCTCCATGGTGTGTTGCTGATGGCGCCAACGTTTGCCAAAAAGTTTGAGGCAAACGTTGGTGCAAACTTTTGTCCTCCAGGGTATTGATTTGTGATGCCAACGTTTGCCAAAAAGTTTGAGGCAAACGTTGGCTCAAGCTTTTCTCCCAAAAGTTTGAGCTAAAGTTTGAGGCAAACTTTTGCTTAAGCTTTTTGTTCCCTGGTGTGTTTTCACTTATTCCGAAAGTTTGAGCTAAAGTTTGAGGCAAACTTTTGCTCAAACTTTTTGTTCTCTCTTGCTCCTAGCCATTCCTTCTTGCTTCAACCTTTCTCCAAGCTTTCCTCACCTATCATCAATCAACCAAACACATCAAAGCTATGCTCAAAATCATGAGATTGTCATTCTTTCATAATATGTGGCGATTATAGCATAAATCCTCATGAAATTGCATTAATTCATCTATGGTTGATTAAATCAAAGGAAACATGAAAATCTACCCAGTTGGCTTGCTTGTGGCTCAAGAAAGTGCATAATTCAATTGAAAACAAAAGAAAAAGGCTAGTGAAACTAGGCTAAGATGACTTGTCATCACAACACCAAACTTAAAGCTTGCTTGTCCCCAAGCAAGAAATGAATTATTGAGAAGAAAGAATGAAATGGAAGATGATGTTCATGCTAGCAGAGTATTATTGGTAGTTCATGGGGTTTTATGTGGATATGTAAACACTCACTTCTTTTTGACTCTTAGGCCTAGAAAGTCTTCTTCAAGCATCAAGCAACACACTGCTATGACCTCTCATTATTCCTTTATCCTTGGCTATTATTTTGTTCATAAGCTTTACTTGAGTGTCATGTGTAACAAGTTCATTGATTTCTTTATGCTTGACACATTATTCACTATAGACACTTGTCTCACATTCCTTCTTAAAACATTGATGCCCAGCACCTCTTTGGGTTACTAAATGCCTTGTAGTTAGGTTGCTCTTGATAGTGGACTTTCAGCTGATGATCCCGGGTTAGTTAACCCAAGTCACCAAGTGTTGATACACTCCAAAGAGCTTAATAATCCAAGCAGATCCTAGTACAAAGACACCACATGCATATATTCTAAGGTTCAAGCTATTGGTGTCTAGCTTTGTTTCTTTTTGTTTTTCTTTTGTTCTGTTGCCATTTTTGGCTTTTTCTTTTCTCTTTTTTTTTTCTTTTTAACCAAGGACTTTTATTTGATTGAGATTCATAGACAGTAGGCCACTTTCTACTTAAGAGGAGACATCCTAGTTCTCTTATTCATTAAAAGTGAGCTATTATGCAATCACACATTCATACCACCACTTACTTTTATTGTACTTCTATCTAACAGAGAACTATCTCACTTCACATTCAAAAATTTTTTTTTATTGAATTAAAGATGCAGGGGACAAAGCATGCTTTTTGTTCAGTGAAAGTAAACACACAAGCACACACATAGGCTAGCTTACTTATTTTAAGAGAAACAAACATAATGCAAAGACTACTAAACTAACAGTTACTGTTAAGATGGGCATATTCACACTTCCAATTTAAAGCAATTCAATGCTGATAGAGTTAAGTGACAATACAACCTCTTGGTAGCTTCTTCTTCTTTTCTCTTAGCTAATGGTGTGTAGTCTTCCCAAGAGAGTAATTGAATTCCTGCAGTGTTAATGGAAGTTGCTTGTTTCTCAAGCCCTTAAGTGACTGATTAGTGTGTAAGACTTTCTTGTAGGCGTTTGAACTTACATTGGTGTGTGAACACCAAACTTAATCCCTTGTCATGTTTCTTATGCATTAAAATATCCATGTGTGAAAGCCTAAGTCTTTGCTAAAGGTAATAAAACTAAAAAAAACAGACAATGATTAAATGATTTATCAGATTTCTTGGAGCTAGTAACCCTTTGTGTAGAAGGTGAGAATGTGCTTTGAAATGAGATTTTGGTGGAACACCAAACTTAGAATCCTTTATTCTCCCTTAAATTGTTTTGGTGTGAAACACCAAACTTAGCTCCTTGCAATACATACCAATCATTCAACCTTTTTATTGAAATAGCTATAAAACGAAAATTACCTCAGGTTGGGTTGCCTCCCAACAAGCGCTTATTTATTGTCATTAGCTTGACATTCTTCAATTCTTTTCAAGAAGGTTGTAGGTTCTGAACCTCTTTTTCCTTATCCCATTGTCCTCCCAAGTACAGCTTTGCTCTGTGACCGTTTGCTGTAAATTGACTCTTTGTTGCTTCATCTAGTAATTCAATACTCCCATAAGGAAAAACCTTTGTCACCAAGTACGGGCCAGTCCACTTAGACTTAAGTTTGCCAGGAAAGATCTTAAGCCTTGAGTTATACAGGAGCACTTGTTGTCCTGGCTTGAACTCCTTTTTTGTGATCTTCTTATCATGCCACCTCTTAGCTCTTTCCTTGTATATCTTAGCACTCTCATAGGCTTCTAGCCTGAATTCATCTAACTCATTTAGTTGTAACATCCTTTTCTCTCTTGCAGCTTGGGAATCAAGGTTGAGGAGTTTAGTGGCCCAAAAAGCTCTGTGTTCCAGCTCTACAGGGAGGTGACAGGATTTGCCATATAATAACTGAAAGGGTGACTTGCCAATAGGGGTTTTGTAAGCTGTCCTATATGCCCATAAGGCATCTTCTAACTTCCTAGCCCAATCCTTTCTCGTGCTTTCCACTGTTTTCTCTAGGATCTTCTTCAGTTCCCTATTTGCGAGTTCAGCCTGGCCATTAGTCTGAGGGTGGTAAGGTGTGGCTACTTTATGGATTACTCCATATTTGTGGAGGAGTTTCTCCATCTGTTTGTTGTAAAAGTGACCACCACCATCACTAACCAGCCCCTTGGGCACTCCATATCTTGTGAAAATGTGCTTTTTAAGGAATTGGAGGATAATCTATGCATCACAGGTGGTTGTGGCTATTGCTTCCACCCACTTTGATACATACTCTACTGCCACCAGGATATATCTGAAAGAGTAGGAAGGAGGAAAAGGTCCCATGAAATCAATGCCCCATAAGTCAAACACCTCCACTTCCAGGATGAAATTTTGAGGCATCTCATTTCTCTTTGTCAATCCTCCAGTTCGTTGACATTCATTGCATTGGTGAACAAACTCTCTGGCATTCTTGAAGATGGTTGGCCAATAAAACCCACTCTGTAATACCTTTGCAGCTGTTCTCTCTGGTCCAAAGTGTCCACCATATGCTGAGCCATGGCAATGCCATAGTATGTCCTTCATTTCACTTTCAGGGACACACCTCCTAATCATTCCATCAGAGCATCTCTTGAATAGAAAAGGTTCATCCCACAAGAACTTCCTTGCTTCATTGAGTAATTTCTTCATTTGTTGCTTTGAAAATTCTTGAGGTATCTTCCTTCCTACCTTGTAGTTTGCTATGTCAGCAAACCAAGGTGTTTGTTGAATTTGGAAAAGATGTTCATCAGGGAAGTTCTCATTTACTTGATGTGGTTTGTCTTGCTTAGCTTCTTGTGGCACTCTTGATAGATGATCTGCTACTTGATTTTCACTTCCCTTCCTATCCCTCACTTCAATATCAAATTCTTGTAGCAGCAACACCCACCTAATAAGCCTTGGCTTTGAATCCTGTTTAGACATTAAATACTTGAGAGCAGAATGGTCAGTGTATACTATAACTTTTGAGCCGATCAAGTATTGTCTAAACTTATCAAATGCATATACAATTGCTAAAAGTTCTTTTTCAGTGGTGGTATAATTTTTCTGTGTTTCATTCAACACTTTGCTAGCATAATATATGACATGATGTAATTTGTCCTTCTTTTGCCCCAGTACAGCACCGATAGCAAGGTTGCTTGCATCACACATAAGTTTAAAAGGTAATTTCCAATCAGGGGGTGTGATGATTGGTGCTGTAATGAGCTTTCTCTTGAGAGTTTCAAAGGCATGTCTACAGTTATCATCAAAAATGAAGGGAACATCATTCATTAGTAAATTGCTCAATGGTTTTGCTATTTTTGAAAAGTCCTTGATGAACCTTCTGTAGAAGCCAGCATGCCCAAGAAAACTTCTTACTGCTTTCACATTAACAGGTATAGGGAGTTTTTCAATAACTTCTATTTTAGCTTTATCAACTTCTATACCTCTACATGACACTTTATGCCCAAGAACTATTTCTTCCGGAACCATGAAATGGCATTTTTCCCAATTCAACACCAAATTAGTTTCTTGGCATCTTTTCAAAACAAGAGTTAAGTTATGCAAGCAAGTGTTAAATGAATTGCCAAAAACAGAAAAATCATCCATGAAGACTTCTAAAAATTTTTCCACCATATCAGAAAAAATAGAAAGCATACACCTTTGAAAAGTAGCTGGGGCGTTGCACAGCCCAAAGGGCATCTTTCTATAGGCAAAAACTCCAAATGGGCATGTGAAGGAGGTCTTCTCTTGATCCTTGGGGTCCACCACTATTTGATTGTAACCAGAATACCCATCCAGGAAGCAATAATAAGCATGGCCTGCTAGTCTTTCCAACATTTGATCGATGAATGGCAAAGGAAAATGATCTTTTCTTGTTGCATCATTCAATTTCCTGTAGTCTATGCACATTCTCCACCCAGTCACTGTCCTAGTGGGGATCAACTCATTCTTTTCATTGGTGATGACTGTCATTCCTTCCTTTTTTGGCACAACTTGAACCGGACTCACCCATGAGCTGTCTGAGATTGGGAAAATTATCCCTGCATTCCATAGCTTCATCACTTCTTTTTGAATCACCTCTTTCATGGTTGGGTTGAGTCTTCTTTGAGGTTGAACCACAGGTTTTGATTCTTCCTCCAATAAAATTTTATGCATGCAAATAGCAGGGCTGATGCCTTTGATGTCCTCAATTGTCCACCCCAAGGCTGTTTTGTGAGTTTTTAATACTTCAATCAACCTTGCTTCCTCATCCATGTTCAAAGAGGAATTTATAATCACTGGTAATGCCTCTGCTTCCCCAAGAAACACGTATTTGAGGTGAGGAGGGAGAGGTTTCAACTCCTGTTTTGGTTTATCCTCTTTCTTGTCTTCAATGAGTATTTCTATCACTTCCTCTCTTTGTTCTTTCTGATGCTCCAAAAAGTCGTCTTCAAACATTTCTTCTACCAGCCCTTCTATCATATCCACATTCATGTAGTTTTCTTGCTTTGAGGGGTGTTGCATTGATCTGAAGACATTGATTACCATTTGTTCATTATGCACCCTGAAGGTCATTTCTCCCTTCTCCACATCAATAGTGGTTCTTGCTGTGGCTAGAAATGGTCTCCCCAAGATGATTGAGCTGCTTCCTTCCCCTTCTGTGTCTAAGATTACGAAGTCTGCGGGGAAGATAAACTTTCCAACCTTCACTAGTAAATTCTCCGCAATACCATTGGGTGTCTTGATTGATCTATCGGCCATGACTAGTGACATCCTGGTGGGTTTAATTTCTTCTATGGCAAGCTTTCTCATCAATGATAGAGGCATCAAGTTGATGCTGGCACCTAGATCACACAGGGCGTTTTCCAATGTTATCTTGCCTATGGTGCATGAGACTACAAAACTCCCTGGATCTTTGAGCTTTGGTGGGATACCCATCTGGATCACAGCGCTACATTCTTCAGTGAGCATGATAGTTTCCTTTTCTTGCCAACTTCTCTTCTTGTTGATTAGATCCTTCATGAACTTGGCATATAGGGGCATCTGCTCCAGTGCCTCAGCCAAGGGAATATTTATCTCCAACTTCTTGAAAGTCTCAAGGAACTTGTGAAATTGTTGGTCCTTTGCCTCCTTGTTGAATCTCTGGGGATATGGCAGTGGAGGTACAAAGGTCTTCTCTGCTTGTTGCTTTTGATTCTTTGTTGGCTCTTCAATTGCTTCATTCCCCTTTTTTTGGAATTTTTGATTGTTCCTCCTTTTCTTGAGTTTGCTTTGAAGCTTGCTTGCTTGCCATTGTATCATCATCATTGGCTTCCTCTGTGTGTGTTGGCTGTTCCTCTTCTAGTGGTCTCTTGCTACTCTTCAACGTTCTCCCACTCCTTAATTGTATTGCCTTGCATTCTTCCTTAGGATTTGGGATTGTGTCACTCGGCAGTGAGCCTGAAGGTCTCTCAATAGAAATCTGTTTGGAGATCTGCCCAATCTGCCTCTCTAGGCTCTTCATGGAGGCTTCATGGTTCTTGGTTGTCATTTCCTGGTGTTTCAACATTTTGTCTATCAAGGTCTCCAAGTTAGTGAGTCTTTGAGATTCAGGTGATGCTTGTGGTGGGTTGTGAGATGTGGGTGGTGGATGGTAGGCATTTTGGTTGGTGGATTGGTTATTGGATTGGTACTGGTTGGGGTTGGGGTAGTTGTTTTGAGGTTTTCTGTAGGGGTTCTGGTTAGTTTGCTGCTGGTTGTGGTTTTGGTTGTTTCTTGAAGTATTTTGGTTTGAGTTCCTCTGCCATGGTTGTTGGATTTGGGTGTGATTATCTCCCCATCTGAGGTTTGGGTGGTTCTTCCAGGATGGATTGTATGTATCACCATACACTTCATTTGGTCCTTGGTTGTGCATATACTGTACTTGCTCTTGTTGTTGTTCTTCTTGAGTTTCTTCATTTTGCCCCCATGTGGATGATGGTTGGCTTGTGTTAACTGCTGCAACTTGGAGGCTATCAATCCTCTTGGTCATTTGCTCAAATTGTTGTTGAATTTGCTGCTGCATCATCTTGTTTTGAGCCAAGATTGAGTCCACCCCTTCTAGCTCCATTACTCCTCTCCTTTGTGATGGTTGGCAATTTCTTTGATGAGCAAAGAAATATTGATTGTTGACCACCATGTCAATAAGATTTTGAGCTTCTTCTGCTGTTTTCATCAGTTGCAATGATCCTCCAGCTGAGTGGTCAAGTGATTCTTGAGCCTTTAGAGTGAGTCCTTCATAGAAGTTCTGTAGCTTGTCCCACTCAGTGAACATTTCTGGTGGACATTTCCTCAGCAGAGCCTTGTATCTCTCCCATGCTTCACACAGATTTTCAGCATCCAATTGCGTGAATGTTTGCACCTCAGTCTTCAGCCTGATGACTCTTTGAGGTGGATAGAATTTGGCTAGAAATTTAGTCACCAAGTCATCCCAGCTAGTGATGCTTCCTTGAGGAAAAGTTTCAAGCCATTGTGCGGCCTTGTCCCTTAATGAGAACGGGAACAGCAGAAGCTTGTAAGTTTCAGGATTCACGCCATTGGACTTGACAGTGTCACAAATCCTTGAGAAGGTAGATAGATGTTGATTTGGATCCTCCAATGGTCCTTCCCCAAACGAGTAGTTGTTTTGGACCAATGTAATGAGTTGTGGCTTCAATTCAAAGTTATTTGCATTGACATTAGGGGTGAGAATGTTGCTTCCACAATGTCTAGCATTTACAAAGGTATAGGAGGCCAATACTCTCCTCTGCTGTGGGTTATTGTTAACCCCTCCTCCTGGATTAGATGGATCTCCTTCCATCTCGTGATATTCTTCCTCAGATTCTTCCTCTCCAACAATATTTTTCCCTCTTTCAGCTCTTCTCAACCTTCTAAGAGTTCTCTGGTCAGTTTCAGATAAAACAGGAATGGATCTCCCTGTACCTGACATACAAACAAAACAAAAGAAACACCACCCGTAACTCTTCAGTCTATTGCTAGAACGAAGTTTAGTTTAAGCAAAATTTCAAACAGTTAGCGTGTTCGTCAAAGATTAGAGAAACAAAAAATAAAAATGCTAGATCTAGATCACCACCTCACTTAATCATTGTTAATATAATCAATCCCCGGCAACGGCGCCAAAAACTTGATGCGCGGAAAACGATCCGACACAAAACTCACCGGCAAGTGCACCGGGTCACATCAAGTAATAATAACTCACGGGAGTGAGGTCGATCCCACAGGGATTGAAGGATTGAGCAATTTTAGTTTAGTGGTTGATTTAGTCAAGTGAATCATGATTTGGTTGAGAGATTTATGATTTGCAGAATTTAAATTGCATGGAAAATAAAGGGAATGGGTAATTTGCATGAAATTAAAGAGAACTGAAATGTTAAAGTGCTAAATCTTAAAGAGTAAGAAATTAAATGGCAGAAACTTAGAACGCAAGAAATGTAAATTGCAGAATCTTAAAGTGCAAGAAATGTAAATGGCTTGAATTGTAAAGGGAATTGGGAATTGGATTTGCAGAAATTAAACAAGGAAGAGTAAAATTCAACACACAGAAGAGTAGAAGATGCCTTGGGTTGAATCGGATCTAAAACAGAAATATAAAAGAGCTTGAAAAGCAGTAAACAGAGAAATTGAGAATGGGAATCCAGATCTCAGGACTCAAGAGACTAGATAACCAAGTCTAGATCTCAATGCCTTCCTAGATCCAACAAGAGCAATTTCAAAGGAAATGTAAATTGCAGAGAAAGTAGAAGAAGAAGCAATTAACAGAAACTGAAATTCAATTGTGCAGTAAGTAAACAGAGAGATCTCAGGATGAGATTGAAACAGAATTCCTTCAATTCTCCAACCCAAGATCAAAGCAAATGTAATTGAAATTGAAAGCAAAAAAACTAAGAGGAAGGGAATTCAATTCTCCTTCCCCGAGACTTAGAAACTCAAAATTACTCAACACCAAAAGCTCTCCGAAAACTACCTACGAAAACTAAAGGAAAGCTCTCTACAAAACTACCAAATCAAAACCGAAAAGAAAACCTCTCAAAAACTTAAATCTTAAGCTATTTATACACTTTCTTCAAATGGTCTTCAAGCCTTGAATTGGGCCTTTGCTCTTGATGGAATTGGGTTGATAGAGGCCTTGGTTGATTGCTCTTGGAGTTGGAGAGAGAACCAAAGTGAACCGGGTTGGGAATTATAAAAGCTTGAGTAAAAGTTTGAGTAAAAGTTTGAGGCAAACTTTTACTCAAACCTTTTACACCAGCTGCCCCATTCTTGCTGCTACCAACGTTTGAGCTAAAGTTTGGGGTCAAACTTTTGCTCAAACGTTGGCCCCCTTATGCACACTCATGGCGCCAACGTTTGCCAAAAAGTTTGAGGCAAACGTTGGCGCAAACTTTTGTCCTCCAGGGTATTGATTTGTGATGCCAACGTTTGCCAAAAAGTTTGAGGCAAACGTTGGCTCAAGCTTTTCTCCCAAAAGTTTGAGCTAAAGTTTGAGGCAAACTTTTGCTCAAGCTTTTTGTTCCCTGGTGTGTTTTCACTTATTCCAAAAGTTTGAGCTAAAGTTTGAGGCAAACTTTTGCTCAAACTTTTTGTTCTCTCTTGCTCCTAGCCATTCCTTCTTGCTTCAACCTTTCTCCAAGCTTTCCTCACCTATCATCAATCAACCAAACACATCAAAGCTATGCTCAAAATCATGAGATTGTCATTCTTTCATAATATGTGGCGATTATAGCATAAATCCTCATGAAATTGTATTAATTCATCTATGGTTGATTAAATCAAAGGAAACATGAAAATCTACCCAGTTGGCTTGCTTGTGGCTCAAGAAAGTGCATAATTCAATTGAAAACAAAAGAAAAAGGCTAGTGAAACTAGGCTAAGATGACTTGTCATCACAACACCAAACTTAAAGCTTGCTTGTCCCCAAGCAAGAAATGAATTATTGAGAAGAAAGAATGAAATGGAAGATGATGTTCATGCTAGCAGAGTATTATTGGTAGTTCATGGGGTTTTATGTGGATATGTAAACACTCACTTCTTTTTGACTCTTAGGCCTAGAAAGTCTTCTTCAAGCATCAAGCAACACACTGCTATGACCTCTCATTATTCCTTTATCCTTGGCTATTATTTTGTTCATAAGCTTTACTTGAGTGTCATGTGTAACAAGTTCATTGATTTCTTTATGCTTGACACATTATTCACTATAGACACTTGGCTCACATTCCTTCTTAAAACATTGATGCCCAGCACCTTTTTGGGTTACTAAATACCTTGTAGTTAGGTTGCTTTTGATAGTGGACTTTCAGCTGATGATCCCGGGTTAGTTAACCCAAGTCACCAAGTGTTGATGCACTCCAAAGAGCTTAATAATCCAAGCAGATCCTAGTACAAAGACACCACATGCATATATTCTAAGGTTCAAGCTATTGGTGTTTAGCTTTGTTTCTTTTTGTTTTTCTTTTGTTCTGTTGCCATTTTTGGCTTTTTCTTTTCTCTTTTTTTTTTTCTTTTTAACCAAGGACTTTTATTTGATTGAGATTCATAGACAGTAGGCCACTTTCTACTTAAGAGGAGACATCCTAGTTCTCTTATTCATTAAAAGTGATCTATTATGCAATCACACATTCATACCACCACTTACTTTTATTGTACTTCTATCTAACAGAGAACTATCTCACTTCACATTCAAACATTTCTTTTATTGAATTAAAGATGCAGGGGACAAAGCATGCTTTTTGTTCAGTGAAAGTAAACACACAAGCACACATATAGGCTAGCTTACTTATTTTAAGAGAAACAAACATAATGCAAAGACTACTAAACTAACAGTTACTGTTAAGATGGGCATATTCACACTTCCAATTTAAAGCAATTCAATGCTGATTGTTTTAATTTACTAAAGTTTCTAGTTTACTTCCTTTTATTTTCAATTGAACCAAACTATTATATGCTAAAAGGGTAAACTTTATACTTATTAATCCACATATTCTATAACTAATAGGTTTAGAATTGCAAACTAAACTAAATGGCTAAAATATGAACTAAAGTGCAAAATGTGAAAAAAAATACATGAAAAGAACAATGTATAAGTACTGAAAAATAAAAATAAAGATAAAAATATAGAAAAATAAACAAAATAAGATAAAAGAGTCTGTAGTGGTTCACCAAAAAGATACGCCAGAGTTTGCGACCTCCCCACACTTAAAATAAAGCATCGTCCTCGATGCTCACTCAAGCTAGGTGTGAAGGAGTGTCATCACCGGAAGGATGGGCTGCTGGAGTCTCGGTGGTGGCCTGAAGGTCTGCAGACTGGATGAGGGTAGGAGGATCTGTCTGCTGCAGTGGAGGCTCTGACTGGATAGGAATCTCTGGATCTGCGGCCTGAATCTGGTGTGGCTCCTCCTACTATGGCGTAGCCTACTCTGGTCCTGCCTGCTCAGCCTCTCTCTGTGCATGTGTCTCCTCCTCATGCTCGTCCGCCTCCTCCTCGGATGGCTCTGATTGTGTGTCAGGCTCGGAGGGGATGTCTCCGCCAGATCGGATCATCAACTTGAGGTGCTCATAGCGTCGCTTTTTGCGATGCTCAGATCGCTCATATTGCCGCCGGTTGTGGCGCTCCATCTAGTCCAGCTGCTGAAATAAGCGGTGTACGAGGTGATAAACAGGCTCTGAGGCAGGTGGAGGTGTAGTGGTGGTAGCTGGGATAGCAGTAGATGAAGAAGGGGCAGCTGAAGGTGCGGCTGTCTCATCAGAAGCGGTGAGGAATGGGGGTCTGTAACCCAAAGCCTAAAACTTCCTACTGTGAGGGATAATCTTCTTGCAGTCTGCAGCAGGTGGCTTCTCATCAGCAAGCTCCCAAGGCACGTCAGCTCGACGGCCTAGCTGGGTAATCAGATAAGGGAAAGGGAGAGTGCCTCTGACATGGACCCTGGCCATATAGTGCCGGATGAATCGTGGGAGATACAGGTCCTTACCTTCCATCACACACCAGATGAGGGTGATTATAGCAGCAGGCAGCTCCGTCTCATGAGTGCTCGGCATAACAAAGTTGCTCAGGATTTGGTGCCAGAGCCGAGCCTCATCATTCAGATACATCAGCTTGATTCCCTTAGGCATCGTTGTGTTCTTCCCCATGACCCATGGGATAGTAGGATCAAGGGCTATCCTCTGCTTGACATCATCCCAATCAAATCTCAGAAAGCGCACGTCCTCTTCAGCCTTTTGGTAACCGTCAGGCTGATCTGATTTAGGCTGAAGGTGGAGGATGTCCTCAATGGCTTCCTCAGTTACCAATATCTGTTTCCCTCTGAGGTGCACTGCATCCAGGGTAGTCTTGAAATAGTTGCAGTAGAACTCTCTGACCCAGGAAGCATTGACCTCTGTCAAGTTTCTCTCCAAGAAGAACCAGCCTCTCTGTTTGATCTGATCGGAGGTGTACTGCTGTAGTTCCTTTGGAATTTTCAGAGATCTCTCCAGGTACAGGTTCCTGGAGGTGGCAAACACTGGATACTTCAGCTCACAGTATCTATTTGCAAATTTAACCGGATCATTGGCAGTGAGGAGCTGGTCAACCTTCTCCTGCGGAGTAAAGTGCTTTTCCCGCCAGGAGTCATCATGCATAATGTCCAGGATAGACATAGAGGATTCGCCTCTTTTCCTTTTGCCAGTGGTTGCTTTGCCTTTTCCTTTGCGCTGAGGGTCAGACATCCTGAAAAGCAGAAATTCCAGGATATAATTGAAAAACAAAGCAGGAAGACAAGTAGGCAAATAGAATAATAACAAGATAAGCACATAGTGGCAAAAGAGCAGTAGGATTATGAAATGAGTTAAGTATATGTGCATTATGGAATGTATTTGAGTTAGGAATCTGAGATGAAAAATCACAATCCAAAATGTAATATAAGTAGAATTCATGTTAAGTAGGAAAAATAAGAATCATGTCTTGAGTTATAAAGTTAAGGTAAATAGTTAAAAACCAAAGAGAGAAGTTTGAAAGTTAAAAATGGTTAGGAGTGAAAAAGAGGTTAGAAAGTGGAAAGTAGTGGGTTTAGGAGAAAGAAAGTCAAAGTGAGTGGCATTGATAAATGTTTCCTAGGTAACAAGAAATTCACAAATTTAAAGAATAATCAACTCATATTCAGGCAAAAATATCAATGTATTGATGAAAATTCAAATAGAGATGAGAGTAGCAAAAATTAAAAAGAAATCATCAATAATGCGATTTACTAGCCAGGGAATTAAGAAGGAATAAGAATGCTATCCCGTGCATTCATGAATTGGTTTGGTAAAAGCTAAGTAATGCAAAATTCAAAATTGCCAAAACCAATACATGAATGAGAAGGAAACAATTTGCAGAAAATTAGGCAGCATTCCGTCTAAAATTGGATGTTCCCAGGTAATAAACAGCAAGCAGAACAGTTCATATAAATTAAAATAAAGCTGCAAATAGACACAAGTAATATGAACATAAAAGAGCAGTGTAACAGCTGATGTGCGGAAAACGATCCGACACAAAACTCACCGGCAAGTGCACCGGGTCGCATCAAGTAATAATAACTCACATGAGTGAGGTCGATCCCACAGGGATTGAAGGATTGAGCAATTTTAGTTTAGTGATTGATTTAGTCAAGCGAATCAAGTGTTGAGTTGAGTGAAGTATGATTTCAGAAACTAAATTGCTTGAAATGTAAAGAGGGTGGGTGAATTGCAAGAAATTAAAGAGAACAGAAAATAAAAGTGCTGAATCTTAAAGAACAAGAAATTAAATTGCAGAAACTTAGATTGCAAGAAATGTAAATGACTGAATCTTAAGGTGCAAGAAATGTAAATGGCTTGAATTGTAAATGGGTTAGGGATGTGGAATTGCAGAAATTAAACACAGGAAAGTAAATTGCAACAAGCAGGGAAGTAAAGGATGAATTTAATTGCAGTAGATATCAAACAGAAAATGTAAATTGCTTGAAGAAGCGTTCAACAGAGAAACTTAAAATAGAATCTCCAGATCTCAGGACCCAAGAGACTAGATAACCAAGTCTAGATCTCAATGCCTTCCTAGATCCAATTTCAGAATTTAATTGCAAGAAAAGTAAAGATGAAGCAGTAGAAGAAAAGGATTCAAATATTGATTTCTCAAAGGAATGCAGTAAAAAAAACAGAGAGATCTTAAGGTGAGATTGAGACAGAATTTCCTCAATTCTTCAACACCCAAGACTCAAGACAATTGTAAGATGAAATTGAAAACAAGAAAACTAAGAGGAAGAGAATTCAATTTTCCTTCCTCGAGACTCAGAATCTCCAAATAGCTCAAAAACCAAAAGCTCTCAACTGCAAGTTTTAAAAATTCTAAAAAGGACGCTCTCCAAAAACTTCAAATCCTAAGCTATTTATACACTTTCTTCAAATGATCATTAAGCCTTGAATTGGGCCTTTAGCCTTGATGGAATTGGGTTGATAGTAGCCTCTGTTGATTGCTCTTGGTGTTGGGAGGAAATCCATTAGTGAACCAGGCCATGAACTATTCACGTTTGAGCCAACGTTTGAGGCAAACTTTGACTCAAACGTTACTTGAGTGAGGCATTATGCAGCTAGGCCGTGTGCTGTCTTCCACGTTTGGCTCAACGTTTGAGGTCAAACGTGAGCTCAAACGTGGACCTCCCTTTTTGTATGCTTCTTGGGGGCTACTTTGTCCTCTTGTCACGTTGCCAATTTTGTGCTCAATAGAGACTATTATATATGGTTGGAAAGCTCTAAATGTCAGCTTTCTAACCCACTTGGAATCACCTCAATTGGACATCTACAACTCAAGTTATTCTTGTTGGAAGTATGCCCCTTCATGCTGTTTGGCGCCAACGTTTGACCTCACGTTTGAGGCAAACGTTGGCTCAAACATTGCTGTGCCCAGGAGCTCCAACTCTCTTCTTTTTGGAGCCAACGTTTGACCTCACGTTTGAGGCAAACGTTGGCTCAAACGTTGCTGCCTCCAGGGATGCCATTTCTCTTCTCTTTGGCGCCAACATTTGACCTCACGTTTGAGGCAAACGTTGGCGCAAACGTTGCCTTCCCAGGAGCTTCATCTTCAGCCAACGTTTGAGGCAAACGTTGGCGCAAACGTTGGCTTTTCCCCAGGGTGTTCTTCAACTGCTACTCACGTTTGAGTTGACGTTTGAGGCAAACGTTAGCTCAAACGTGAATTCCATTTTCTCAAACCCATTCTTGCAACCTTCTTCCATAATGTTGGCACACCTTTTGTTTCCTTTCTTCACCTACAAGTAATTAAAACAACCAATCAAAGTATCACAAAATTTACAAGGTTTATAAATCAATTAATTATCAACTAAAGTTAGCTTGAACCTCATGATTTTGTATCAATTAAAAGGTGGTTGATTGATTTAAGGAAACCATGCAATTCCAATTCAAATGGCTAACTTATAATGCAAGAAAGTGCATAAAACTAAATGAAAACAAGAGAAAAAGACTAGTGAAACTAGACTAAGATGACTTGTCATCACAACACCAAACTTAAAGCTTGCTTGTCCCCAAGCAAGAAAAGAATTATTAAGAAGAAAGAATGAAAACAAATGAGAATGCTCATGTTAGCAGAATATTATTGGTAGTTCATGGGGTTTTATGCATATATGTAACTTATCCACTTCTTATTGACAATTAGGCCTAGAAAGTTTCCTTTAAGCATCAAGCAATACACTGCTATGACCTCTCATTATTCCTTTGTCCTTGTTTACTGAAATTTTTTTTTTCATATACTTTAGTTTAGTGTCATGTGTAACAAGCTCTTTTCTTTATTTATGCTTGACACATTATTCACTTTAGACACTTGGCTCACATGCCTTCTTAGAATATTGATGCCCAGCACCTCTTTGGGTTACTAAATGTCTTGTAGCTAGGTTGCTCTTGATAGTGGATTTTCAGTTGATAATCCCGGGTTAGTTAACCCAAGTTACCAAGTGTTAATGCACTCCAAAGAACTTAATAATCCAAGCAGATCCTAGTACAAAGACACCACAGGCATATATTCTAAGGTTCAAGCTATTGGTGTCTAACTTTGTTTCTTTTTATTTTTTATTTTTTATTCTGTTGCCACTCTTTGGCTATTTCTTTTCTCTTTTTGTTTTTCTTTTCACACAAGGACTTTTATTTGATTGAGATTCATAGACAGTGAGCTGCTTTCTTCTTAAAGAGAGAACAATCTATTCCTTTTAGTCACTAATAGTGAGTTGCCACACAATCACACATATATGCCACCACTTACTATTATTTGACTTCTAGCTAACAATGAACCATCTTACTTCATGTTTCAAACATTTCTTTTATTGAATTGAAAAGATGCAGGGGACAAAGCATGCATTAGTTAAGTGAAAGTAACCACACAAGTACACACTTAGACTAGCTTACTTATTTTAAGAAAAATAAACATGATGCAAAAACTATTTTAAACAGAAAAGATGCATGGAGCAGGTCCACCTTTCATTTATCGTGCTTTTTCTTTCTTCTTTCATATGTTTGGTTGTTGGTGTTTCCTGTTTCCATGTTTGTTGTCTGTTGTCCACGCCAAAATCCAGCTCTATTCATCGTTTCTTCTACTCTATCTTCAAGCCTCATAGCATTACTTACTTCAATCTCACTTTTCCCTTTGAAGTACTCATCGAAAGTTGGAAACGCTGGATCCATGTTGTGCAGATGCTCTCCGATGTAGTTCAATTTAATTTGACTATTTATGTTGTAGTCGGCTTGGACTTCATATCTTGCATCTTGGAGGGTTGTGAACTCTTTGAGAGCCCTCATATTTTCAGCTTGCATTTGTGCCAACTTTCCAAATGATTCGTGAGCTTGAAAAGCATGCTCCTCTTGCATCACGAAGAATTTTGACTCAAACTCACTTTGTTTGTTCATCATCCTCAGCTGCCATTCCTCTTGCTCTTGTTGGTTTTTCATGTACTGTGAATGGTATTCCTCTTGCCTTTCTTGAATTCTCATATACTGTTGTGATAATCTTCCAATTGCTTCCTGCATCTGAGTCATATCCAGAGTGTTGTGTGGTGGAATGTGTTGTTGTTCCTCCTCCTATTGTGGCTCTTCTTCCTCCATTGATTCATTCCTTTGCTTTCTTCTTGGTAGTCTTCGGTTTTGCTGTGCTTCAGTAACAATCATCATTCTTTCAACGGTTATAGGCATGCCCGGGTGCAACCATGTTGGGTTTGCCTCCTCCATTGGCACTTTGGCTCTCATGCATAAACGCATAATGGTGCTCGGGTAGTGCAGCCACCCTTCGGCCGAATTTTTCTCTGCTATCTTTTGAATGTCATCTGCAATGATCTCATGGACTTTCACTTCACCTCCCATGATTATGCAATATAACATGATAGCTCTCTTCTTATTGACCTCCGAGTTGTTTACTGTGCCTAGGATTGATCTCTTCATTAGCTCATACCAACATTTCGCTTCAGGGGTGAGATCTCCCCTTCTCAAGTACTTGTACTTGTTTTTAGTAGTTCCTACCCATTCTGTGTTGACTACACTAATCTCACTGGCAATCTCATCATAGTCCTATTCTTCATTTAACCTTTGATGGTATCCTGGCTTATCAAAATGAGCTGCCCTTAGTTTCAATACTTTCATGATAGTATTTGGGCTAAAATCTACTTCAGTTCCCCGCACATAACTCCTGTAAGTTGGAGCTTGATCCATTTCGGTTCTTGGGGTGTTGGCATAAAATTCCCATATAATGTTCGCATTAATCTTGGTGATTGGTTAAATGAGCTCTTCCCACCTCCTTTTCCTAATCTTGGCTTTCATCTCTTGGCACTCATCGTCCAGCAATAGGAGTGGAACCTCTGGATATATTTTCTTCTGACTCATCCATTCAAGTTGTAGTTGATGGTACCAAGATCTAAATTTCCATCGATCAAATTCAGGGGTGCTTTCTTCAATCATAGGCTCTTTTCCTCTCCTTCGTTTAGTTCTTGAGGAAGAGGCCATGATTGCTTAATTGGTTGATCTTTTTGAGGGTAGATGAAGTGTGAAGAAAGTTGGAGATTTTTATGTGTTTTTGACAGAGGAATATTTGAGGCCGAGCTTATATGGTGAGGAATGATGGATGAATTGGAGTTTGAATAGTTGGAGTGCAGGGAGTGTGCAACTTTTTCGTTTATGTGCATAGCTTGAAGGTGGTGTTTTATACTCATTTGATTGAACAATGGAGGGTTGGGATGCAATTAGATACTTTGCAAATCAACGGCGTGCATGCAAGTTGAATAAGGACAAAGCTTGCTTCCTTAATGGTTTTCAACGTTCTCTTTCCAAGAGTGTGCAGAATCACTCCTTGAAGCATGTGATGCATCTTTGTCTTCATTCTATGCCCCTCCTTGTCTTGTCCCTTTCATTGAATATTCTTTGACCACCTAACCATCACAACAAGACAACAAAGATAACATTATCAAATCTTGGCAAGAAAGCTTATTAAATTACTATGTGAATTCTCATTCCTTATATCCATTTTGACTGTGACTCTTCTCTTTTTTTTTCTTGGAGGACACCAAACTTAATGTTTGGCCATATAATCCAAAATATTTCTTCCTCCAACTAGTGTTTTTGAAATCTTAATGTCACTCTTGGTTATCTATTCATAAGGAATGCCTAAAAAAAAAATACCTATGATCATCGGTGCATGATTTTAGTTTCATTAATTAAGAACTGTTCTTTTGAAAGCTCTACATATGCAGACACCAAACTTAATGTTTGGTCATATGCTTTATCAGAATGACTAAGCATATAGTCTAAGATTGTTTGAAAAAACTAATTTGGTGTGCTCGAAGGCACACCAAACTTAGAAGTCTTGGCATATGTTTTAAAACAATGTTTGCACTCATGAAAAAAATATCATGCTGGATGATCATAGCTTATTGAATTTAAAATAACAGAAATCTTAAATCATGGGTTGCCTCCCATGGAGCGCTCTTTTATTGTCACTAGCTTGACATTGGGGCTTTCTTTTATGGTGGTTGATGGTTGTAGTGCCTCAATTTGTCCCCTCTGACTGTGAGCTTCTTCTTTGTTGCTTGATGTTCTATCTCAGCATGTTCTAGTGAGATTATTTTGCTCACAGTATAGTAATCATCAGTCTGTTGGCTTGCTCCCAGTTGTTGATAGACTAACTGCACTTTGTCACCTTTGGAGAGCCCTTCTGTTGGGATTTTTTTATTCTTCCACCCTTTGTGAGCCTTCTTCTTATTTTTCTTCCTTTTTCTGGTTAACCTTTCCTCCTTGATAGTAGCTTTAGTTGTGGCACTTTCCTTCTTGGTTATCTTCTAAATTTCTTTTTGAGTGCCTTCTTTTCCTTGCATCTGTTCATTCTTCTGCTTTACTGAAGTGTTGATTACTTGCCTTGAGAAACAGTCATTGATGACTTGGCTTCTTCCTTCAGAATTTTGTTGTTCTGGGAACACTTTCAGAGTAATGCTTTCCTCATGCATCGTAAGAGTTAGTTCTCCTTGCTCTACATCTATGATGGCTCTGGCGGTAGCTAAAAATGGCCTTCCCAAGATAATCGAATTGTTTCCTTCTTCTTCTGTTTCCAAGATTACAAAATCCGCAGGATAAATGAACTTATCAACCTTAACTAAAAGGTTTTCGATCACTCCTTTGGGATGTACTACTGACTAGTCCACCAATTCCAATGACATCTGTATTGGTTTCACCTTCTCTATGCCAAGCTTTTTCACTAAAGAGGATGGGATCAGATTTATGCTTGCTCCTAAATCGCACATCCCCTTGTTGATAAATAGACTTCCAATGGTACAAGGTAGGAAGAAACTTCCTGGATCTTCCAACTTGGGAGGGAGTCCTTTTCTGATGAGTGCACTGCATTCTTCAGAGAGAAGTACAGTCTCCTTCTCCAGCCAGCTTCTTTTCTTGTTAATGAGTTCCTTCAAGAACTTGGCATATAAGGGCATCTGTTCCAATGCTTCAGCCAGGGGAATGTTGATTTCCAGTTTCTTGAAAGTTTCCAGGAATTTGTGGAAGTGTTGATCTTTGGTTTCTTTGTTGAACCTCTGTGGGTATGGCAGCGGAGGAATGAAGACTTTCTCCTTTTTCTGTGCTTCTTCCTCTCTCTCATGTGTATTGATTGGCTGGTCTTTTTTTCTTTTGGGGTTCTCTGTGTTCTTGTTTGACACCATATTTTGATCATTGGCTTCCTCTGTATCTGTTGGCTTTTTGCTGCTTTCCACTGGCTTCTTTGTGGTGTCATTGTTGCTCATCAATGTTCTCCCACTTCTTAATTGTATTGCCTTGCATTCTTCCTTAGGATTTGGGATTGTGTCACTCGGCAGTGAGCTTGAAGGTCTCTCAACAGAAATCTGTTTGGAAATTTGCCCAATTTGCCTCTCTAGGCTCTTCATGGAGGCTTCATGATTCTTGGTTGTCATTTCCTGGTGTTTCCACATTTTGTCTATCAATGTTTCCAAGTTGGTGAGTCTTTGAGATTCAGGTGATGCTTGTGGTGGGTTGTGAGATGTGAATGGTGGGTGGTGGGTATTTTGGTTTGTGAGTTGGTTATTGGATTGGTAATGGTTGGGGTGGTTGTTTTGAGGCTTTTTGTAAGGGTTTTGGTTAGTTTACTGCTGGTTGTGGTTTTGGTTGTTTCTTGAAGTGTTTTGGTTTGAGTTCCTCTACCATGGTTGTTGGTTCTGGTTATGATTATCTCCCCATCTGAGGTTTGAGTGGTTCTTCCAGGATGGATTGTATGTGTCTCCATACACTTCATTCTGTCCAGAGTTTTGGTTGTGCATGTACTGGACTTGTTCTTGCTGCTGCTCCTCTTGAGTCTCTTCATTTTGCCCCCATGTGGATGATGGTTGGCTTGTGTTAACTGCTGCAACTTGGAGGCTATCAATCCTCTTGGCCATTTGCTCAAATTGTTGTTGAATTTGCTGCTGCATCATCTTGTTTTGAGCCAAGATTGAGTCCACTCCTTCTAACTCCATTACTCCTCTCCTTTGTGATGGTTGGCGTTGCCTTTGATGCGCAAAGAAATACTGATTATTAGCCACCATGTCAATAAGATTTTGGGCTTCCTCAGCAGTTTTCATCAGTTGTAGTGAACCTCCAGCAGAATGATCTAATGCCTCTTGAGATTTCAATGTCAGGCCTTCATAGAAATTTTGCAGCACGTCCCATTCATTGAACATCTCTGGGGGACACTTTCTGATTAAGGCTTTGTACCTCTCCCATGCTTCATACAAGGATTCGGCATCTAATTGTGTGAATGTCTGCACCTCGGTTTTTAGACTGATGACTCTTTGGGGTGGGTAGAATTTGGCTAGAAATTTGGTCACCAAGTCATCCCAACTAGTGATGCTTCTTTGGGGAAAAGTTTCAAGCCATTGTGTGGCCTTGTCCCTTAATGAGAACGAGAACAGCAGGAGCTTGTAAGTTTCAGGATTCACACCATTGGATTTGACAGTGTCACAAATCCTTAAGAAGGTAGATAGATGTTGATTTGGGTCCTCCAATGGTCCTCCCCCAAACGAGCAGTTATTTTGGACCAATGTGATGAGTTGTGGCTTCAGTTCAAAGTTATTTGCATTGACATTAGGGGTGAGAATGCTGCTTCCACAATGTCTAGCATTTGCAAAGGTGTAGGAGGCCAATACTCTCCGCTGTTGTGGGTGATTGTTAACTCCTCCTCCTGGATTAGATGTATCTCCTTCCATCTCGTGATATTCTTCCTCAGATTCTTCTTCTCCAACAATATTTTTCCCTCTTTCAGCTCTTCTTAACCTTCTAAGAGTTCTCTGGTCAGCTTCAGATAAAACAGGAATGGATCTCCCTGTACCTGACATACAAACAAAACAAAAGAAACACCAACAATAACACTTCAATCTATTGCTAGAATGAAGTTTAGTTTAAGCAAAAATTCGAACAGTTAGTGGGTTAGTCCAAGATTAAAGAATCAGAAAAGAAAAAGTGCTTGATCTAGATCTCCACTTCACGTAATCATTGTCAATCTATTTCAATCCCCGGCAACGGCGCCAAAAACTTGATGTGCGGAAAATGATCCGACACAAAACTCACCGGCAAGTGCACCGGGTCGCATCAAGTAATAATAACTCACATGAGTGAGGTCGATCCCACAGGGATTGAAGGATTGAGCAATTTTAGTTTAGTGATTGATTTAGTCAAGCGAATCAAGTGTTGAGTTGAGTGAAGTATGATTTCAGAAACTAAATTGCTTGAAATGTAAAGGGGGTGGGTGAATTGCAAGAAATTAAAGAGAACAGAAAATAAAAGTGCTGAATCTTAAAGAACAAGAAATTAAATTGCAGAAACTTAGATTGCAAGAAATGTAAATGACTGAATCTTAAGGTGCAAGAAATGTAAATGGCTTGAATTGTAAATGGGTTAGGGATGTGGAATTGCAGAAATTAAACACAGGAAAGTAAATTGCAACAAGCAGGGAAGTAAAGGATGAATTTAATTGCAGTAGATCTCAAACAGAAAATGTAAATTGCTTGATGAAGCGTTCAACAGAGAAACTTAAAATAGAATCTCCAGATCTCAGGACCCAAGAGACTAGATAACCAAGTCTAGATCTCAATGCCTTCCTAGATCCAATTTCAGAATTTAATTGCAAGAAAAGTAAAGATGAAGCAATAGAAGAAAAGGATTCAAATATTGATTTCTCAAAGGAATGCAGTAAAGAAAACAGAGAGATCTTAAGGTGAGATTGAGACAGAATTTCCTCAATTCTTCAACACCCAAGACTCAAGACAATTGTAAGATGAAATTGAAAACAAGAAAACTAAGAGGAAGAGAATTCAATTTTCCTTCCTCGAGACTCAGAATCTCCAAATAGCTCAAAAACCAAAAGCTCTCAACTGCAAGTTTTAAAAATTCTAAAAAGGACGCTCTCCAAAAACTTCAAATCCTAAGCTATTTATACACTTTCTTCAAATGATCATTAAGCCTTGAATTGGGCCTTTAGCCTTGATGGAATTGGGTTGATAGTAGCCTCTGTTGATTGCTCTTGGTGTTGGGAGGAAATCCATTAGTGAACCAGGCCATGAACCATTCACGTTTGAGCCAACATTTGAGGCAAACATTGACTCAAACGTTACTTGAGTGAGGCATTATGCAGCTAGGCCGTGTGCTGTCTTCCACGTTTGGCTCAACGTTTGAGGTCAAACGTGAGCTCAAACGTGGACCTCCCTTTTTGTATGCTTCTTGGGGGCTACTTTGTCCTCTTGTCGCGTTACCAATTTTGTGCTCAATAGAGACTATTATATATGGTTGGAAAGCTCTGAATGTCAGCTTTCTAACCCACTTAGAATCACCTCAATTGGACATCTACAACTCAAGTTATTCTTGTTGGAAGTATGCCCCTTCATGCTGTTTGGCGCCAACGTTTGACCTCACGTTTGAGGCAAACGTTGTCTCAAACGTTGCTGTGCCCAGGAGCTCCAACTCTCTTCTTTTTGGAGCCAACGTTTGACCTCACGTTTTAGGCAAACATTGGCTCAAACGTTGCTGCCTCCAGGGATGCCATTTCTCTTCTCTTTGGCGCCAACGTTTGACCTCACGTTTGAGGCAAACGTTGGCGCAAACGTTGCCTTCCCAGGAGCTTCATCTTCAGCCAACGTTTGACCTCAACGTTTGAGGCAAACGTTGGCGCAAACGTTGGCTTTTTCCCAGGGTGTTCTTCAACTGCTACTCACGTTTAGGTTGACGTTTGAGGCAAACGTTAGCTCAAACGTGAATTCCATTTTCTCAAACCCATTCTTGCAACCTTCTTCCATAATGTTGGCACACCTTTTGTTTCCTTTCTTCACCTACAAGTAATCAAAACAACCAATCAAAGTATCACAAAATTCACAAGGTTTATAAATCAATTAATTATCAACTAAAGTTAGCTTGAACCTCATGATTTTGTATCAATTAAAAGGTGGTTGATTGATTTAAGGAAACCATGCAATTCCAATTCAAATGGCTAATTTATAATGCAACAAAGTGCATAAAACTAAATGAAAACAAGAGAAAAAGACTAGTGAAACTAGGCTAAGATGACTTATCATCAAAAGCATCATGAAACAGTAATATGAACAGTATAAATATCCCAGCGAGACCAAAATTGTAGAATAGGTAAAACAAGCAACAAGTACGGCGCAATTATCAGGCCTAAATCCACTAACCACATCCTAGTTACCTAACCACCTAGAATCTACTACAAACATGCATCTCTAACTAGCCTAATTTGAACATAATTGGAAAAATAAGCAAATAACTACAAGTGATAGAGAAATTGGCATTTGGCGGAACCTGGTGTGTGGAAGAACAAATTTATGGAACAGAGAGATGATGGGGGTGTGGTGGTGGTGCTGACGCGGCGGTGAAGGGCGGTTGGCGCGGCGATGGATGGCTGTTCGGTGGCAGGGGGGTTTCGGGTAGGGTTTAATGGTGGAGGGGTGGGTAAGAAGGGAGCAAGGGAGGTGAAGCTGTGTTGGTGGTCGGTGGTGGGAGGCAGCGCTAGTGGCGTGGTGGTGGTTGCTGGCCATGGTGGGGGCAGCGGTGGTGGAGGGAAGAAGAGAGAGACGAAGGGGAGGGAAGGAAGAAGGAGAGAAGGGGAGAGGGGGGGTGTCGGGTGGTGCTCTGGGTGGTTGGGGGCGGTGCGGCGGTCGGAGTGGTGGTTGGGGGTGGTGGTGTTTGGGTGGGGAGCAGAGAGGGAGCAAAGGGGGGGTTGGGGGGGAAGAGAATGGTGATGCTGGGGAGGGGGGGATAGGGTTTCGCGTGGTTGGGGTTAGTGATTTTGAATCCACGCGAACGCGTGGGGCACACGATCGCGTGGCTAGGGGAAATGGGATTGACGCGGTCGCGTGATTGACGCGATCGCGCGGGTTGGGTACAAGATGGATGACGCGGACGCGTGAGGCATGCAACCGCGTCGCTGTAAATTGTGCTAAGCGCACAATTCCAGCGTCGTTTCAGCGCAACTCTTTGTCTCCATTAGAGTTCCAAGCTATCCACGCGATGCGGACGCGTCGCTCATGCGATGCGGACGCGTCGCTCACGCGACGCGGACGTGTCGCTTACGCTTTCGCGTGGGATGGGTGTTTTGCAAGTGACGCGTTCGCGTCAGGGACGCAAACGCGTGAGCCGTTTTATGCTAAACGCACACCAGCCGCACGATTCCAGTCCAGATTTTTGGGCGTTGGATTTTTACGCCGATTTCCAGATCACGCGTTTGCGTGAGTGACGCGGACATGTGGGAGGTGTTTTTCGCGACTGACGAGAACGCATTATGATGAGCGGATAATTTATACGCATTTTGGCATTGTTTTTAGTATGTTTTTAGTAGAATCTAGTTACTTTTAGGGATGTTTTCATTAGTTTTTATGTTAAATTCACAATTCTGGACTTTACTATGAGTTTATGTGTTTTTCTGTGATTTCAGGTAATTTCTGGCTGAAATTGAGGGACTTGAGCAAAAATCAGATTCAAAGGTTAAAGAAGGACTGCTGATGCTGTTGGATTCTAACCTCCCTACACTCAAAGTGGATTTTCTAGAGCTACAGAACTCAAAATGGAGCGCTTCCAATTGCGTTAGAAAGTAGACATTCAGGGCTTTCCATCAATGTATAATAGTTCATACTTTGAACGCGTTTAAACGACGTAAAAGGGCATTGAACACCAGTTCTACGCTGCTGTCTAGAGTTAAACGCTAGAAACAAGTCACAAACCAGAGTTGAACACCAGAAATACATTACAACCTGGCGTTCAACTCCAGAAAGAGCCTCTGCACGTGTAACATTCAAGCTCAGCCCAAGCACACACCAAGTGGGCCCCGGAAGTGGATTTATGCATCAATTACTTACTTCTGTAAATCCTAGTAACTAGTTTATTATAAATAGGACTTTTTACTATTGTATTAGACATCTTGGGAATCATCTTTGGATTATATTTTTATCTATTGATCACGTTTTGGGGGCTGGCCATTCGGCCATGCCTGGACCTTTCACTTATGTATTTTCAACGGTAGAATTTCTACACTCCATAGATTAAGGTGTGGAGCTCTGCTGTTCCTCAAAGATTAATGCAAAGTACTACTGTTTTTCTATTCCATTCAACTTATTCCGCTTCTGAGATATTCATTCGCACTTCAACCTGAATGTGATGAACGTGACAATCATCATCATTCCTTATGAACGCGTGCCTGATAACCACTTCCGTTCTAACTTAGATTGAATGAGTATCTCTTAGATCTCTTAATCAGAATCTTCGTGGTGTAAGCTAGATTGATGGCGGCATTCATGAGAATCCGGAAAGTCTAAACCTTGTCTGTGGTATTCTGAGTAGGGTTCAGGGATTAAATGACTGTGACGAGCTTCAAACTCGCGAGTACTGGGCGTAGTGACAGACGCAAAAGGAGGGTGAATCCTATTCCAGTATGATCGAGAACCTCAGATGATTAGCCGTGCTGTGGCAGAGCATTTGGACCATTTTCATAAGAGGATAGGATGCAGCCATTGGCAAGGGTGACGCCTTCAGACGATTAGCCATGCAGTGACAGCGCATCGGACCATTTTCCAGAGAGGATCAAAAGTAGCCATTGACAGCGGTGATATCCTTACATAAAGCCAGCCATAGAAAGGAGTAAGACTGATTGGATGAAGACAGCAAGAAAGTAGAAGTTTAGAGGGACGAAAGCATCTCCATGCATTTATCTGAAATTCTCACCAAGGATTTACATAAGTATTTCTATCCCTATTTTATTATTTATTTTCGAAAACTCCATAACCATTCTATATCCGCCTGACTGAGATTTACAAGATGACTACAACTTGCTTCATACCAACAATCTCCGTGGGATCGACCCTTACTCGCGTAAGGTTTATTACTTGGACGACCCAGTGCACTTGCTGGTTAGTTGTGCGAAGTTGTGATAAAAAGTTGAGATTACAATTGAGTGTACCATGTTGATGGCGCCATTGATGATCACAATTTCGTGCACCAAGTTTTTGGCACCGTTGCCGGGGATTGTTCGAGTTTGGACAACTGACGGTTAATCTTGTTACTCAGATTAGGTAATTTTCTTTTTGTTTTCTTTTCAAAAATTTTTCAAAAATCTTTCAAAAATTCCTCATCTGTTTTCGAAAAAATAAATAAATAAATAAATCTTTTCAAAAATATATTTTTCTTCAGAATTTTTAAGAATGAATTCTAGTGTTTCATGAAGCATGTTGAAGCATGGCTGGCTATAAAGTCATGTCTAAATTCTTTTGGACTGAGGTTTTGGCCTAAAATTGAATGAATTACTCTCATATTCATGCTAAAGCTTGATTGGCTATTAAGCCATGTCTAACCCTCAGATTGGAGCTTTAGACTAAGAGTGCAAGATTCCTGGAATTCATATTAAAAATTTTGGAATCCTTATTTTTCTTTTTCAATTAATTTTCGAAAAATACAAAAAAAATTAGAAAATCATAAAAATCAAAAATATTTTGTGTTTCTTGTTTGAGTCTTGAGTCAATTTTTAAAGTTTGGTGTCAATTGCATGTTCATCTTGCATTTTTCGAAAAAATTCATGCATTCATGGTGTTCTTCATGATCTTCAAGTCGTTCTTGGTAAGTCTTCTTGTTTGATCTTGATGTTTTCTTGTTTTGCATCTTTTCTTGTTTTTCATGTGCATTTTTGCATTCATAGTGTCTAAACATGAAAGATTTATAAGTTTGGTGTCTTGCATATTTTCTTTGCATATAAAAATTTTCAAAAATAAGTCTTGATGTTCATCATGACATTCAAAGTGTTCTTGGTGTTCATCTCGACATTCATAGCATTCTTGCATACATTCCTTGCTTTGATCCATAACTTTCATGCATTGCATCATTTTGCATGTTTTTCTCTCTCATCATAAAAATTCAAAAAATAAAAAAAATATCTTCCCCTTTTTCTCTCTCAAAATTTTGAAAATTAGATTTGACTTTTTCAAAAATTTTTAAAATCTAGTTGTTTTTTTTTATGAGTCAAATCAAATTTTCAATTTAAAAAGCTTATCTTTTTCAAAATCTTTTTCAAAAATTAAATCTTTTCCATTTTTCTTATTTATTTTCGAAAATTTTAAAAAATATTTTTCAAAAATATTTTTCTTATCTTTATCTCATAATTTTTGAAAGTATCATCATCAATTAATGTTTTGATTCAAAAATTTCAAGTTTGTTACTTGCTTGTTAAGAAAGATTCAAACTTTGAGTTCCAGAATCATATCTTATGATTTCTTGTGAATCAAGTCATTAATTGTGATTTTAAAAATTAAATCTTTTTCAAAACTAATTTCAATCATATCTTTTCAAAAATATCTTATCTTTTCAAAATTGGTTTTCAAATTTGTTTCAACTAACTAACTAACTTTTTGTTTGTTTCTTATCTTTTTCAAAACTACCTAACTAACTCTCTCTCTCTAATTTTCGAAAATATCTTCCCTCTTTTCCAAAAATTTCTTTTTAATTAACTAATTATTTTAATTTTTTATTTTAATTTTCGAAAACTAACCTTTTTTCAAAAAACTATTTTCGAAAATCACTAACCCTTTTTCAAAAATAATTTTCGAAAATCCTTCTCCCTCATCTCCTTCTAATTATTTATTCATCTACTAACACTGCTCCTATCCTTACCCTTGTGTTTGGATTCTTCATTCTTCTTCACCCCTATTCCTTTTCTTCTTCTACTAACAATAAGGAACCTCTTTACTGTGACATAGAGGATTCCTCTTCTTTTCTTGTTCTCTTCTCTTTCTTATGAGTAGGAACAAGGAAAAAGGCATTCTTGTTGAAGCTGATCCAGAACCTGAAAGGACTCTGAAGAGGAAACTAAGAGAAGCTAAATTACAACAATCGAGAGACAACTTTATTGAAAATTTCGAACAAGTAAAGGAGATGGCAGCCGAACCCAACAACAATAATGCAAGGAGAATGCTTGGTGACTTTACTGCACCTAATTCTAATTTACATGGAAGAAGTATCTCCATTCCTGCCATTGGAGCAAACAATTTTGAGCTGAAACCTCAGCTAGTTTCTCTGATGCAACAGAACTGCAAGTTTCATAGACTTCCATCTGAAGATCCTTTTCAGTTATTAACTGAATTCTTGCAGATATGTGATACTGTGAAGACTAATGGAGTAGATCCTGAAGTCTACAGGCTCATGCTTTTCCCTTTTACTGTAAGAGACAGAGCTAGAGTGTGGTTGGACTCTCAACCCAGAAATAGCCTGAACTCTTGGGACAAGCTGGTCACGACTTTCTTAGCCAAGTTCTTTCCTCCTCAAAAGCTGAGCAAGCTTAGAGTGGATGTTCAAACCTTCAGACAGAAAGAAGGTGAATCCCTCTATGAAGCTTGGGAAAGATACAAGCAACTGACCAAAAAGTGTCCTTCTGACATGCTTTCAGAATGGACCATCCTGGATATATTCTATGATGGTCTATCTGAATTGGCTAAGATGTCATTGGATACTTCTGCAGGTGGATCCATTCACCTAAAGAAAACACCTGCAGAAGCTCAAGAACTCATTGACATGGTTGCTAATAACTAGTTCATGTACACTTCTGAGAGGAACCCTGTGAGTAATGGGACGCCTATGAAGAAGAGAGTTCTTGAAATTGATGCTCTGAATGCCATATTGGCTCAGAACAAAATATTGACTCAGCAAGTCAATATGATTTCTCAGAGTCTGAATGGAATGCAAGCTGCATCCAACAGTACTCAAGAGGCATCTTCTGAAGAAGAAGCTTATGATCCTAAAAACCCTGCAATAGCAGAGGTAAATTATATGGGTGAACCTTATGGAAACACCTATAACCCATCATGGAGAAATCATCCAAATTTCTCATGGAAGTATCAAAAGCCTCAACAAGGCTTTAATAATGGTGGAAGAAATAGGTTTAACAATAGTAAACCTTTTCCATCATCCACTCAGCAACAGACAGAGAACTCTGAACAAAATACCTCTAATTTAGCAAACTTAGTCTCTGATCTATCTAAGGCCACTGTGAGTTTCATGAATGAAACAAGGTCATCCATTAGAAATTTGGAGGCACAAGTGGGCCAGCTGAGTAAAAGGATCACTGAAATCCCTCCTAGTACTCTCCCAAGCAATACAAAAGAAAATCCAAAAGGAGAGTGCAAGGCTATTGAATTAATCACCATGGCCGAACCTGTGATGGAAGGAGAGGACATGAATCCCAAGGAGGAAGACCTCCTGGGACGTCCAGTGATCAATAAGGAGCTTCCCTTTGAGGAACCAAAGGAATCTGAGACTCATCTAGAGACCATAGAGATTCCATTAAACCTCCTTATGTCATTTATGAGCTCTGATGAGTATTCCTCTTCTGAAGAGAATGAGGATGTTACTGAAGAGCAAGCTGCCAAGTTTCTTGGTGCAATCATGAAGCTGAATGCCAAATTATTTGGTATTGGGACTTGGGAAGATGAACCTCCCTTGTTCACCAATGAACTAAGTGTTCTGAATCAACTGAGATTGCCTCAGAAGAAATAGGATCCTGGAAAATTCTAAATACCTTGTACCATAGGCACCATGACCTTTGAGAAGGCTCTGTGTGACCTTGGTTCAGGGATAAATCTCATGCCCCTCTCTGTAATAGAGAAACTGGGAATCTATGGGGTGCAAGCCACTAAAATCTCATTAGAGATGGCAGACAATTCAAGAAAACAGGCTTATGGATAAGTAGAGGACGTGTTAGTAAAGGTTGAAGGCCTTTACATCCCTACTGATTTCATACTCCTAGATACTGGGAAGGATGAGGATGAATTCATCATCCTTGGAAGACCCTTCCTAGCCACAGCAAGAACTGTGATTGATGTGGATAGAGGAGAATTGATCCTTCAATTAAATGAGGACAACCTTGTGTTTAAAACTCAAGGATCTCTCTCTGTACCCATGGAGAGGAAGCACAGTAAGCTTCTCTCATTGCAGAGTCAACCAGAGCCCCCACAGTCAAACTCTAAGTTTGGTGTTGGGAGGCCACAACCAAACTCTGAGTTTGGTGTTGAACTCCCATATCCAAACTCTAAGTTTGGTGTTGGAGAGTCTCAACAATGCTCTGAACATCTGTGAGGCTCCATGAGAGCCCACTGTCAAGCTATTGACATTAAAGAAGCACTTGTTGGGAGGCAACCGAATGTTTATCTAATTTCTATTTTTATTGTTTTTCATGTTTTATTAGGTTCATGATCATGTGGAGTCACAAAATAAATATAAAAATTGAAAATGGAATCAAAGACAGCAGAAGAAAAATCACACCCTGGAGGAAGACCTTACTGGCGTTTAAACGCCAGTAAGAAGCATCTGGCTGGCATTCAACGCCAGAACAGAGCATGGTTCTGGCGCTGAACGCCCAAAATGGGCAGCATCTGGGCGTTTGAACGCCAGAATTGCACCCTGGAGAAGAGCTGGCGTTGAACGCCCAGAACAAGCATGGTTCTGGCGTTCAACGCCAGAAATGGGCAACAAATGGGCGTTCAACGCCTAGAACAAGCATGGTTCTGGCGTTCAACGCCAAAAATGGGCAACAAATGGGCGTTCAACGCCCAGAACAAGCACCAATCTGGCGCTGAACGCCCAGAGTTGTGTGCAAGGGCATTTTGCATGCCCAATTTGGTGCAAGGTTGTAAATCCTTGAACACCTCAGGATCTGTGGACCCTACAGGATCCCCACCTACCTCACCATCTCTCTATCCATTCATGGTCATCCCTTCTGTTTTCCATTTACCACTCACATCCATACACCCACCTACCTTCAAAATTCAACATCTCTTTCCCATCTAATCCCACCCATATGGCCGAATACACACATCCCTCCATCTCCTCCATATCTTCTTCTTCTATTCTTTCTTCTTTTGCTCGAGGGCGAGCAACATTCTAAGTTTGGTGTAGTAAAAGCATAGCTTTTTTGTTTTTCCATAACCATTAATGGCACCTAAGGCCAGAGAAACCTCAAGAAAGAGGAAAGGGAAGACAATTGCTTCCACCTCTGAGCCATGGGAGATGGAAAGATTCATCTCACAAGCCCATCACTAAGAAAAGGATGGAGCAAACAAGAGAGCACATTCATGGATCTCAACAGGCACATGAAGAAGCTCATCATCAAGAAACCCCTGAGATACCTCAAAGGATACACTTTCCTCCACAGAATTTTTGGGAGCAAATCAACACCTCCTTAGGAGAATTAAGTTCCAACATGGGACAATTAAGGGTGGAACATCAAGAGCACTCCATCATCCTTCATGAAATAAGAGAAGATCAAAAAGAAATGAGGGAGGAGCAACAAAGACAAGAAAGAGACATAGAAGAGCTCAAGGACATCATTGGTTCCTCAAGAAGGAAATGCCACCATCACTAAGGTGGACTCATTCCTTGTTCTTACATTCTCTGTTTTTTGTTTTCTCTATGTTAAGTGCTTATCCATGTTTGTGTCTTCATTACATGATCATTAGTATTTAGTGACTTTGTCTTAAAGTTATGAATGTCCTATGAATCCATCACCTCTCTTAAATGAAAACTGTTTTAATTCAAAAGAACAAGAAGTACATGAGTTTCGAATTTATCCTTGAACTTAGTTTAATTATATTGATGTGGTGACAATGCTTCTTGTTTTCTGAATGTATGCTTGAATAGTGCAGATGTCTTTTGAAGTTGTTGTTCATGAATGTTAAATATGTTGGCTCTTGAAAGAATGATGACAAGGAGACATGTTATTTGATAATTTGAAAAATCATAAAAAATGATTCTTGAAGCAAGAAAAAGCAGCAAAGAACAAAGCTTGCAGAAAAAAAATAGGCGAAAAAAAATTAGAAAGAAAAAGAAAAAGCAAGCAGAAAAAGCCAAAAGCTCTTAAAACCAAAAGGCAAGAGCAAAAAGCCAATAACCCTTAAAACCAAAAGGCAAGGGCAAATAGAAAGGATCCCAAGGCTTTAAGTATCAGTGGATAGGAGGGCCTAAAGGAATAAAATCCTGGTCTAAGCGGCTAAACCAAGCTGTCCCTAACCATGTGCTTGTGGCGTGAAGGTGTCAAGTGAAAACCTGAGACTGAGCGGTTAAAGTCAAGGTCCAAAGCAAAAAAAGAGTGTGCTTAAGAACCCTGGACACCTCTAATTGGGGACTTTAGCAAAGCTGAGTCACAATCTGAAAAGGTTCACCCAATTATGTGTCTGTGGCATTTATGTATCCGGTGGTAATACTGGAAAACAAAGTGCTTAGGGCCACAGCCAAGACTCATAAAATAGCTGTGTTCAAGAATCATCATACTAAACTAGGAGAATCAATAACACTATCTGAACTCTGAGTTCCTATAGAAGCCAATCATTCTGAACCTCAATGGATAAAGTGGGATGCCAAAACTATTCAAGAGGCAAAAAGCTACAAGTCCCGCTCATCTGATTGGAGCTATGTTTCATTGATAGTTTAGAATTTATAGTATATTCTCTTTTTTTTATCCTATTTGATTTTCAGTTGCTTGGGGACAAGCAACAATTTAAGTTTGGTGTTGTGATGAGCGGATAATTTATACGCTTTTTGGCATTATTTTTAGTTTGTTTTTAGTATAATCTAGTTACTTTTAGGGATGTTTTCATTAGTTTTTATGTTAAATTCACATTTCTGGACTTTACTATGAGTTTGTGTGTTTTTCTGTTATTTCAGGTATTTTCTGGCTGAAATTGAGGGACTTGAGCAAAAATCAGATTCAGAGGTTGAAGAAGGACTGCTGATGCTGTTGGATTCTGACCTCCCTGCACTCAAAGTGGATTTTCTGGAGCTATAGAACTCAAAATGGCGTGCTTTCAATTGCGTTGAAAAGTAGACATTCAGGGCTTTTTAGAAATGTATAATAGTCTATACTTTGAACGAGTTTAGACGACGTAAAAGGGCGTTGAACGCTAGTTCTACGCTGCTGTCTGGAGTTAAACGCCAGAAACAAGTCACAAACCAGAATTGAACGCCAGAAATACGTTACAACCTGGCGTTCAACTCCAGAAAGAGCCTCTGCACGTGTAACATTCAAGCTCAGCCCAAGCACACACCAAGTGGGCCCCGGAAGTGGATTTATGCATCAATTATTTACTTCTGTAAACCCTAGTAGCTAGTTTATTATAAATAGGACTTTTTACTATTGTATTAGACATCTTGGGAATCATCTTTGGATTATATTTTGATCTATTGATCATGTTTTGGGGGCTGGCCATTCGGCCATGCCTGGACCTTTCACTTATGTATTTTCAACGGTAGAGTTTCTACACTCTATAGATTAAGGTGTGGAGCTCTGCTGTTCCTCAAAGATTAATGCAAAGTACTACTATTTTTCTATTCCATTCAACTTATTCCGCTTCTGAGATATTCATTCGCACTTCAACCTGAATGTGATGAACGTGACAATCATCATCATTCCTTATGAACGCGTGCCTGACAACCACTTCCGTTCTACCTTAGATTGAATGAGTATCTCTTAGATCTCTTAATCAGAATCTTCGTGGTGTAAGCTAGATTGATGGCGGCATTCATGAGAATCCAGAAAGTCTAAACCTTGTCTGTGGTATTCCGAGTAGGATTCAGGGATTGAATGACTGTGACGAGCTTCAAACTCGCAAGTACTGGGCGTAGTGACAGACGCAAAAGGAGGGTGAATCCTATTCCAGTATGATCGAGAACCTCAGATGATTAGCCGTGCTGTGACAGAGTATTTGGACCATTTTCACAAGAGGATAGGATGCAGCCATTGGCAAGGGTGACGCCTCCAGACGATTAGCCATGCAGTGACAGCGCATCGGACCATTTTCCAGAGAGGATCAAAAGTAGCCATTGACAGCGGTGATGTCCTTACATAAAGCCAGCCATAGAAAGGAGTAAGACTGATTGAATGAAGACAGCAGGAAAGCAGAGGTTTAGAGGGACGAAAGCATCTCCATGCATTTATCTGAAATTCTCACCAAGGATTTACATAAGTATTTCTATCCCTATTTTATTATTTATTTTCGAAAACTCCATAACCATTCTATATCCGCCTGACTGAGATTTACAAGATGACCATAGCTTGCTTCATACCAACAATCTCCGTGGGATCGACCCTTACTCGCGTAAGGTTTATTACTTGGACGACCCAGTGCACTTGCTGGTTAGTTGTGCGAAGTTGTGATAAAAAGTTGAGATTACCATTGAGCGTACCATGTTGATGGCGCCATTGATGATCATAATTTCGTGCACCACATTAGCAACGTTGTCGCGTCGCGCACTTTTTTTTATGCAATTATGCAATTATGCAATTATGCAATTATGCAGTTTGCAATGCTAATGAATAATATACAGGTTCAATGAAAATAATATAATATAAAAACAAACAACATGAAATAAAATTGAAAAAGAAACGACCATACCATGGTGGGTTGTCTCCCACCTAGCACTTTTAGTTAAAGTCCTTAAGTTGGACATTGGATGAGCTTCCTGTTATGGTGGCTTATGCTTAAATTCATCCAGAAATCTCCACCAATGTTTGGAATGCCAACAGCCTCCGGGGTCGCAAACTAGGCATGTAAAGCTGTTGAGCAGCTTCAAACAGGTTCTCAGGCTCCCGGGGTGACGAATGTTAGAATAGATTCCAGGATCCCAAACTTTGCTTTTAAATCCGCCGTTGTCTTGATCTATATTCTTCGATCCGGGCGGTTTAGAAATTGTATTCTCACCAAGATGACCAAACGTCTTTTGAGACCCATTCAATTGAACTTGGTACCAATCCATGCACTTCGAATTGAAGCGTGGAACCTTATTGAATCTTGCGCACCAGCTCTGAGCACGTGCCATTTCCCTCTTACTCTTAAAGCCGCAGAGAGCTCTAAGCTAGCCATCTGTTTCAAGCAAACCATATTCAAGTGGAAAGATAAAGATAAAGGTTAAGGATTGTACCCACTTGAAGCTTGTATTAGGTGGTAATGGCCTTGGGATAGGTGTTTCCAGTGGTTCTGTAAGTTCTACTCCCTTGTATTCTTCTGTGAATTCCTCCACTTCTTTGCAAAATTTTTCAACTACAACTGCGTCCTGATCAAAGTCTTCTATGTCTTCCTTGTCACTCAAGTCATACGTTGGAGGTTGAGAGAAATCTACCTTGACATCATCTTCGTATTCACTTGGATAAGATTCTTCAGGCTCAAGGAGTTCAGTCGTGGATGTGAGTTCGTGATTAGGAGAGCTTGATTCATGATCATCACTGCCTATGGAATCAACTTCTTAGTCTGTTCCGTCCAATTTTTCACAAGGTATATGCTTTGGAGGTTGTGTACTGTCCTCTTTGGCATCAATTTCGAACTTCTCAGCAGAATCCTTTACAGCTCTCGATTCCCATGGACGTTCAACATCTCCTAAATCTTCAACCACTTCTTCCTCTACAACTATCATGGCTTCCTTCACTTGTTCCAATATAGAGCCATGCTCCTCATTGTCCACCGGAGTTTCTAGTGTTTTCTTCATGCTACGCTCTTCTTTTGATTCTCCACATGCAGCCATGGGAGTATTTTGAGCGCTCAGATGTCGTGAAACTATTATATTTACTACCTCAGTTAAGGCAGTAGTGAGTTCCAATACGCCCCTTTGTATCCTCGCTTGCCCTTGAAGAAGAACATGAAGTTTGTCATTCATTGGAGGTTGGGGTGGGTATGAGGGTTCATTGGTTGGGGAAGAGGGATCAAAATAAGAATGTGGTGGTTCTTGGGAGTAATTAGATTGGAATTGTGGTGGATAAGGGTCATACGGTGGTGAATGGTAAAAAGGAGCTTGTGAGTGTGGTGGTTCAAAGCTACGTTGAGAGGATGGTCTATAAGCACAGGGTGGGGCTTGTTGGTAATTACAAGGGGTCCACCATGTCTATCACCTTGGTATGCATTGTAGAGTGGTCCTTGCCCATGATATCTTGGAGGGTGTTGTTGCCTAAAGGGTTGATCAGGGCCTCTTGGCTCCATCCATCTTTGATTGCTTAGACCTTGATGCATATTCTTGTTGTAGCTTCCACTCCTTTCAACAGATTTAGAACCAAACTCAAAGCGAGAAGGGTGAGAATTCATACTAGCTAATAGAAATAAAAGGGAAAAACAAAAACAAATAAACAAGTAAAAGAAAAAATATTTACAATAACCAATAATAAGGCACATGTTTGCAGTTCCCCGGCAATGGCGCCATTTTGACGATCGGTTTTTCTTTCGGTAAAGAAATATAAAAATATGATCGCGTTATAAGTATAGCTTCTAAACCAACAGAAAATCCTTTCGTACAAACGTTTTGGTTGGCACAAGTAACAAACCCCTTTAAAATTGATAACCAAAGTATTTAAACCTCGGGTCGTCTTCTCAAAGAACTGCAGGGAGGTGTTCTTATTATTGGTTATGAGTTTTGTAAATTGGGGGTTTTGAAAGTAAGGAACAAGTAATTTAAATGACAAGTAAAATAAATAAATAACTGTAAAATAAACCCTTGGCAAGGTATGAAAATTCGGAAGTCCTATCTTAGTTACTCCTATGAGAATTGAAGTTAATCCCACTTAGTTAACCTTTACGAAAGCAAGGAAAAGTCAAGTGAACTAATTAGTTAGATTTCCAAGTCCTAGCCAACTCCTAAGGAAAGACTAGAGTTAGTGGAATTCCAGTCAATTAGCCGACATAACAATCAATCACGATAAGTTGATAACTCAAGAGCCTCCAGTTAATCAATTAAAGCCAAGAATATAAAAAGTTAAATAAGAATCATAAATCTGAAATACCTCAATTGCATTAATAAGAGAAAATCAATCTAAACATAGAGAGTTCATAAGCCAATTTGGCAACATAAGTAATTAAATGAGAGCATTAAAGTATCTAAAAGTAAAAGAGAAATATAAAGTAAAAGAAATATTGAACGTGATAAAGAGTTGAAATACTAAATCCTTTAAGAGGAATCCTAATCCTAAAACCTAAGAGAGAGGAGAGAACCTCTCTCTCTAAAAACTACATCTAAATTATGAAAAGTGAATAATAATCGACCTCCTTATGAATGGATGCATTCTCCCACTTTATAACCTCTAATTTGTGCTTTCTGTACTTGGATCTGGGCCAAAAAGGGTTTCAGAAATTGCTGGAAGTGTTTTCTGCAGTTTCTGGTGCGTGGCGTCTGTCACGCGTCCGCGTAGGTCACGCGGTCGTGTCATCTGGGAGTTTTTCTTGTCACGCGTTCGCTTCGGTCACGCGTACGCGTCATCTGCGTTCTGCTCAAGGCGCGCATCCGCGTCAGTCATGCGTTTCGCGCGTCAGTCATGCGTTTCGCGCTAGGCACGCGGCTGTGTCGTCCATGCGTTCGCGTCGCTGTCAGTTTCTTCAAAAACTCCATTTTGTGCTTTCCTTCCATTTTTATATGTTTCCTTTCCATCCTTTAAATCATTCCTGCCTTAGGAGATCTGAAAATACTCAACACACAAATCACGGCATCGAATGGTAATAAAAGGTAATTAAAATAATTATTTTTAAAGTATAAGAAACATGTTTTTCACATATATCACATAATAAGGAAGGGAAAGTAAAACCATGCAATTTCACATGAATAAGTGGGTGAAGGGTTGAATAAATCACTTAAATTGAGTACAAAATATATCATGAAATATGGGTTTATCGCACCCCAACCTTCTTCTCTCTTGCTACAAGCAGAACAATGCCTTCAAAGTGCCATAGAATCTCAGGAAAAAACTAGACAATCCTAGAAAGAACAAGAAATCCTCTTCAAGAAGATGGATGGGCACTTAGAGAAAATAAGGAGAAATTTAGGATTGCCAAGCATTGAGGGTGAAGACCAATTTGTGGGTGAGGAAGTGGAAGAACAAGAAAAAAAGGTCCCTGTGACAAATGAAATTTCAATGAAGAATGAGGTTGTAGAGGTATATGAGCCTATGATTCCATATCCACAGAGACTACTTGAGGTGACAGAGGAACATGAAGACTCACTCCTAAAGGACTTAATGGAAGATCATGCAGAAGAAGGGGAGGAAGTCAATCAAGGAAGTCCACACTCAATTGAAGCAGAGAGCTATATAGAGGAAGGGTTCATTGAACCAACAATTCAAAAGGCTTTTGATGAAGAGAATATTCCAACAATCACACAACACTCAAGTCTTGATATCCAATAAGTGAAGGCAACCAACAAGAGCACCGAAAAGAGGATTGTGACCAAGCTACAATTGAACATATCAAGGAAGAAGAAGAGGTCAACCACAAGCAATCCAACCCCTGATCCAGCAAGCAAGTTCAATCAATCAAATAACAAAAGGAAGCTTGCTGGGAAGAGGCCAAGACAGGGGATACTGATTGGTTCTTCTCTCCCCTTGAGGTCATTCCTCTTAACAAACTGGAAGAAGAGGAAGAAAGTTGAGAACAACATGTCAAGCTAATGACACTAAAAGAGCGCTTGTTGGGAGACAACCCAACCGTAGGTAACAATTCCTTTCTTTGCTTTGTCTATTTTCAATAATTGGGCATATGATTACATTCTAAGTTTGGTGTTGCCATGCAACAATTTGATTTTCAATCTTCACTGGGTACTTGCATCATTCTAAAATGAAAGTGTCATACTAAGTTTCTAAGTTTGGTGTACCACTTAATTTTCTATGCAATGAATCCAGCAACACCACTTGTTTGTATAATCATAATGCCTTTGCTTCTTAGGCCTGCAGTTTTATCTTTCTTTTGGTGTGACACTTTTTCTTTCTCTTTGTTTTAGTCTTTCCTTTGTTTTTAATACTTTCTTTTATTTTTCTCCTTAACTGTTTTTGTTAATACCTTACCAAGAAATCCTTACTCGTGACAAATTTTTCTCTTGGTGATTGTGTTATTAGCATAGAACAGTTTCCTTTGCTTAGTTTTAGTTCAAATAAATTGACATGTGATTGCATTCTAAGTTTGGTGTTGCTATGCAACAAAATTTATTTCCAATCTTTACTGGATACTTGCATCAATTCCAAGTGAAAGTGTCACATTAAGTTTGGTGTGCCACTTATCCTTCATGTAATGTATCATGCACACCCCACTTGTTTTTGCAATCACAATGTCTCTGTTTCCTGTGCCTTCATTGTTATTTTTCATTTTGCTTGCTTAAACACATGTACTACTGACACTCCATTGTTTAAGACACTCATGGCCCATCATAGACCCCATCACCATTGTTTTAATTGTTGCTTGAGGATAAGCAATCATTCTAAGTTGGTATGGGAAGGGGACGAATAGGAGAAAAATGACAACAACAGTGAAGATGAGCTACAAGGTAGTAAAGTTCCTTTTTCCTCTTACTTGTTTCCAGCACTTTAAATTGCATGATTGTCTTCTATTCTCTCTGTATGCATGTGTGTTGTGAACAAGCATAGCTTGATTACTGAATTGTAACATGTTGCTGTGACATTATGACTACCAACTTGAGTTTTGTGAGTTCAAAGCAATTAAGCATCATGATCATAAACAAACAAGGTAATTAAAGAAGAACTTAGCATGAGCTTATAAGTATTGGGAGGCTATCATGACTATTATTGCTCGATTGCATTTGAATTTGTTTAATTAAGGTTGTCATCTAGGACATTTTATGAAATTTTTGAAGTCATGAAAACCTTGAAAAAGCAATTGCAGATAAAGAAAAAGGGAAAGAATGAGAAAGTTGAAGGCTCTGAGTACCAATGGCAATTCATTTGTTAAGTACTTGTGGTGTTTATGTATCAGGCAAAAAGCTTGAAAACAAAACACTTAGAGTCAAGGCTAGACTCAAGTACAAAAGCACTCCCTCAAAGCTGAAGACTCTGAGCATCAATGATTAGAGAGTAAAGAAAAGAAACAAATGAGCTTAAATAAGTCCTCTAATTAAATGCTTGTGGTGCTTATGTATCAAGTGGTAATACTTGAAAACAAAGCATTTAGAGTCGTAGCTTTGTTTTTAACTCATGGGGCAAAGCACCCAAAAGGAGAAGTGATGTGTGAATTTTTGATGGTTTAGAATTTCACAAATGAAATCTCGTCGCAAGTATAGTTTCTAAGCCAACAAATAATCCTCTCATACAAAAATTTGGTTGTCACAAGTAACAAACCCCTAAAAATAATAACCGAAGTATTCAAATATCGGGTCGTCTCTCAAAGGAATTGCAGGGAAGTGTTCTTGCTATTGGTTATGGGTTGTATATTTTGGGGTTTTGATAAGATACATGAAAGATAAATTGCGAAAGAAGTAAACCAATAACTAAGAAAGCTCTTAGCAAGGAATGAGATTTAGAAGTCCTATCCTCATTATCATCCTCAATTGTGACATCAATTCTCCATTGCTCCCACTTAGTCAACCTCTAACTATGGAGGAAAGTCAAGTGGATAAATCAAATTTGATTCCTCAAGTCCTAGTCAACTCCTAAGGAAAGACTAGAGTTAGTGGAATTCAAATCAACTAGCAACTTCCAATTATCAATCAACAAAGGAGTTTGATAACTCAAGAGTCTCCAATTACTCAACCAAAGCCAAGAGGAGAAAAATCTACACTAACATCCCTCCAAACATTTTGTCAAACACTTGGAAGGCACAAAAGAAAAGCAAGATGAAATTGCAAGAAAAGTAGATCTACAACTACTAATTGCAAGGGAATTAACAACAATAATTCAAATCAACAATAAAGGAACATGAACATAAATTGCATTAAAAGAGAAATAGAAGAAACAAAAGTGCATCAACAACAAGTGAACAATTACAAGAATGAAATACAAAACTAGAGAGAGGAAAGGTAGAGGAACAAGGAATTGTAAAGGAAAAGCAAATCAAAGCAAGAATTAAACCTAGATCTAAGAAATCCTAATCTAACCTAATCCTAATTCTAGAGAGAAGAGAGAGCTTCTCTCTCTAGAAACTAACTAAAGCATTCCCTCCAAAATTCAATTATGACTTCCCTCTAACTAAAGCTACTTGATCTCCTCTTGATTTCGGCATATAATAGGCTCAGAAATGAGTTGGATTTGGGCCTGGGAAGCCCAGAATTTGCCCCCAGTATTTTCACTTTAATGAAATCATGTGCGAGCATCGATGCGTACGCATGGGTCATGCGTACGTGTCGCTTAGCAATTTTGCTTCTCACGTGTGCGCGTCATGTACGCGTACGCGTCGCCATACGACTTCATATTCCACGCGTGCGAGTTTGCTGGGCGTACGCGTCGATGAATATTCTCCCAAATCCTTGATTTCCATGATTTCTCCATTTTTCATGCTTTTCTCTTCATTCCTTTGATCCATTCCTAGCCTTTTCAACCTGAAATCACTAACACACACATCAAGGCATCTAGTGGAATCAAAAGTGAATTAAAACTAACCAAATGACGGCCTAAAAAGCACGTTTTCACTCTTAAGCACAAATTAGGGAGAATATACAGAACTATGCTATTTCATGGAATAAATGTGAGAAAAGGGTGATAAAATCCTCTAAATTCATCATAGAATGCACCACCAAATAGCGGTACATCAAATCTCCCCACAGTTAAACCAAGCATGTCCTCATACTTAAACCAAGAGAGAGACAAAAGGTACTATCATTTATTCAATGTAAACTAACTATATGCAATCTATCTATATGTAACTATCTAAATGAATGCAATTGCTCGGCCAAAATAAATTAACTTCCAAGAAAACCAATATAAGCACAAGGGCTAAAGGTATTAACAACCAAGCCAAACCACAATTGAATTGAGTTATTAAAGGTTTTACAAAGTTGCAAGAAAATTGATGATTCTAGGTGAAAACATGTAATTGAGTAATCGAACCCTCACCGGATATGTATACGCTCTATTCGCTCAAATGTATAGGGTTGATCCACTCAATTCTCCCCTAATCATGCTTTCCAAGATTTATTTTTCATCTAACAATCAACAATTATTTCATGCATGCATACAAATATCATGAGGTCTTATTCATAGGTTGTAGTGGGGCTAGGTCAAGGTAGGATGCATATGGTCAAGTGAGCTTGAGATTTGAATCTTTGATACGCCTAAACTTCCCACCTAACCTATATAACAACCTATACAAATTCTAAGCTAACCTAACTACCCATTCTTCACTTTTTCACATACTCATGCATTCTTTTCTTGATCACAACTCATATGCATTGATTATTATTGGACTTTGCTTTAGGGCATTTTGTCCCCTCTTTATTTCTTTCTTTTTCTTTTTCTTTTCTTTCTATTTTTTCTTTCTTTTGATATCCATTTTTTTCTTTTTATTTTCTCATTTTTTTTCTTTTTGCAATAAGGCATAAACAAATATCAATGCATATGGTTTTACATTTAATTAACACATGAGTATGTACCCAATTTCCAATATTTATAATAGAAATACAAAATACACCTTTTTCTCAACCAATGTCCCAAGTTTTCCACACTTGAATGATACACACACTCACTAGCCTAAGCTAATCAAAGATCCAAATAAAGGATATTTATTGTTTTTCGCTTCAAGGCTTGTAATGTGCTAAATTAAGAACAAGTGGGTTAATCGTAGGCTCAAAACTCACAAGCTTATGTTCTTAGCTCAAAACATGTTCCACAATGTATATAATTCAAGCAATCTCAATGAAAAATTTTTACTCAAATCAATTGGGTTGCCCTATAGATAAATTTTTGAAAAATTTCATTATTTTGACTAAGCTTATTATTATATATGCAAAAAATAAGAAAATGCAACAAAAATTCCTAAAAGACCTAAAAATGAAATGCAAAAGTGTTGGGATTAGAAACTTGTCACCCAAAAAACGCCGACTGGTCAGACGACCTCCCCACACTTAAAAGTTTGCACCGTCCTCGGTGCATTCAAAGATGAGGAAGGGGGTACGGCGACTTTCAGGATTGTCACCTTCAGCTGGTGGATCAACCGGTTTACTGCGTGTTCTTTCTTCCACTTCCATTTTGCTTATAATGACTCATCCTAAAATTAGAAGGCAGGATAGTGAGAAAGTAAATGCAAAAGTAAGGAAGCATACATTGTTGGAATGAGGTAAATCACTAGAATTGAGTGAGTGACCCAATGTGTGACATGGAGAAGAGTAAGTGTGCATTCTAAGTTGCGCGCGGTTTAGAACACACACGCTAGGATAAAATGCTATGTCACAATTTCACAAAAAGGAACATGCACTTCACTCATCCTAATGTGCTTGAGATGCTCTAAACTTGTGGTGTATGACAACCAAACAAGCAATAAAAAAGCATGAAAGCATTCAAGCCAAAAACATATGGATGCATATGATCAAGAAACACAATGCATTAAGATAAATGCACCACATCCATCAACAAATTGCCTAATCAAAGAAGAGAATTCAAATCACATGGTGGCTAATCATGCAATTCAAAAAGATTAAGAAGCTTGGAGGCAATATCATTCATGTGGTATTCACAAATGTTAAGCATGAAAAATTCCAACAAAGTAACAAATTGTAACCTCAATAAAGAAATCCAACAATGACTATCCAAAATTATTAATGCTAAAATAGCATTCAGTTAGTAATAAGCAGCAATATATAGTAAACAAATCAATAATCCAACACTTATTATGAAAAATAGAAATTTAAATAAAAATAAAACTAACTAAATTGATAACTAACTAAACTAACTAATGGTTAATGGTGTTTGGTAGTGTTAGATGATGAGTAAGAGAAGGGAAAGAAGAGAGAAGAAGAAAGAAGAAGGAAAGAAGTGGCAAGAAAAGAAGAAAAGAAGTGTGTGAAAGAAAAGAATCCACGCGTACGCGTGCATTGTGCGTGCACGTGGAAGTGGTAAAATGGAAGCGACGTGTACGCGTGTGTCACGTGTGCGCATCGATGGGTTATTTAGAGAGCAACGCATACACGTGAGGCACGCGTACACGTGTGTTGGTTTTGCACGAAAGGCACAGTGTTTGCGCGATGTTCGCGCAACTCTCGGGAAAATGGCTGGGAGGTGGAATTTTTGCATCCACGCGTATGCATGGGTGACGCATGCGCGTGGATGGTCGAAAAAGGTTCGATCATGCGTACGTGTGGGTGAGGCGTACGCGTGGGTGACGCGTACGTGTGGGTGACGCAAACGCGTGGGTTGGTGCTCTATTTTTCAAAATTCTTCCATGTTTTTGCACCAAACCAAGCATTCCAAACCTCTAAATAGCTCCATAAAACCTTATTTAACCTACCCAACTACCAAATAGACTCAACAAACTAATCAAAACATGAAATTAAACTAATTCTACCAATATGTACAAAGAGAAAAGAGGAAAGATTTTACCATGGTGGGGTGTCTCCCACATAACACTTTTGTTTATTGTCCTTAAGTTGGACTTATGGGGAGCTCCTCATCAAGGTGGCTTGTGCTTGAAGCTATCCTTGAACATCCACCAATGCTTGAGTCTCTAATAAGCTCCTTTCAAAATTAATGCCACCAAGCCTTGATGGAGTTCCGCACAAGCCACAGGCTTCCAAAAGTGATTCTCCTTGCGCGATCTGGGATCCCATACTTTGTTTTGACACCCGTCTTCAAATTAATCATCATTAGTCCATTTGAGTGGTCAACAAGATGAATTCTCAATAAAGTGACCAAACATCCTTCTAGACCCATCTAGTTGAGCACTAGCCAAACCTTTGTATCTAATCCTTGAAGTATCAACCATAATGAACCTTGCTTTACACCGCCAACCACGAAACATCCTTCTTTTATGCTTCATCCCACAAAGTTCCCTAAGTTGACCATCCGTTTCAAGCAAGTCATGTTCGAGTGGGATAATAAAGCTAATAGAAATGGATTTCACCAACTCAAATGTAGAAGTAGATGACAACCTACGCAAAGAAGCTTCCAAGGGTCTTGACAAAGCGCATTCAACTCCCGTCCTTCTTTTTCTAAGGATCTCCACCTCTCCACATGAATTTTAAATTTCAACCCTTTGTTTATCAATTTTCTCTTCTTCACTAAGAAGATTTGATGCTTGATCTTCAATTCCAAGGGAACTTAATTCTTGACTCTATCCCATCCAATTATTCATATGGGGTATGCTTTGGAGGATGTGCATTCTCCTCCTCAACATCAACTTCAATCTTCTTGGAGGGATTTTCTATGATTCTAGATTCCCATGGAGGTTCCGCATCTCCTAAGTCTTCAACCAATTCTTCCTTTTCTTTAACAATCAAAGCTTCCTCCAATTGTTCCAACACAAAGCAACATTCCTCATTTTCCACCAGAGTTTCTAATCTCTCCTTCATACTATGCTCTTCAATCGATTCTCCACATGTGGCGATGGGGGTTCCTTGAGTGCTCAAGCATTGGGAGGCTAATCGGTTTATCACCTCATTCAAAGCGGCTATGGATTCGTGTGCCTCCCTTTGCATTTCTCGTTGTTCTTGAAGTAACAAAGTGAGAGAGTCATCAATTGGCGTTTGGGGTGGATAGGAGGGTTCATTATTTTGGAGGAAGGGTTCATAATAGGAAAGTGGTTCTTCTTGGTAGGGTTGTGGCGGTTCAACACTCTTCGATTTTTTCACTTGTTGCACAACACACTCCATGGTTGCTTGAAGCCGGTCCATTGTTTCCTTGAGGTGATCTCTTGATTCTTGTTCTAATTTGCAAGCATAAGCAAGATCATGTTGCTCTTGGATCGATGGACATGAATATTCTTCCGTGGAGGGTTGTGGTTGAAAGTTGAATCCATCTTGTGGGTGAGAGTTTGCATACTTTGGAGGTTGTTCATCTTGGTAATAGTATGGAGGATATGGTTCTTGGAACTGTTGAGGTTGGAATGGTGGTGGCTCTATATGTGGTTCATATGGTTGTTGGTATGGTGGGTAAGGATTATGGTCATATGAAGGTGCTTGGTAAAAAAGGGCTTGTGAGTATGGTTGAGGGTTATGTTGAGGATAAGGTTCATAAGCATATGGTGGGGCTTGTTGGTAACTACAAGGAGGTCCATCATAGCTATTGGATTGATATGCATTAGGAGTGGAATTATACCAATAAGAGACCGGAGGAGGTTGTTGCCAAGAAGGTTTTCCATAAGCTTGAGGCTCCTCCCAACCTTGATTGTTCCATCCTTGATGCATATCCTCATTGAAGTTTCTATTTCCTACAACATAATTGTAACCACACTCATAGCCAAAGTGATGAGAATTCATGATAGCAAGAGATAATAAGAACAAAAACTAGAAATAAATAAAGAGACAAACTCCTACAACTACCAAAAACTAACAAAGAAGCAAAAGACACACATATTCACAATATTCACATATGTACAATAACCAATAACAAGCGCACATTTGCAATTTCCCGGCAACAGCGCCATTTTGATGAGTGAATTTTTGACGGTTTAGAATTTCACAAATGAAATCTCGTCGCAAGTATAGTTTCTAAGCCAACAAATAATCCTCTCATACAAAAATTTGGTTGTCACAAGTAACAAACCCCTAAAAATAATAACCGAAGTATTCAAATATCGGGTCGTCTCTCAAAGGAATTGCAGGGAAGTGTTCTTGCTATTGGTTATGGGTTGTATATTTTGGGGTTTTGATAAGATACATGAAAGATAAATTGCGAAAGAAGTAAACCAATAACTAAGAAAGCTCTTAGCAAGGAATGAGATTTAGAAGTCCTATCCTCATTATCATCCTCAATTGTGACATCAATTCTCCATTGCTCCCACTTAGTCAACCTCTAACTATGGAGGAAAGTCAAGTGGATAAATCAAATTTGATTCCTCAAGTCCTAGTCAACTCCTAAGGAAAGACTAGAGTTAGTGGAATTCAAATCAACTAGCAACTTCCAATTATCAATCAACAAAGGAGTTTGATAACTCAAGAGTCTCCAATTACTCAACCAAAGCCAAGAGGAGAAAAATCTACACTAACATCCCTCCAAACATTTTGTCAAACACTTGGAAGGCACAAAAGAAAAGCAAGATGAAATTGCAAGAAAAGTAGATCTACAACTACTAATTGCAAGGGAATTAACAACAATAATTCAAATCAACAATAAAGGAACATGAACATAAATTGCATTAAAAGAGAAATAGAAGAAATAAATGTGCATCAACAACAAGTGAACAATTACAAGAATGAAATACAAAACTAGAGAGAGGAAAGGTAGAGGAACAAGGAATTGTAAAGGAAAAGTAAATCGAAGCAAGAATAAAACCTAGGTCTAAGAAATCTTAATCTAACCTAATCCTAATTCTAGAGAGAAGAGAGAGCTTCTCTCTCTAGAAACTAACTAAAGCATTTTCTCCAAAATTCAATTATGACTTTCCGCTAACTAAAGCTACTTGATCTCCTCTTGATTTCTGCATATAATAGGCTCAGAAATGAGTTGGATTTGGGCCTGGGAAGCCCAGAATTCGCCCCTAGCATTTTCACTTTAATGAAGTCACATGCGAACATCGACGCGTACGCGTGGGTCACGCGTACTTGTCGCTTGGCATTTTTACTTCTCATGCGTGCGCGTCATGTACACGTACGCGTCGCCATACGACTTCATATTCCACGCGTGCGCGTCTGCTGGGCATGCGCTTCGATGAATATTCTCCCAAATCCTTGATTTTCCATGATTTCTCTATTTTGCATGCTTTTCTCTTCATTCTTTTGATTCATTCCTAGCCTTTTCAACCTGAAATCACTAACACACACATCAAGGAATCTAGTAAAATCAAAGGTGAATTAAAACTAACCAAATTAAGGCCTAAAAAGCATGTTTTCACTCTTAAGCACAAATTAGGAAGAATATACAAAATCATACTATTTTATGGAATAAATGTGGGAAAAGGTGATAAAATCCTCTAAATTCAGCATAGAATGCACCACCAAATAGCGGTGCATCAAGAAGCTAAGACGAGAATGAAAAGCATGTTTCAAGGAAGAAATATAAAGAAAAAGATTTCATAAAATGAGCTTGATAGAAACATCAATAATTTGAATTTCTTTTGTGATTGTTGCATGCATAGAAAACTAGCTAACCATTAACATCAACTTGCTAATCTTCTCACCTTGGGTTTTCAAAATTTAATGCATGATTCTTTGTTTGCTTGAGGACAAGCAAAGTTTAAGTTTGGTGTTGTGATGACTGCGCATCATGTTATGTTTTTCTATGCTTTTTCATACAAGAAATTAATGACTAATACTTAATTGTTAGTGTTTTAATGCTTAAATAGTATATTGCTTTGATCTCTTGATTTGATAAATTTTGTAGGAAATAAGTGGAAAAAGAAGCAAAAAGCACAAAATGAGCTCAAAAGAAGAAAAGAAGAATATTTGGATACACTTTGAAGTTTGAGCACGCTTTGGAGCCTTAGGCCATGCTTTTAAAAGCGTGGCCCATGACTAAATCAAGGAAGAGCGCTCTTTGGTGCAAGCGCTACACTCCTCATTCAAGAGTGCCTACGATAAGGAAGTGGGAAAATCTTGCTGGCGACGCGTACGCGTGGGTGACGCGTACACGTCGAAGTGACAATTCTAGAAGACCAAGCGTATACAATGGATGACGCGTACGTGTGAGTGTGGAATTTTGAAGGGCCACGCGTACGCGTGGAAGAATGTTCTTGGCGCGAGCGCTACGTTCTCCTAGAGAGCGCTGGAGGCGACCCGTACGCGTGGATGACGCGTACGCGTCATAAGTGCAAATGCTGAAGATCACGCGTACGCATGGTTGCCGCGTACGCGTGGAAGTGCCAAATGTAAAATGGCGCGCACGCGTGGGTGATGCGTGCGTGTGGGTGCAAAAACGTGCTGCTCTCCTGAAAAGTGCTACGCTCTCCTGGAACCTCATTTTAATTCAATTTTCAGTCAGAGCCCACTCTAAATCCAAGCAAGCAAGCAAGCCCACAATTGTCAATCAATTAAGGCCACAAGAATAATCAAGAATAGTTAATTTTTATTTTATTGTAATTTATTTTCAATTTCATTTTCATTTGTAATTTAGGAAAGCCTATATAAAGGCTTTAGTTTCTTAGTTAAGGAGGCTAGTCTGGAGGGGATGCTGGCAGTAGGAGTAGGAGTAGGAGTAGAGGCTAGAGGATTAGAGACTCCAGAGCTCTATTGGAAGATTAGAGACTCCAGAGAGCTTAGCTTAGGATTTTACTTTGATAAACTTTTTCTTTCCTACACTTTTACATTTCAGTTGTATTGAATTCAGTTTAGCTTATGCAATTTAAATTTCTTACACTTCTCTTTTGCAATTTTCTTTTCTACAAATTTTACAATTTAGTTTACAGTGAGCTTGATTTATTTTCATGAAATTTAGATTTCTTGCAATTGTTCTTGGAGCTATGTTCCACTGAACCCCATCTTCACTAGGGGGAGGAGCTCTGTTGGTTGAATTGATAATTTTCTTTTCCTCTCAATTCAAGTGGATTCATCTAAGAGGAAACTCTTGTTCTTCACAGATAAAATTACTATCAAGAGAGGGATTGAATCTATTTGAATTATGTGATGGACTTGAGAAAGGAGCCACAAAAGTCAATTTAGAGTTCATCCTCTCATAATTCTCTTGATTGATATATTTTGGGTTGGTATGTGAGATGTAACCACCCCGAATTGAGATCCTGAGAGTTTTGTGGAATTCAGGATTAGCAATTAATCTTCACATCTTCTCATGAGCAATTAGATCAAGAGATTGGCAATTGTTTGTGATAAGAGAAATTGAATCACCAAGAGATTGGGATCCAATTACTTACAATCTGCCATAGATATGTTTCACATGATTGGGAAGGAATTGATCACTATTAATTCAAGAGAAATCAATATCTCTGATCCCTAGTAATCTCACCCATTATCAATCTTTATTTCTATTCTTTTAGATTTCACATTACCCAATACCCAATTTCCTTGTTTACATTCTTGCAATTTACAATTTCTGTCAATTACATTTAACACTTTACATTCTCTGCAATTTACATTCTGTTGAATCAATTTCACTCAATTCACCAATTGTTAGCTTAACTAGACATATCACTTCACTAAAGTTGCTTGATCCATCAATCCTCATGGGATCGACCTCACCCTCAGTGAGTTTTATTACTTGATACGACCTGATATACTTGCCGGTAGTTCATACGTGTGAAATTCTAATTTTCACGTATCAATGCTCATTAAGAAGGCTTATATATGTTGGGAGTTGGCCCCAACTTGGGCTCGGTCCAACCGTTTTATCCCTTTGGGCCAATGGTACGCGAAATCATGATTGTTCGTTCCTTGGCTACATCGCCAAAAACTTGGTGTGGGAAAACATGATCTCAAGACTTCTTACACAAATTTGTGTAACTAACCAGCAAGTGCATTGGGTCATCCAAGTAATAAATCTTACGTGGGTAAGGGTCAATCCCACGGAGATTGTCGGCTTGAAGCAAGCTATGGTTATCCTTGTAAATCTCAGTCAGGCAGATTCAAATGGTTATGAGGTTTTGATAATTAAAACATAAATAAAATATAAAATAAAATAAAGTTACTTATGTGATTCACTGGTAGAAATTTCAAATAAGCGTATGGAGATGCTTTGTTGCTTCTGAACCTCTGCTTTCCTACTGCCTTCTTCCAACCATGCGTTACCTCCTTCCATGGCAAGCTGTATGATCCTCTCGGATGAAAAAAAATCCATATGCGTTGTCACCGCACGGCTAATCATCTGTCGGTTTCCGCTAGGGTCGGAATAAGACCATTGTCTTTTTGCACACTGTCACTGCGCCCAACATTCGCAAGTTTGAAGCTCGTCACAGTCATCCCTTCCCAGATTCTACTCGGAATACCACAGACAAGATTTAGACTTTCCGGATCTCAGGAATGCTGCTAATGATTCTAGCCTATACCACAAAGGTTCTAATCTCAGATTCAAATGCTCTGTTGTCAGGAGAGACAATGTGAATCGTGATTAGGGACCCAAGAGAATATACTCCAGCTGTCGTCCAATGACTACATTGAACATCATGTAGACCGCTTTGTGGTTGTCAGGCACGCGATCTTGGCTAAGCGAGTAACGCAGATTGGGTGATTGTCATGGGTCACCCCTTCATTCTGACTTAACTGAATTAAGTACGAAAGTATATCTTGGAGAAAAAGTAGGCGTGAATTGAATAAAAAAATAGTAGTAATTGTATTAATTCATGAAGAACAGCAGAGCTCTACACCTTAATCTATGGGGTGTAGAAATTCCACCGTAGAAAATACATAAGTGAAAAAGGTCTAGGCAAGGCCGTGAGGCCAGCCTTCAAACGTGTACAATGGTCTCTCAGATCAAAGTGATCAAAATATATTCCAAAGATCTAAAATAAGTCTCTAAAAGTAGTTTTTATACTAAACTAGTAACTTGGGTTTACAGAAAATGAGTAACTAAGTGTAGATAATGCAAAAATCCACTTCCAGGGCCCACTTGATGTGTTCTTGGGCTGAGCATTGAAGTTTTTTCGTGCTTAGGCTGTTCCTGGAGTTAAATGCCAGCTCTGGTGCCAGTTTGGGCGTTTAACTCCAATTCTGGTACCAGGTTGGGCGTTTTACGCCACGATGTTTTAGGCTGACTTTGAACGCCAGTTTGGGCCATCAAATCTCAGGAAAAATATAAACTATTTATATTGCTGGAAAGCCCAAGATGTCTACTTTCTAACGCAATTGAGAGCGTGCCAATTGGGCTTCTGTAGATCCATAAAATCCACTTCGAGTGCAGGGAGGTCAGAATCCAATAGCATCTGCAATCCTTTTTCAGCCTCTGAATAAGATTTTTGATTAGGTCCCTCAATTTCAGCCAGAAAATACCTGAAATCACAGAAAAATACACAAACTCATAGTAAAGTCCAGAAATGTGATTTTTGAATAAAAACTAATAAAAATATAATAAAAAATAATTAAAATATACTAAAAACTATGTAAAAAGAATGCCAAAAAGGATATAAATTATCCGCTCATCACAACACCAAACTTAAATTGTTGCTTATCTCCAAGCAACTGAAAACAAAATAGGATAAAAAGAAGAGAATATACAATGAATTCCAAACTTATCACTGAACTTAGTTCCAATTAGATGAGCGGGGCTTGTGGCCTTTTTGCCTCTGAACAGTTTTGGCAACTCACTTTATCCTTTGAAGTTCAGAATGATTGGCATCTATAGGAACTCAGAATTTAGATAGTGTTATTGATTCTCTTAGTTCAGTATGTTGATTCTTGAACACAGCTACTTTGTGAGTCTTGGCCACGACCCTAAGCATTTTGTTTTCCAGTATTACCACCGGATACATAAATGCCACAGACACATAACTGGGTGAACTTTTTCAGATTATGACTCAGCTTTGCTAGAGTCCCCAGTTAGAGGTGTCCAGAGCTCTTAAGCACACTCTTTTTGTTTTGGACCACGACTTTAACCGCTCAGTCTCAAGCTTTTCACTTGACACCTTCATGCCACAAGCACATGGTTAGGGACAGCTTGGTTTAGCCACTTAGGCTAGGATTTTGTTCCTGTGGGCCCTCCTATCCATTAATGCTCAAAGTCTTGGATCCTTTTTACCCTTGCCTTTTAGTTTAAAGGACTATTGGCTTTTTCTGCTTGCTTTTTCTTTTTCTTTCTTTTTTTTTAAATTTTTTTGCCTCTTTTTTTTCGCAAGTTTTGTATTCACTGCTTTTTCTTGCTTCAAGAATCAATTTTATGATTTTTCAGATTATCAATAACATTTCTCCTTTTTCATTATTCTTTCAAGAGCCAACAGTTTTAACATTCATAAACAACAAATTCAAAAATATGCACTGTTCAAGCATTCATTCAAAAAACAAAAAGTATTGCCACCACATCAAAATAATTAAACTAATTTTAAGATAGAGTTCGAAATCATGTACTTCTTGTTCTTTTGCAATTAAAAACATTTTTCATTTAAGAGAGGTGAAGGATTCATAGGATATTCATTGCTTTAAGACATAGACACTAGACACTAATGATCATGTAATAAAGACACAAACATAGACAGAACATAGAGCATATAATTCCAAAAATAGAAAAATAAGAACAAGGAAATTAAAGAATGGGTCCACCTTAGTGATGGCGGCTAGTTCTTCCTCTTGAAGATCTTATGGAGTGTTTGAGCTCCTCTATGTCTCTTCCTTGCCTTTGTTGCTCCTCCCTCATGGCTTTTTGGTCTTCTCTAATTTCATGGAGGAGGATGCAATGCTCATGGTGCTCCATCCTTAATTGCCCCATGTGAGAACTTAATTCTCCTAAGGAGGTGTTGATTTGCTCCCAATAGTCTTGTGGAGGAAAATGCATCCCTTGAGGCATCTCAGGGATTTCATGATGAGGAACTTCCTCATGCTCTTGTTGAGGTCCATGAGTGGGCTCTCTTGTTTGCTCCATCATTCTCTTAGTGATGGTCTTGTCCTCTTCAATGAGGATGTCTTCCTCTATGACAATTCCAGCTGAATTGCATAGGTGACAAATGAGATGAGGGAAGGCTAACCTTGCCAAAGTAGAGGGCTTATCCGCCACCTTGTAGAGTTCTAAGGATATAATCTCATGAACTTCTACTTCCTCTCCAATCATGATGCTATGGATCGTGATAGCCCGGTCTATTGTAACTTCAGACCGGTTACTAGTAGGAGTGATAGAGCGTTGAATAAACTCCAACCATCCCCTAGCCACGGGTTTGAGGTCAAGCCTTCTTAGTTGAACTGGCTTGCCTCTTGAGTCTCTCTTCCATTGAGCGCCTTCCACATAAATGTCCCTAAGGACTTGGTCTAACCTTTGATCAAAGTTGACCCTTCTAGTGAAAGGGTGAGGATCTCCTTGCATCATTGGCAAGTTAAATGCTAACCTCACATTTTTCGGACTAAAATCCAAGTAATTCCCCCGAACCATTGTGATCCAATTCTTTGGGTTCGGGCTCACACTTTGGTCATGGTTCTTAGTGATCCATGCATTGGCATAGAACTCTTGAACCATTAAGATCCCGACTTGTTGAATGGGGTTGGTGAGAATTTTCCAATCTCTTCTTTGAATCTCATGTCGGATATCCGGATATTCACTCTTTTTGAGCTTGAAGGGGACCTCAGGGATCACCCTTTTCTTGGCCACAACTTCATAGAAGTGGTCTTGATGCACTTTTGAGATGAATCTCTCCATCTCCCATGACTCGGAGGTGGAAGTAATTGCCTTCCCTTTCCTCTTTCTAGAGGTTTCTCCAGCCTTATGTGCCATTAATGGTTATGGAAAAACAAAAAGCTTTAGCTTTTCCCACACCAAACTTAGAATGGTTGATCGTCCTCGAGCAAAAGAAGAAAGAAATGAGTAGAAAAAGAAGAAATGAGGGAGATAGAGGTGAGGAGAGGGTTCAGCCAAGTGGGGTGTAATGTGTATGATGTGTGAAATTGAAGGTGGTAAGGAGGGGTATTTATAGGGTAAGGGAGAGAGGGTAGCCATGTATGAGGGGTTGGGTTTGGGAGGGAAATGGTTTGAATTTGAATGGTGAGGTAGGTGGGATTTTATGATGGATGGAAGTGAGTGGTGAAGAGGTTGTGGGGAAGAAGGTAAGATTTGATAGGTGAGGGGTGTTTGGGGAAGAGTGTTATGGAAATGTGTGAAGAGGAGAGAAGAAGGGGTGGGGTAGGTGGGGATCCTGTGGGGTCCACAGATCCTGAGGTGTCAAGAAATTTGAGTCCCTGCACCATTCTGGCATTCAAACGCCCATTCTGTGCCAAATCTGGCATTTAACGCCAGCTCTGCTACCATTTCTGGGGTTAAACGCCAGCCAGATGCCCATTTCTGGCGTTTAACGCCAGCCAGATGCCAGACAGCCCTTTCTGGCATTAAACGCCCAGAGTGCTGCCCATTTTGGCATTTAACGCCCAGAATGCTGCCAGGCTGGCGTTTAAACGCCCATTCTGCTATCCTTACTGGCGTTTAAATGCCAGTAAGTCTGTCCTCCAGGGTGTGCTGTTTGTAATGCTATTTTTCATTCTATTTTTGATTTTTCATTCATTTTTGTGACTTCACATGATCATCAACCTAAAGAAAACATAAAATAACAATGGAAAATAAATATAATTAAATAACATTGGGTTGCCTCCCAACAAGCGCTTCTTTAATGTCAATAGCTTGACAGTGAACTCTTAGAGAGCTTCATAGAGATTCAGAGCTTGACGATGGCCTCCCAACACCAAACTTAGAAGTTGAGTGTGGGGGCTCTATTTGAGTCTGTATTGAGAGAAGCTTTTAATGCTTCCTCTCCATGGTTATAGAAGAAGATCCTTGAGCCTTAAACACAAGGTAGTCCTCATTTAATTGCAGGACTAACTCTCCTCTATCTACATCAATCACAGCTCTTGCTGTGGCTAGGAAGGGTCTTCCTAGGATGATGGATTCATCTTCATCCTTCCTAGTGTCTAGGATTATGAAGTCAGCAGGGATGTAATAGCCTTCAACCTTCACTAAGACATCCTCTACAAGTCCATAAGCCTGTTTCCTTGAATTGTCTGCCATCTCTAGTGAGATTTTAGCAGCTTATACCTCAAAGATCCCTAGTTTCTCCATTACAGAGAAGGGCATGAGGTTTATCCCTGACCCTAGGTCACACAGAGCCTTCTAAAAGGTCATGGTGCCTATGGTACAAGGTATTAAGAACTTTCCAGGATCTTGTTTCTTCTGAGGTAATTTCAGTTGAACCAGATCATTTAGTTCATTGATGAGCAATTGGGGTTCATCCTTCCAAGTCTCATTACCAATTAACTTGGCATTCAGCTTCATGATTGCTCCTAGATACTGAGCAACTTGCTCTTCAATAATATCTTCATCCTCTTCAGAGGAAGAATACTCATCAAAGCTCATGATTAAAAACAGTAAGTTCAGTGGAATCTCTATGGTCTCTATATGAGCCTCAGATTCCTTTGGTTCCTCATTAGGGAACTCCTTGGAGGCTAGTGGACGTCCATTGAGGTCTTCCTCACTAGAATCACTGCCTTTTCTTCCTCACTAGGTTCGGCCATGTGGGACATGTTTATAGCCTTGCATTCTCTTTTTGGAATCTCTTCATTATCGCTTGGGAGAGTACTAGGAGGGAGTTCAGTAACTCTTTTACTCAACTGCCCTACTTGTGCCTCCAAATTTCTAATGGAGGACCTTGTTTCAGTCATGAAACTGAGAGTGGTCTTAGATAGATCAGAGACTATGGTTGCTAAGTCAGAGTGGCTCTGCTTAAAATTCTCTGTCTGTTGCTGAAAAGATGATGGAAAAGGTTTGCTATTGCCAAACCTGTTTCTTCCACCATTATTATTATTGAAGCCTTGATTAGGCTTCTATTGATCCTTCCATGAGAAATTTGGATGATTCCTCCATGAAGGATTATAGGTGTTTCCATAGGATTCTCCCATGTAATTTACCTCTTCCATTGCAGGATTCTCAGGGTCATAGACTTCTTCTTCAGAAGAAGCTTCCTTAGTACTGCCTGTTATAGTTTGCATTCCAGACAGACTCTGAGAAATCATATTGACTTGCTAAGTCAATATTTTATTCTGAGCCAATATTGCATTCAAAGTATCAATCTCAAGAACTCCTTTCTTCTGAGTTGTCCCATTATTCACAAGATTCCTTTCATAAGTGTACATGAACTGGTTATGTGCAACCATTTCAATGAGTTCCTGGGCTTCTGCAGGTGTCTTCTTCAGATGAAGAGATCCTCCAGCAGAGTGGTCCAATGACATCTTGGACAATTCAGACAGACCGTCATAGAATATACATATGATGCTCCAATCTGAAAACATTTCAGAAGGACACCTTCTGATCAATTGCTTGTATCTTTCCCAAGCTTCATAGAGGGATTCACCTTCCTTCTGTCTGAAGGTTTAGACTTCCACTCTAAGCTTGCTCAACTTTTGAGGTGGAAAGAATTTGGCCAAGAAAGCATTCACCAACTTTTCCCAAGAGTTCAGGCTATCTTTAGGTTGTGAGTCCAACCATATCCTAGCTCTATCTCTTACAGCAAAGGGAAAAATCATAAGTCTATAGACCTCAGGATTAACCCCATTGGTCTTAACAGTGTCACAGATTTACAAGAATTCAGCTAAGAACTGATGAGGATCTTATAAATGGAAGTCCATGAAACTTACAATTCTGCTGCATCAGAGAAACTAATTGAGGCTTAAGCTCAAAGTTGTTTGCTCCAATTGCAGGAATTGAGATGCTCATTCCATAGAAGTCAGAAGAGGAATAAAGTCACCAAGCATCTTCCTTGCATCTCCACCATTGTTGTTGGGTTTAGCCATCTCTTCTTCTTTTTCGAAAAATTCTATCAGGTCCTCTCCAGAGTGTTGTGCTTTAGCTTCTCTTAGCTTCCTCTTTAGAGTCCTTTCAGATTCTGGATCAGCTTCAACAAGAATGTTCTTATCCTTGCTCCTGCTCATATGAAAAAGAAGAGAACAGAAAAGAATAGGAATCCTCTATGTCACAGTATAGAGATTCCTTTATGTGAGTAGAAGAATAGAAGAGTAGAATGAAGAAGAGAGAAGATGAAGAGTTCGAACACAGAGAGGGAGAAAGGGTTCGAATTATAAGAAGAAGAGAAGTGTTAGTAAATAAATAAATAGAAAGAGATGAGAGAGAGAGAAATCGAATTTTAAATTAAAAAAAAGGAAAATATTTTTGTTTTTATTTTAATTATTGGTTACTATTCGAAATTTAAAAAGAGAAATAAAATAAAATTGGAATTTAAAACAATTAGTTATTTAAAAAGAATTTTGAAAAAGGGATTAGTAGTTTTCGAAAATTAGAGAGAGAGAAGGGTAGTTAGGTGGTTTTTGAAAAAGATATGATTGAAATAGTAAACTTTTAAAATCAAACAAAAAGTCAAGTAGTTGATTGAAAAAGATTTGAAAATCAATTTTTGAAAAGATATGAAGTTAGAAAAGATTTTGAAATTGATTTTGAAAAAGATATGATTGAAATTTATTTTGAAGAAGATTGAAAAGGAAATTTAAAAAGATTTGATTTTGAAAATTAAAGTTAATTACTTGACTAACAAGAAACTAAAAGATATGATTCTAGAATTTAAAGATTGATCTTTTCTTAATAGGCAAGTAACAACTTGAGATTTTTGAATCAAAATATTAAATATTAGTATTAATTTCGAAAATATGAAACAAAATTAAGAAAAAGATTTTGAAAATAAATTTTTAAAATTTTCGAAATACAGGAAAGAAAAATGAAAAAGATTTGATTTTTGAAAAAGATTTGAGAAAGATAGAATTTTTAAATTGAAGTTTTGACTTGACTAATAGGAAACAACTAAATTTTAAAAATGTTTGACCAAATCAATTCAAAATTTCGAAAATTATGAGCAAAATAAGAAAAAGATATAATTTTTTTTATTTTTTGAATTGATGAAGAGAGAGAAAAATAACTAAATGACACAAAACATAAGAAACTAAGATTAAATCAAATAATGCATTCAAGAACACTTTGAATGTCAAAATGAACATCAAGAACACTTTGAATGTCAAGATGAACATCAAGAACATGTTTTTGAAATTTTTTTTAGAAAAGAAAAACATGCAAGACACCAAACTTAAAAATTTTTATTCTAGAGACAATAATAATCCAAGAATGCATATGAAAAATAAGAAAAGATACAAAACCAGAAAAACACAAGATCAAACAAAGACAATCATCAAGAACAACTTGAAGATCATGAAGAACACATGCATAAATTTTTTTTCGAAAATTTAAAGAAAGATTAAAAAGATGTAATTGACACCAAACTTAAAATTTGACACAAGACTCAAACAAGAAACATAAACTTTTTGGTTTTTTATGATTTTATTGAAATTTTTTTTGTATTTATTTTTCAAAAATTATTTGGAAAAAGAAAATAAATAAATTCAAAATTTTTAATGGGAATTCTAGGAATCATGCAATGTTAGTCTAAAGTTTCGGTCCAAAAATTTAAACATGGCTAAATAGCCAGCCAAGCTTTATGTGAAAGCTTCGGTCCAAAAGATTAGACATGGCCAATGGCCAGCCAAGCTTCAGCAGAGCATTACATACAACAGCCATATTGATGGGAATCAAAAAGCTCCTGCAATGATAAGTGGAAGCCTCGGTCCAAAAGAATTTAGACATGACTTGATAGCCAGCCAGGCTTTAATAGATCATGATGAAACTCTAGAATTCATTCTAAAAAATTCTGAAGAACAAACATATTTATATTATTTTTTTGTATTATTATTTTTTTTTGAAAATTTTTTGAAACTAAAAAGCTTTAAAAATAAAATCAAATTACCTAATCGGAGCAACAAGATGAACCGTCAGTTGTCCAAACTTGAACAATCTCCGGCAACGGCGCCAAAAACTTGGTACGTGAAATCATGATTGTTCGTTCCTGGATATAGCGCCAAAAACTTGGTGTGGGAAAACATGATCTTAAGACTTCTTACACAAATTCGCGTAACTAACCAGCAAGTGCACTGGGTCATCCAAGTAATAAACCTTACGTGAGTAAGGGTCGATCCCACGGAGATTGTCGGCTTGAAGCAAGTTATGGTTATCTTTGTAAATCTCAGTCAGGCAAATTCAAATGGTTATGAGGTTTTGATAATTAAAACATAAATAAAATATAAAATAAAATAAAGTTACTTATGTGATTCACTGGTAGGAATTTTAGATAAGCGTATGGAGATGCTTTGTTGCTTCTGAACCTCTGCTTTCCTACTGACTTCTTCCAACCATGCGTTACCTCCTTCCATGGCAAGCTGTATGATCCTCTTGGATGAAAACAAATCCATATGCGCTGTCACCGCACGGCTAATCATCTGTCGGTTCCCGCTAGCATCGGAATAAGACCATTGTCTTTTTGCACACTGTTACTGCGTCCAACATTCGCAAGTTTGAAGCTCGTCACATTCATCCCTTCCCAGATCCTACTCGGAATACCATAGACAAGGTTTAGACTTTTCGGATCTCAGGATTGCTGCTAATGATTCTAGCCTATACCATGAAGGTTCTAATCTCAGATTCAAATGCTCTGTTGTCAGGAGAGACGATTTGAATCATGATTAGGGACCCAAGAGAATATACTCCGGCTGTCATCCAATGACTGCATTAAACATCATGTAGACCACTTTCTGGTTGTTAGGCACGCGATCTTGGCTAAGCGAGTAATGAAGATTGGGTGATTGTCACGGATCACCCCTTCATTCTGACTTAACTGAATTAAATACGAGAGTATATCTTAGAGAAGAAGTAGGCGAGAATTGAATAGAAAAATAGTAGTAATTGCATTAATTCATGAAGAACAGCAGAGCTCCACACCTTAATATATTGGGTGTAGAAACTCCACCGTAGAAAATACATAAGTGAAAAAAGTCTAGGCATGGCTGTGAGGCCATCCTCCAATCGTGTACAATGGTCTCTAAGATCAAAGTGATCAAAAGATATTCCAAAGATCTAAAATAAGTCTCTAAAAGTAGTTTTTATACTAAACTAGTAACTAGGGATTACAGAAAATGAGTAACTAAGTGCAGATAATGCAGAAATCCACTTTCTGGGCCCACTTGATGTGTTCTTGGGCTGAGCATTGAAGCTTTTTCGTGCTTAGGCTGTTCCTGGAGTTAAACGCCAGCTCTGGTGCCAGTTTGGGCGTTTAACTCCAATTCTAGTGCCAGTTTGGGCGTTTTATGCCAAGATATTTTAGGCTGACTTTGAACGCCAGTTTGGGCCATCAAATCTCGGGCAAAGTATAAACTATTATTTATTGCTGGAAAGCCCAGGATGTCTACTTTCCAACGCAATTGAGAGCGCGCCAATTGGGTATCTATAGCTCCAGAAAATCTACTTCGAGTGCAGGGAGGTCAGAATCCAACAGCATCTGCAGTTCTTTTTCAGCCTCTGAATCAGATTTTTGCTTAGGTCCCTCAATTTTAGCCAGAAAATACCTGAAATCACAGAAAAATACACAAACTCATAGTAAAGTCCAGAAATATGATTTTTGAATAAAAACTAATAAAAATATAATAAAAAATAATTAAAATATACTAAAAGCTATGTAAAAATAATGCCAAAAAGAGTATAAATTATCCGCTCATCAGCCAACTTTAGGCCAAAACCTTTAAAATTAGTGCTCGGTTTTCAATTTCTAATTTATTTTTATCTTTCCAAATTAATAAATTCAGTTTTCTAATTTTATTTATTCATACATAGTATCGGACAGACTTAAGCTGGTACTGCCGATTAAATTACCGATATGCGTTCTTACGCATTTTGTTTTGCAGAAAATTACATTTTCCCACTCGAAAAATTTACTGAATCTGAATTTTACCTTTAAATTTTCTAATTAATATTTTTAAATTTTTGAACCTATTTCGAACAATTAAATTATTATTTTATTTTATTTTAAACGGTTAATTTGATTCCAGTGCTTACATTCTCCCTTCCTAATTAGAAATTTTGCCCCAAAAATTTGGAGAGTGGTTCTTCCCTTCTCAATGTATCATATCCTCATAACCTGTCTACTATCAGGGTTCGGTCAGAGTTCGGTTCATCTCTTAATGAGTTAACGGTTAAAAAATCATCCTCTTAAAATTTGGGCTTACCCATCATCATCATTAAAGGTTTCCTCATCTTGAACCAACTTCACACCATTCATTTTACCATTCCTCAACATCAACTCAAATTTCTATTTACATACTTCATTCTTATTTACAACGTTATATCTTAACCGAATTCAACCCTGCGCTATACCCATCTGTTTCACTCTTAGCTTCCTTTAAATATTTCTCAATAACTAATCAAACATCACGTTCATCTTTCCATTTATAGAACCTTCCATAACTCCCAATCAAAATCATAACTTAAAATTTCCAAAACTCTTTAAGTTCTTAGAAATTTCGGCAAAACCTCCCATAATATTTATCCTTCTAACACAACATTCTTACACTCACTTATCACCTAAATCCAATTATACACCTATACTCATTTTCACAACCAGTTCAGGATCAATCTAATCTCACAGCAACAATCAAACTCAATTACCCGGAACTAATCATTTGCATTAATCTGCTAACCTTTCAGCTATTCAGAACCTAAAGTATTTTTAATTATCCCTTACTACTCCGCGTTGCCATTATCCTATGTCAACGCTCCTGCAAGCTTCTGGTACGTTACTCTGATTTTTATCCACTAAGAATCCAATCATTCATCCTTAAGTACAAAACCATAACTTAACATAAATGAAAATCAATAACTTCCATTTATGACAACTAAAATCAGATGCCAATCAATGTTAAACCTAGTCAAATTCAAGCCTAACACATGCCCTACCTACCTCAATACTTAACAATTCACCATCTACCTAATGTTATCGCAAGTCACCATATACTCTGCTAGCTCTAACGGTAGTACTCTACGTGGCATAATTTAGTTCAGTTCTAAGTTTGGCACTCTCGGTCCTAAATTCTCATCTCTGCCATAAGCCACGAATAAACATAGTGATTTCATATCCTATATAGAGTTCAGTTACCATCTTTGTAATTGCCTCAACCTTGCTATTGAAAATGACCTGCATTCTAATTTATCCTACGAGGACAATCCTTGGCGATATGTCCAGGCAATCCACAAATATAGCATATACCTCTCCCTTTCGCTAGGGGATACTGGTCATAGTTGGTCTCTCTGAAGTTGCTTGACCTTGAGGATGCTGAGGGCATGTCAACCCCTTTTGAAATTTTGGCCCCTTGTCGGAAAATACTTTCCATGACCCTAGTTACTAGTACCACTACGAGCATCTTTCGCCAAAGCTGTCTTCTTGCCACATTCCTCCACAACTCTCGCCTTGTTCACCAGTTTAGAGAATCTCCTTATCTCCAATGGAGCTACAAAAATCATGATGTCATCCTTAAGTCCTCCTTTGTACTTGATACACTTTTAACTCTTATAGGACTCAAGAGAACCCTGACAAATCCTTGAGAGCCTACAAAGTTCCTCAAACTTGCTAGTATACTTTGCTACAGTCATGAACTGTTTCTTCAACTGCATGAGTTCCAACTCCCTAACCTCCCTCAAAGACTCTGGAAAGTACTTCTTGTAGAAAGCAGTCTGAAATAGCTCCCACGAAATGTCCTCATTCTATAGTTGCATCAGTTGGCACTCTCCCTACCACCAATGCTGAGCCTCACCCGATAACTAATACGCCACAAACTCCACAAATTGGTTTTTTGGAACATGCCGAGCTTTCAACACACGCTTCGTGGCTTGAAACCAGTTATCTACTTCAGTAGGATTTGTCGTTCCCTTGAAAGTCAGCGGGTTAGCCTTCAAGAAAGCAGTTAATGTCATCGAGACCCCACCTAAGTTGTTCCCAGTCCCTTCTCCATTTTTGTTTCTGATTGGTTGCCCTATCCGTTCCATAGCATGAGTAGTCACAACAGCACTCGCTTGCATCATGTTAACCAAGTTAGTCATTGCCACCATGAATTCAGCATGATTGTCCATCGATGGGTTACTCTCATTCTCTCTTCAGGTACGTGTTCGACTTCATTTGCGAGTGGCCATTTAGGGTCCTATCCACCCCAAACAGTCAATATCAAGGTGATCAGTCTCAATATCTCAAGCTCAGTACTTCAATTATCCCAAAAGGCACTCACAAACAAGCATGCTATGCATATCAAACAGATATCCTAAATAGATTGAAAGAAAAATGACCCAGAGTATGCAATGAAGCACAATCGGTCCATCCCTCAGGCTCTCGAGGACGAACTGCTCTGATACCACTAAATGTAACACCCTATCATCCTAAGCTTTACCTCTAGCCACAAAGCAAAGTGTGACAAAGCACCATGATAGTTCTAAAGCTCATGCAATAATATATATAATTAAGGAATATAATACACTAGAAGCCCGATGAAGGAATAAAATCTCAAAGACGCAGAAAACAGAGATACAAAAGCGTGAAGCGTTCACGCATGATAACTAAATTCATAGGCACAAGAGATAAATAGAATACATAGATACATATATATATATATATATATATATATATATATACAGAAGAGGACTAGTCACAGCCTGCAGAGTTTAGGTCATCTAGCCAAAACAGAAAATACAGCAGAGTTTTGATGTTTAAAATAGCTGACATCCTATCTCTCAAGTTTTCAAGTAAAAAGCCTCTAAGGCAACATAATATACAAAAGTGAGAGACTACAAAAGTAAACTAAAAGAAAAGCTGAGTCATCCTCCACTCTATCACCATCCAAAAACTCACCGAGGTGGGTTGCGATCTGCATCTGAAAAACAACAACAACATATGGTATGAGAACTGAAGGTTCTCAGTATGGTAATAATGCCCAATAGATAAGATATAAGGTTCCAAGAAGCCAAAGGTAATCTTAGAACTTCACATCGATGGAAAACATTCAAGCTTAATGAAATATATAAAATAAACCATAAACAGGGTAATCTAACTTAAGAGATTTCTATTCTAACAATCACCGCTGTCCCACAGCCTTCTCCAACCTACTCTCCATACGATCCCATCGCCACCGCCTACCGATCCTCCTCAAACCAAGAAAAACACAAATAATGAAAGCAAGTAAAGCACAATTAATATGCATGTATAACAGGTAGATCGAGTAGCAATTTGGCACATTATTCAATTTGGCATAACTCAAGTAATCAAAGAAAACAAGCATGTAGAAAATGCATATGATGAATGTCTATCCTATTTTGACTTGTGATATCACTTGTCAATTCAAAGTTGCCAACCCGACCCATCCTTTCGGATGTAGCCTTTCTGCCACGTCCTTGGGATATAGTACCCGGCTCACTGTGTGCGCCCCTGGGATATAGTGCCCGACTCACTTTTATTTGCCACCCTTGGATATAGGGCCTGACTCACTCCTATGCGCTTCCTAAGATACAGTGCTTGACTCACTCTCTATCCTGGGACATATTGCTCGGCTCACTCTCTACCTTGGGATATAGTGTCCGACTCACTCTTATGGTAAGAAAGGTTATGCGAGCGGGATACTACCTCAGCCCTCACATCTGAACATAGGCGGGAGTCCACCACCACAGCCCCTACGTCAGTGCCGCTACCTCGACAAGTGGGATTAAACCACCATCCTTGCCAGGCACATAACGACTTACCAATCAATGCATATAATACTATCATTATTCAATAATCGCTGCTCACACTCAATAAGTTTATCAACCTCAGACTTCCATCAGTCATTATTATCTTTCTCATCTCAATTCATTCTTAACTCTCGAGTTCTCAGCATTCCAAGGTTATAGTGCCTTGCTCACTATCAAGTTCTCATCTCATCTTAATCATCCTCGATTTTTTAGTTCTTTCAAATTCACAAACCACGTATGTAAGATATTGCTCAACCAAGGTATGGTTTCGGTTTTCTTTAGCTAATATGTAATGTTGTGGACAACTTAGGCTAGTGGTCTTTAAGAAAGGATTGAAAGATTGAGTATATGATTAATAATATGTGAATTGTTATGTTCGATGATGAGTGTATGATGATGATGATGATGATAATGATATGGAGTCTTGCATATGTGAGGTATATAAATTATTATGAATATTGAATCAGTTTCATGTGTTAGAGTATGATTATGATGATAATATGATAAGTATTGATGTTGATTATGATTGATGATGATTAAAGATGTTGATTATGATCAATGATGAATATTGAGGGTGATGATAATGTGATGATGATTATGAGTTTCGATGATGAGTCATGATATAAATGGTTGAACGGATGGGAAGGTGGAATTATTTAGGTGTTAGAAGGATTGAAAGGAAATTGAGGATTAATTGTGTTGTTTATTAATGTTTTGATATTGATTTTGGTTGGGGTTGGATTGGTTTTGGTTTGAGTGTTTTGAAATCTAGACGATTTTGAAAGTTTTGGTAAAATCTTATTTTTAACCAACTTCAACGAGCCATAACTTGGACTCCGGACCCTCAATTTTGATGAAACTTAATTTAAATAAAAGTTGGGTCTGATAGGTTTATGCCGTTTGAAGAACAGGTGAAAAGTAATTTTTAACAAAAAGTTATGTGCATTTGAAGATTGGTGTAAAAAACTGAATTGCAAAATAGCTTTTTCTGAAAATTGGGTCAAATGCGTACGCGGAATAGGGCATGCGTACACGAGCATTGGCCTCGGCCAAACACTCCTACGTACGTGACCCTGGCATGCGTACACAGCAACCCTTTTCTGTTTCAAACTCTCGCGTACGCGGACGATTCACGGGTATGCAACTTTGTCAAAATGACACCCATGTGTGAATGGGACTGTGGATGCGTACGCATGACCCCTGTTTTGTTGAAAAGTGTGATTTTGTGTTTTTAAGCACTCCTCTAGTCTTTTAAACCTCTTTAATCATTGTTTAAGATCCCTTAGCTAATGATTAGGCTTTGGGACGAGTGAGGGCGTATTGGCTGGTGTTGAGTGCCAGTTTTGGGCCTTCAATTCTGCAGTAAAGTATGGACTATTATACATTGCTGGAAAGCTCTGGATGTTAGTGATAAACCCATATTTCATGAGTTCTTTTGTGCTTAATTTGAGTGATTTATACAATCCTTCACCTACTTATTCACATTAATTGCATGGTTTTACTTTTCCTTCCTTATTATGTGATGTAAATGAAAAACATGCTTCCTAAGCTTTAAAATTAATTAATTTAATTACCTTTATTTCCACTCGATGCCATGATTAGTGTGTTGAGTAGTTTCAGATTTTATAAGGCAGAATGACTTAAAGGATGGAAAAGGAAACATACTAAAATGGAAGGAGAAAGCAAAACGGAGCTTTAAGGAAACTGGTATCCACGCGATCGCATGGATGACGCGATCGCGTGTCAAGCACGAATCAGCAGCGACGCGGCCGCATGACTGACGCGACCGTGCGCCTTAAGCAGAACGCACATGACGCGGTCGCATGACTGACGCGACCGCGTGACAAGGAAAATCTCCAAATGACGCGACCGCGTGACCCACGCGGACGCATGACAGAGGCCACGTATCAGAATTTACAGAATGCGCCCCCAGCGAATTCTGAAGCCCTTTTTGGCCCAGATCCAAGTACAGACAGCATAGACCAGAGGTTATAAAGTGTGGGAATGCACCCATTCAAAGGGAGCTGGCATATTTTTACTTTTCAATAATTTAGATTGAGTTGAGAGGGAGATCTTCTCTCTCTCTTTTAGGATTTAGGATTTCTTCTTGTTTTAAGAGTAACTCTGGATCCCAGGTTTAATGTTCTTTTATTTTAGTTTTACTTTTATTTATTTATTCCAACATTTGAATTGATTATTATAATTTGATTTAAGAATTCTTCCATGTTACAGACTATTATTTGAATTAATGATAATTGAGGTATTTTCAGTTCATGATTGTTCTCTTCGATTTAAGTTACCATTGCTTCCCATCTAAGGATATTTTTATTATTCCAGCAATTTCACTTTTTCCCCTTTTGGTTCTGGTTAAGAATTTAGTAACTCAACAGTTATTAAACTCAACATAATTGATAATCGTTATCTTGCTAATTGAGCTGAACTTGAGTAATCCCAACCTTTTCTTAGGAAATAAATAGGATTCAAAGGTCAGTTTAATTAGTCCCTTGACTTTCCTTGCCCTAGTACAGGTTGATCAAGTGGAGTTTAGATTCAACTTTCATTATAGTTGAGAGAGATAACTACGTTGGACCTCCAACTTCTCTTACCTTGCCAAAAGTCTGCTTTATAGTATTTATTTATTTTAATTGCCATTTACTTTACTTGTCATTTAAATTACTTGCTTTTCATCTTCTAAACCCCGATTACAACCTTTATAGCCAATAGTAAGAACATACTTCCTCGCAGTTCCTTGAGAAGACGACCCGAGGTTTGAATACTCGGTTAACAATTTCTAAAGGGGTTTGTTACTTGTGACACCCGAAACGTTTGTATGAAGGGATTTTTGTCGGTTTAGAGACTATATCTACAACGCAACTGTTTCTATGAATCTCTTTACTGGTAAAAATCCTCTCATCAAAATGGCGTCGTTGCCGGGGAACTGCTAACGTGTGCCTTATTATTGGTTATTGTAAATATTTTTCTTTTGCTTGCTTATTTATTTTTGTTTTTCCTTTTTACCTTTATTTGGTACTATGAACTCTCACCCCTCTCGCTTTGAGTTTGGTTCTAATGTTGTTAAAGGAAATAGAAGTTACAGCAGGAATGTGTACCAAGGTCAGGCCAATCAAGGATGGATGGAACCAAGAGGATCTAATCAACCCTTTTGGCAACAACACCCTCCGAGATATCCTGGACAAAGGCCATTCTACAGTGCATACCCAGCTGGAAGACATGGTGGACAACCTTGTAGCTACCAACAAGCCCCACCCCGTGCATATAAACTATCCTTTCAACATAACCTCGAACCACCACACTCACAAGCTTCTCTTCACCATTCGCCACCATATGATCCATCCTTACCCCAATACCAATCCAATCGCTCCCAATCACCACCACTTTCCTTTGTAGCATGTCCAAGTCCAGCAACCCGAGAAGTAGAGGATCGCCTAAGGGAATCAGTAATTAAATTTCAAACAACCATTAAACAACTGGAGCAAGCAATGATTCAATGGGCTTCTAGGCGCTCAAATATACAAGGATCAACCACACCTCTATGTGGACAGCCCAATGAAGAGCGTAGCATGAAGGAGATGCCAGAAACTCCAGTAGACAAGACAAAAAATGAATTTGTACTAGAACAATTAGAAGAAGCTGTCTTTGTTCAAGAAGAAGAGTTGGTTGAAGACCTAGGAGATGCTGAACTTCCATGGAAATCCAGAATTGAGGAAAACTCCGTCCAGGATGCTACAGTTGATGCTAAGGAGGATACTGTACAATCTCCAAGGCAAGTCATTTATGAAGAATCAGACGGAATAATCCAAGAAGCAATTTCCCTTGATGATAATACTCACAAGTCTAGCTCTCTTGGTGATGAACTTGCATCCGCAAGTGAATTCTCTGAGATAGAAGAATCTTCCCCAAGTGAATATGAAGATGATGCAGAGGTAGATTTCTCTCAACCTCCAATCTATGACTCAAGTGATGAGGAAGACACAGAAGACTTTGACCAGGACACAGATACAATTGAAGATCTTTGCAAAGAAGTAGAGGAATTCACAGAAGAGCACAAGGAAATGGAACTTGCAGAACCACCAAAAACACCTATCCCAAGGCCACTACCACCTAATACAAGCTTCAAGTGGGTACAATCCTTAACTTATAACTTTACTTATTCACTTGAATATGGTTTACTTGAAACAGATGGCCAGCTTAGAGCTCTCTGCGGCTTTAAGAGTAAGAGGGAAATGGCTCGTACTCAGAGCTGGTGCACAAGGCTCAATAAGGTTCCACGCTTCACTTCGAAGTACACGGATTGGTATCATGCTCAATTACATGGATCAAGGAAAATGTTTGGTCACCAAGGTGAGATTCTACTTTTTAACCCGCCCGAATGGAAACATGCAGATCAAGACGGAGGCGGATTTAAAAGCAAGGCTTGGAATCCTGGAGTTTATTCTGACATTTGTCATCCCGGGAGCCTAACAATATATTTAAAGCTGTTCGGAAGCTTTGCGTGCTTAGTCTGGGACCCCGGAGGCTATTAGCATTCCAAGCACTGGTGGAGATTTTTGGACGAATTTAAACATAAGCCACCATAACAGGATACCCCTCCAATGTCCAACTTAAGGACTTTAACTAAAAGTGCTAGGTGGGAGACAACCCACCATGGTATGGTCGTTTCTTTTTCAATTTATTTCTTGTTAATTGCTTTCATTTTTCCTTTTTCATTTTAATTTATTAAACCTGGAATCATGCATAACATTCATGTTAATCATTGCATTCTGCATTTTTCATGCATAAAAAAAAAGGGATGCACGATGCGACCGCATGCCCCATGCGATCGCGCCATATCACGGAAAACACCACCTGCACGACCGCGTGACCCACGCGGCCGCGTGATATATATATTGGCGTAAGGATCCAACGAACAGAAAGTTAGGCTGGAATCGTGCGGCCCCTGTGCGTTTCGTACAAATTGGCCCACGTGATCGCATGCCCCATTCGATCGCGTCACTTGCACAATACCAATCCCACGCGACCGCGTGAGCGACGCGATCGCGTCGCATGGATTGCACATCACCCCAAAAGGAGACAGAGAGTTGCGCTAAAACGGCGCTGGAGTCGTGCGTTTAGCACAAATTCCAGCGACGCGATCGCGCGACCCACGTGATCGCGTCACCCTTCTTTCCCCCCTCTCATGCGATCGCGCACCCCACGTGATCGCGTCACTCCCATTTTCGTCCCAACCACGCGACCGCGTGCCCCACGCGGCCGCGTGGATTCGAAAATATAACCCCCCAGCCCGCGAACCCTATCAGTCACGAAGCCCCCCCACCCCCAACCCTCTTCTCCCTCTCCCTCCAACCACCACCCAGCACTACCCAGCCGCCACCACCGGCCACCCAGACGCCGTCGCCACCCCGGACGCCGCCTCCGCAACCCCCTTCCTTCCCTTCTTCTCCCTTCTTCCTCTCTCCTCCCCTCTCCACCACTGCCTCCGCGACCACTGCCCCCCCGCCGCCGGCCACCCAGCCGCGCTTTCTCCCCCCCTCCTCCGCCATCCACCCGCAAACCCCCCCTTCTTCTATCACTAACCCTAAACCCTCCCTCCGCCACAAACCCCCTCAGCCGCCACCGCAACACCGTTCCCCGCCACCACGCCGGACGCCGCCGCAACCGCCTTCTTCCCCGTTCCACCCCTCCCGCCTACCAGGTTCCCCAAAACGTAACCCCCTTTTTATCCGTTCGTCGTTTTTCTATAATTTTTTCCGTTTCTGTTCATCATTAGGATAAATAGATATGCCTGCTATAGTGAATTTTTAGGTTGTTAAGTAGCTTAGGTTCTGGTTAGTGGATCTAGGTCTGTTTACTTGCACTGTTCCTATTTTTGTTTTATCATAACTGCAATTTTGCTATTCCTGTGACCTCGTTCATATGCTATGATTTCTTGCACTTGCTGCTTGTTACTCTAAATTTTCCTGTTTCTATTCATTACTGGTAACTGTAGCTAGTTTTTAATCCATATGCACTACTATGATTGCTGTTTATTTTCCGGGATAATCCAATTTTAGCCGGAATGCTGCCCAAATTTTTTAAAAATTGTTTTCATTCATGTTTTGGTTTGGCATTTCTGAACTCTGTTTTACTCTGCTTTACCCAAACCATTTCATGAATGCTATGGCAGACATTCTTCTCCTCTTTGATTTCCTGGTTCATAAACTGCATTTGTGATTCACTGATTCCAATTTTTGCTTTCTTTATTTCTATTCGAATCAGCATCACCCTGTTTTCCTTGTTCGATTATGAGTACTTCTATTCTTACCTGTGAATCCTTGTTATATGGAATTTTTCTATGCCACTTACTTTAACCCGCACTTTACTAACTCACTAATTTTATTTACTAATTTCTTTTTCAAATTCTAACCATACTAACCCTTTTGATCTCTTTTCTGTTTATTTTCACTTTCCTCTAACTTTCTAACCATGGCATATTGATTATTTTTCCATTTAACATAAATTCAATCACATTTCATTTACTCATCTTCCTTATTCTATTTCTCCTTTGCCGCTTTGAGTTTCCTTTGTTTAATTGCCTATTTGCTTTCCTATTTTATCCATATCCTGGTTTTCTGTTTTTCAGGATGTCTGCCTCACAGAGAAAAGGAAAAGGCAAGGCTACTGGCAAGCGCAAGAGAGGAGATTCCTCCCAGTCCATCATTGCTTTAATGCACGATTCTTCATGGCGGGAGAAGAACTTCACACAGCAGGAAAAAGATGACCAGCTGTTCCCTGCGACTGATCCTATAAAATTTGTAAACCGGTACTGTGAGCTGAAGTACCCGGCTTTTGTAAACTCCAGAAATCTATACCTGGGGCGAGCTCTGAAGATTCCAGAAGCCCTCCAGCAGTACACCACTGAGCAAATCAAGCAAAGGGGCTGGTTCTTTCTGGAAAGAACATTGACAGAAGTCAATTCATCTTGGGTACGGGAATTCTACTACAACTACTATCTCACTACCCTAGATGCAGTGCACCTGAGAGGAAAACAAATTCTGGTCACTGAGGAGGCCTTAGAGGACATTCTCCGGCTCCCAGCCAAGTCTGATCAGCCTGATGGTTATTCAAAGGCTGAGGAGGACATGCGCCAGATGAAGTTTGATTGGGATGCTGTAAAGGCACGGATAGCTCTCGACCCGACAGTTCCTTGGGAGATGGGTCAGGACACTACCATGCCTAGAGGGATCAAGAGAGCGTACTTAAACGATGAGGCTCGGTTATGGCATCAGATCTTGAGTAATTATGTGATGCCGAGTACTCACGAGACGGAGATCCCGGCTGCTATGATCACCCTCCTTTGGTGTGTGCTGGAGGGTAAGGACCTTTATCTGCCACGTTTCATTCGGCATTATATGGCCAGGGTCCACGTCTGAGGCACCCTCCCCTTTCCATATCTAGTTACACAGCTTGGCCGTCGAGCTGACGTGCCATGGGAGGATGCCGATGAGAGACCACCAGCGGCGGATTGCAGGAAGATCATTCCGCACAGCCGGAACTTCTTAGCCTTGGGCCACAGACCACCACCATTCACTGCTACTGATGAGTCAGCCCCACCATCTGCTGGACCATCTTCCTCCACTGCTGCCCCACCTACCCCTACTACCACCACTGCACCTCCACCTGCCACAGAGCCCGTCTATCATCTGGTGCACCGCTTGTTCCGACGACTTGACCAGATGGAGCGTCGCAACAAGCGGCGCAATGAGCACCTAAAGCTGATGATACGATCCGGCGACATCCCCTCCGAGCCCGACACACCATCCGAGGCATCTGAGGAGGAGGCGGATGCGCCCGAGGTAGAGACCCATCCCCAGGAGGCAGCACCTGCCGCACCACAGGCAGCGGTCCCACATCAGATTGAGGCTGCGGATCTTGAGATCCCGATCCAGTCAGCACCTCTTCCACAGCAGCCAGACCCTCAGCCCACCACCACCACTGAGACCCCCGCTACCATCCCTCCCAGTGATGACACTCCTTCACACCCGGCTTGATTGAGCATCGAGGACGATGCTTCCTTTTAAGTGTGGGGAGGTCGCCATCTCTGGCGTTTATTTTGGTGAACCACTACATACTTTTTCTTTTATTTTGGATATTTTTCTATATTTTTCTTTTTACTGTTATTTTCAGAGTACTTATACATTGCTTTTATGTATTTTTACTCTATTTTCTGCATTTTGCATCTTTAGTTCATATTTTAGCCATTTAGTTTATTTTAGTTATTTAGTTTAGTTTACAATTCTGATTTATTAGTGGATTAATTAGTATAGTTTACCCTTTTTAGCATAAGATAGTATAGTTTAAATTGAAAAATATAAAAAGGAAGTAAGCTAGGAAATTGAACATATCAGATTTAAATCCACAAAACTTGTATATAGCATTACATGATGTAGTTAAGCTGACAACATTTCATCAAGGAGGAACATTAAAACTTTAAAATCCACCCTAAATAAATTTTTTATGAGAATAATGAGAATTTTTAACTAAACCTGCATACAATATATAAATGATATATGATGCTTGAGTTAGAGAACACACAGCCTATGAGTCTTGAGCTTAAATTGTATGGTTACATTCAAATCATAATTTCATTTCTGTGTGTTACATTTCTTTTTATTCTGATGTTCTTTTCTTTGCTTTAATCTATATGTCCAATTATAGAATATAGAATAGATACATACCAAGAGAATGATTGAGGCCATCATTTGATTTTAGCTCACTCACCCCAAATTAGCCTACCTTTTACATCACCCTTGTTAGCCCCCTTGAGCCTTTTAAAACCCCTTTATTCTATTTAGCCAAATTACTAGCCTTAAGCAGAAAAACAAAAGAAAATCCCAAGTGAATCTTTGGTTAGCTTAAGATAGAAAATCATGAATAGAGTTAAATGTGGGAAACCTTTTGGGAACATGGATGATAGAAACAAAAAGGTATGAGAAGTTAAAAGAAATAAAATAAATTTGGGAAGCATGTTCATGAAAAAATCTAAGTGATTCAATTACCATGTGCAAAAAAAAAGAGTTATTTTTCAGCATTTAATAAAAGGGGATCCAAAAGAAATTCCCCAATGCAAAATAAAAGCAATGCACATGGAATAGAAAAAGCAAAAAGTGAAACATGAGCATGTAACAATAAGTGGGAAATATGGGAAAATAGGTAAAGAGATTTTGTTTTACTAAATATGTATGTAAGGTGAGATCTTAGTCTAATTAAGGATTCACTTATTAGCTCACTTGACCCTATACATAAAATCCTTACCCTTACCTTGACCCCATTACAACCTCAATAAAGACCTCATGACTTTTTGGTATGACTATATTCTATAATTGTTGATTGGTTAGATGAAAAACAAAGCTATAGAAATTAAAGATAAAAAAGGAAAATAGAGTGAATAAACCCAAGAAACACTGAGTGACTAGAGAGTAAACACAAAATCCAGTGAGGGTTCAATAACTCATCAACATATATCTGTGCTTAAATTTACTAATTGTTTTGCAAGTTTGTACAATGTTTTCTTTCCCATCTCATTTGCTAAAATGCTTTATTATTTAAGGGTTAGCTATATATATACATGACTCCTTGAGAATGTGAATTAACTTGGCTACATGTAAGCTTTATATATGAGTGAATAAATTAGAGTTGCATGATGCATCATTCATTTAGGTAGTTGCATTTAAATTAGGTTGCATTGCATGACATTCCATCACTTTAACCTTAATTATTTACCTTGGATTTAGCATGAGGACATGCTAGTGTTTAAGTGTGGGGAGGTTGATAAACCCATATTTCATGAGTTCTTTTGTGCTTAATTTGAGTGATTTATACAATCCTTCACCTACTTATTCACATTAATTGCATGGTTTTACTTTCCCTTCCTTATTATGTGATGTAAATGAAAAACATGCTTCCTAAGCTTTAAAATTAATTAATTTAATTACCTTTATTTCCATTCGATGTCGTGATTAGTGTGTTGAGTAGTTTCAGATTTTCTAAGGCAGAATGACTTAAAGGATGGAAAAGGAAACATACTAAAATGGAAGGAGAAAGCAAAACGAGCTTTAAGGAAACTGGTATCCACGCGATCGCATGGATAACGCGATCGCGTGTCAAGCACAAATCAACAGCGACGCGGTCGCATGACTGACGCGACCGCGCGCCTTAAGCAGAACGCACATGACGCGGTCGCATGACTGACGCGACCGCGTGACAAGGAAAATCTCCAAATGACGCGATCGCGTGACCCACGCGGACGCATGACAGAGGCCACGTATCAGAATTTACAGAATGCGCCCCCAGCGAATTCTGAAGCCCTTTTTGGCCCAGATCCAAGTACAGACAGCATAGACCAGAGGTTATAAAGTGTGGAAATGCACCCATTCAAAGGGAGCTGGCATATTTTTTCTTTTCAATGATTTAGATTGAGTTGAGAGGGAGATCTTCTCTCTCTTTTAGGATTTAGGATTTCTTCTTATTTTAAGAGTAACTCTGGATCCCAGGTTTAATGTTCTTTTATTTTAGTTTTACTTTTATTTATTTATTCCAACATTTGAATTGATTATTATAATTTGATTTAAGAATTCTTCCATGTTACAGACTATTATTTGAATTAATGATAATTGAGGTATTTTCAGTTCATGATTATTCTCTTCGATTTAAGTTAGCATTGCTTCCCATCTAAGGATATTTTTATTATTCCAGCAATTTTACTTTTTCCCCTTTTGGTTCTGGTTAAGAATTTAGTAACTCAATAGTTATTAATCTCAACATAATTGATAATCGTTATCTTGCTAATTGAGCTGAATTTGAGTAATCCCAACCTTTTCTTAGGAAATAAATAGGATTCAAAGGTCAGTTTAATTAGTCCCTTGACTTTCCCTTGCCCTAGTACAGGTTGATCAAGTGGAGTTTAGATTCAACTTTCATTATAGTTGAGAGAGATAACTGCGTTGGACCTCCAACTTCTCTTACCTTGCCAAAAGTCTGCTTTATAGTATTTATTTATTTTAATTGCCATTTACTTTACTTGTCATTTAAATTACTTGCTTCTCATCTTCTAAACCTCGATTACAACCTTTATAGCCAATAGTAAGAACATACTTCCTCGCAGTTCCTTGAGAAGACGACCCGAGGTTTGAATACTCGGTTAACAATTTCTAAAGGGGTTTGTTACTTGTGACACCCAAAATGTTTGTATGAAGGGATTTTTGTCGGTTTAGAGACTATATCTACAACACAACTGTTTCTATGAATGTCTTTACTGGTAAAAATCCTCTCATCAGTTATCTTTCCATATCAATTGAGAAAGTTCTATTTGAACTTCTGTAGCTCCAGATAAGCTCTTTTGAGTACAAAGAGATCTGATCCAGGCAGCATCCGCAGCACTTTCTCTGTCTCTGAATCAGACTTTTGCTCTAACTCCTCAATTTCAGCCAGAAAATACCTGAAATTGTATAAAAACACACAAAATCAAAGTAGAATAAAAAAATGTAAATTTTGCACTAAAACCTATGAAAACTTAATAAAACTTAAACAAACATACTAAAAACTATATGAAAATGATGGCAAAAAGCGTATAAAATATCTGCTCATCACAACAAAAAAAAAATTAAACTGTTGCTTGTCTCCAAGCAACTAAAAACAAAGTAGGATAAAAAGAAGAGTAAGACACAATAAATCTTAGAGTTTTCAATGAAGCTCAGTTTCAATTAGATGAGCGGGACTTAGTTGCTTTTTGCTTCTGAATAGTTTTGGCATCTCACAATCCATTGAAACTCAGAAGTGTTGGCATCCTTAGGAACTTAGAATCTAGATGATATTATAGACTCTCTTAGTTCAGTTCTTTTTTATTCTTGAACACAGCTTCTTAGTTTCTTGGTCGTGGCCCTAAGCACTTTGTTTTCCAGTATTACCACCGAATACATAAATGCCACAGACACTTAACTGGGTGAACCCTTTCGGATTGTGATTCAGGTTTGCTAGAATCCCCAGATAGAGGTGTCCAGAGTTCTTAAGCACACTCTTTTTGCTTTGGATCACGACTTTAACTGCTCAGTCTCAAGCTTTTTACTTGACACCTTCACACCACAAGCATATAGTTAGGGACACTGTCTATTTGGAGTGCTTAGGCCTAGATTTTACTCCTTTTATGCCCTTATAACCATTGATGCTCAAAGCCTTGGATCCTTTTACCCTTGCCTTTTGGTTTAAAGGGTTATTGGCTTTTTGCTCTTGCCTTTTGGTTTAAAGAGCTATTGGCTTTTTCTGCTTTTTTTTTTCGCATGCAAATTTTTTTCTTTTTATTGCACCTTGCTTTTTGCTACTTTTTCTTGCTTCAAGAATCAGTTTTTGGATTTTTTAGATTACCAATAATACTTCATTGTTATCATTCTTTCAAGAGCCAACATTCTTAATTTCAATTTCAAATATGCAGTATTCATTCATACATTCAGAAAACAAAAGCAATGCCACCACATCAAGATAATTGAATTATTCTTAAGATAAACTCGAAATTCATGTATCTCTCATTTCTTTTCAAATAAAATTTTCTTTTAAGTGAGGTGAGAGATATATGGAACATTTTATAATTTTAAGACATAGATAGAAATGATCATGCAGTAAGAACAAGAGAACAGACAATAAAACATAACAAAAAATAGAAAAATAACATAAGAAAAGGGGATTAAGAGAACGAATCCACCTTAGTGATGGCGGCTACTACTCCTCCTTGAGGATCCAATGTGGTGCTTGATCTCTTCAATGCCACGCCCTTGTCTTTGTTGTTCTTCCCTCATAGCCTTTTGGTTCTCTTATTTCATTGAGGATGGTGGAGTGCTCTTGATGCCCTAACCTCAATTGCTCCATATTAGTGTTCAATTCTCCAAGAGAATTATACAATTGGTCCCAATAGTCTTGAGGTATCCCAGGGATTCCTTGCTGAGGCGGTTGCACAGGCTCATGTGCATGCTCTCTAGTTTGCTCCATCCTCTTCTTAGTGATGGGATTGTCCTCTTCAATGAAGATGTATCCCTTTATAAAAATTCCAGCTGAATTGCATAAGTGACAAATGAGGTGAGGAAAAGCTAACCTTGCTTTGGTGGAAGGCTTTTTAGCTATCTTGTACAATTCTTGAGGTATCACCTCATATACTTTTACCTCATTCCGAATCATGATGCAATGAATCATGATGGCTCTGTTAATGGTCATTTCTGACCGATTGCTAGTAGGGATGATAGAACGTTGGATGAATTCCAACCATCCTCCAACTAAGGGCTTGAGGTCAAGCCTTCTTAGTTGAATGGGCTTGCCTTTGGGAGTCCCTTTTCCACTATGCTCCTTCCACACAGATGTCTGAGAGCACTTGAACCAGTCTTTGATCAAAGTTGACTCTTCTAGTATAAGGATGTGGGTCTCCTTGCATCAAAGGCAAGTTGAATGCCAACCTCACACTTTCCGGACTAAAGTCCAAGATTCTCCCTTGGACCATGGTGCTCCAATTCTTGGGATTTGGGTTCATACTAATGTCATGATTTTTTGTGACCCACGCATTAGCATAGAACTCTTGCACCATTAAGATCCCAACCTCTTCTCCGGATGTCTCTTCGGATTTTCGGGTACTCATTCTTCTTAAGCCTAAAAGGGACCTCAGGGATCACCTTCTTCTCTGCCATTAATTCATAGAAGTGGTCTTGGTGGGCTTTGGTGATGAATCTCTCCATCTCCCAAGATTCGGAGGTGGTGGCTACTGCCTTTCTTTTTCCTCTTTCTAGAGGGTTCTCCAACCTTCCATAAGTGGTGATGGAAAACTAAAAGCAACATTTTTCCCACACCAAACATAAAAGCTTTGCTTGTCCTCGAGCAAAAAATAAATAAAAGAAAAGAATGGAGTAGAAGGAAGAAGAAAATAGAAGAAAAAGGAGGGAGAAAGCAATTCGGCCAAGGGGGCTTTAGAGTGTATGAAGTGTGTGTATGAAGGGTTAGAAAGAGGGTATTTATAGGAGTGGGCTAGGTTAGGGTTCGGTCATGGGTGGGATAAATGGGAGGGAAATTTGATTTTGAAGTGGGTGGGGGTGGATGGTAGTTATGATGGATTTGGGAAAGTGATATGGATGTGATTGGGCTAGGGTTTATAGGGAAAAGTATATGGGGAAGAGTGAAAGTAAGGGGGAAGAAGTGGTGTAAGAATCGCGACTAAATAACCGCCTAATTAGTTAATTAATATTGCCCAAATTAGGTTCCAAAAATTAGAGTGAGAATTTGAGAATTTAAATATGATTTTTCAAAAACCTTAGAAAAATATTAAAAATAAAAAATCGGGCGTTAATTTTAAAAGTTTGGCCCAAAGTTAGGCCAAACGGACTAAAAATGCTAATGGGTTAGACCGGGCCCAAGTTGGGTCCAAGCCTAACATATATAAACCAATTAATGAACCCTTACACTCTCATAAACACAACACACATCAAAAATTGAGAGAAGAAGGAGAAGAGATAGAGCACTATTCACATAGAGCTTCCCAAGCTCATATCTTGAGCTATAGAGCTCCGATTGGCGCACCGTTTACGGCTACGCGTTCCTCGTGAAGAGCTCTACAAAATCCATCCAAGAAACTGGTAAGATAATCATGAAATCTTCTCAGTTCTTTCTTCCAAAATTTCGAAAATTTAGGGCTTTTGATTAAGTAGAATTTTGTGATTTTGGGTGTTTAGGTGCACTTTAGCCTTTGATTGATATTGGATTTGGCATCCAAAACTGTTGGGTAAGGTGAGTTGCTCTTGAACCCTTGTGAAATTATGATTAAATTGAGCTCTAGGTTGATTAGTTATGATTTATGTGTATTATAGCTTGAGGTTGTGATTATTGGCAATTATTGGAGCTTGTTGGTGCTTGTTGGAGTTAAATTGGTGGCTTGCTTGTGGTGGAAAGCTTAGTTTGTGCTCAAATTGAGTTTTGGTTCATATTGGGAATCGGCCAAGGTATGGTTTCGGTTTCCTCTATGTAATACATAATATTCATGGAAACTTAGGCTAGTGACCTATATGATAGGTTTGAATTAAATTGGTTGTTTGATTGTTGAGATATGATGCATGATAAATTGATGAATTTTGACTATTTTGATGAGATATGAAATTAATGTTGATAAAATGATGTAGAAGAGAAAGGTTGAGATTGAATGATTTCAGTTATGATGATTGATAATGATATGATGGTGATGAATGATTGTGTGGATTGAGAATTGGTTTAGTATGATTTCTGTTATGTTGAGATTGATGATGTGGTAATGTGTTTGAGAAAAAGTTAGTATGAATGGTGGAATATGATACAAAAGGCGAGCTATGATGGGAATTTGAGTTTGGAATGGTGTAGATTGGTATTGGTTGTGTGTTGCAAGGAATTGAGAAATTTATGCAATTTGGTAATAACTGGTTTTTAGTGAACTTTGACGGGTTATAACTTATGCCTCAATTTTCAAAAGTTGTGAAATTTGTTTAGAATTAAAGTCCATTGAAAACTCTTCAAAATTATTTAAAATTTGTAAAAGAGGAAGTTATGATCATTCAAAGTTTGGTGTCAAAATCTGAAATTTTGCAAAGTTGCAGAATTGTGATTTCTGATATGTGCGCACGCACAGCCTTGTACGCACGCACACCCCGTGCATTTTTAAACCTGTGCGCACGCACAGCCCTGTGCGTACGCACACACGGGGACATGGCTACTGGTAAGAGCGCTAGCACGGCCTGTGCGCGCACATAACAAATGGAGTTTTACAACCTGTGCACATGCACAGCCCTGTGCGCACGCACACGTTGGGAAAGGCAGTCTGTTGAGGGCGCTTGCACAGCTTGTGCGAGCGAACAGAATTGTGAAAAATTTCATTTGTGCGCATGCACAACCCTATGCGTACGCATGATGATTGGACTTTTGATGGTTTAGAATTTCACAAATGAATTCTCGTTGCAAGTATAGTTCCTAAACCAAACAATAATCCTTTCATACAAAAGATTATTTGTCACAAGTAACAAACCCCTAAAATTTATAAACCGAAGTATTGGACCTCGGGTCGTTCTCCCTAGGAATTGTAATGAAGTGTCTTGTTATCGGTTGTGAGTTATATTTGGGGTTTTTTAGGATTTTTAGACAAGAATTATAAATGGCAAGAAAAGTAAACTAACAACTATAAAAGGCTCTTGGTAAGGTGTGAGAACTAGAAGTCCTATCCTAGTTATCCTTCTCAATTGTGAGGAGAATTGTTCATTGGTACCACCTAGTTAACCCTTACTAAATAAAGGAAAGTCAAGTGGATGAATTGACTTGAGCCACAAGTTCTAGCCAACTCCCAAGGAAAGACTAGCTTTAGTGCACTCCAAACCAATTAGCAATCTCTCCAATTATCAATCAACAAAGGAATTAGATAACTCAAGTGTCACTAATTACTCTACCTAGGCCAAGAGGAACAAAATCTACACTAAAACTAAAAGAGACATTTCAACAAACACATAAAGTGCAATAGAAGTAAACATTATTAAATGCAAGAATTAAAGGAATCTACAACTACAAAAACAAGAGATCAACAATAGAAAAGAAAAGAAGACACATTTATTATGAATTACCTCTTATTGAATTGGAAGAATGTAGAAGGAACAATACTAGATCTACAACAAAATATAAGAACAACATAAAGAAAATTACAACAAAAGAATAGAAGAAGATGAATGTAGCAACAAAGAATTGAAAAGTAGAAGTAGAAGAAAGCAAAGATTAAAATCTAGATCTAAGAACTAAACCTAATCCTAATTCTAATTCTAGAGAGAAGAGAGAGCTTCTCTCTCTAGAAACTAACTCTAAACTAATCCTAATGAGTGTGAATGATTGGAATCCCCCTTGCTCTTCAATCCTTGGCTTTAAATAGCATCTTTGGCTTCAAAGTTGGTTGGGATTGGGCCCCACAACCCTTGAGAATTTGTTGGTCACGTTTTCATTAAAAAATCATAAACCATCACCGACGCGTACTGATGAGATATTTTGGAGGAAAACGAATCTTCTTCCAAAACACCACAAATCTAACCGGCAAGTGCACCGGGTCGCATCAAGTAATAAAAACTCACGGGAGTGAGGTCGATCCAACAGGGATTGATGGATCAAGCAACTTTAGTGGGTGATTAGTTTAGTCAAGCTAACATTGAGTGATTTGAGTGACAATTGAAGCCAACAGAATGTAAATGACAAGGAAATTAAAGTGCAGAAAGTAAATTGCATTGAAACTTAAAGAGCAAGAAATGTAAATTGCAAGAATCTTAAATGCAAGAAATTAAATTGCATAAATTAAAGGGAGTGGGTGTTGGAAATTAAAAGAAACAGTAGATAAGTAATTGAAAGTTAAATGCAAGAAGAATAAAGGAATTAGGTATGGATTCATGAAACAAACACGGAAGTGTAAATGAAATCAAACAGAGAAGCAAAAGACAGCAGGTTAACAATTTGGAAAATCACTTAAAATCAAACAAGAGAACTGCTCAATTGCAAATCTAATGAGAGTTGAAGATCTCAGGGGGATGAGACTAGAGACAAGTCTAGATCTCAATTTCTTCCTTGATCCAACAGAGAATAATTGCAGAAGAAAATAGAGAAGAAAGCAGTAAAGAGAGTTTGATTCAAATCACAATTCACTGAAATTATGCTGACAAGTAAATAGAGAGAATTCTCAAGGTGAGATTGAAACAGAATTTCTTCAATTCTCAACCCAAGATTCAAAAACAAAGAAAAGAAAATTTAAAGAGAGCTCTTGAATCCTCGTGCTCCCTTCTGGAGCCAGCCTCTCCACAACTATGAAAATGATGCCTTATATAGGCTTTACAAAATGGAAATGAAATTAAAAACAAATTACAATTAAATGAAATTCCTATTTTATCTATTTCTTGTGCCTTTGAGTGATGATCATTTGGGCCCTTGCTCTTGATGGAATTGGGTTGATAAAGGCCTTGGTTGATTGCTCTTGGAGTTTGAAGAAGAACCAAAGTGAACCAATTGAACCGGGTTTGAGGTTAGCCAAAGTTGGACCTAAAGTTTGAGCCAAAGTTAGGGGTCTAACTTTGGCCCCAACTTTTCATAGCAGCAAGCCAAATCCTTCTGGTATGGACGTTGGTGCCAACGTTAGGGGTCTAACTTTGACCCTAACGTTGGCACCCCTTATGCACATTTATGGCGCCAACTTTGTCCTCTTGTCATGTTGCCAATTTTATGCCCAATATAGACTATCATATATGGTTGGAAAGCTCTGAATGTCAGCTTTCTAACCCACTTGGAATCACTTCAGTGGACATCTACAACTCAAGTTATGATCATTTGAAGAGGGCATGGTCGCTGGCTTTGGTGTGCAGCGTTGAGGTAACGTTAGCCTCAAACGTTGGCGAAAATGCCAGTTCTGGAGGCTCAAATGTATTGTCCACCCCATACTATTATACATTGTTGGAAAGCCCTGGATGTCTACTTTCCAATGCCGTTGGGAGCACATCAATTGGAGCTCTACAGCTCGAGTTATACTCCATCGAAGGTGCAGAGGTCAAGTGGCCTCACTGCAGGTTGCCACCATGTTCATTTATGCTTATTGCGGGCAGTTTTCTCCCTCAATTTTAGTGTCCACCATGCAGTGCCATATATGCTTGGAAAGCTCTTGATTCCTACTTTCCAATGCTTCTTGAATCACCTCATTTGGAGCTCTGTAGCTCAAGTTATTCTTGTTGGAAGTATACCCCTTCAAGCTGTTGTGGTGTGTGGCGCCAACGTTAGCCTCCAAGTTAGGGGGCTAACGTTGGCGCAAACGTTGGCCCTTCTCCCTTTGTAATTCATGTGCCAACGTTAGCCTCCAAGTTAGGGGGCTAACGTTGGCGCAAACGTTGGTGCCCAGGGGAGATCTTCTCAAGTTCCAACGTTAGCCTCCAAGTTAGGGGGCTAACGTTGGGGCTAACTTTTGCTCCTCTTCCTTGAATATACATGTGCCAACGTTAGCCTCCAAGTTAGGGGGCTAACGTTGGGGCTAACTTCATGCTTCCTGGTTCAATTTCACTTTTCCATTGTCCTCTCTTCACTCCTAGCCATTCCTCTTTGCTTCAACCTTTCTCCAAGCTTTCTTCACCTATCATTAATCAACCAAACTTATCAAAGCTATGCTCAAAATCATGAGATATTCATTCTTTCATAATATGCAACAAATATAGCACAAAACCTCATGAAATAGCATGAATTAATACATGGTTGATTAAATCAAAGGAAACATGAAAATCTGCCCAATTGGCTTGCTTATGGCTCAAGAAAGTGCATAATTCAATTGAAAACAAAAGAAAAAGGCTAGTTAAAATAGGCTAAGATGACTTGTCATCACAACACCAAACTTAAAGCTTGCTTGTCCCCAAGCAAGAAAAGAATCATGCAATAAAGATTGACAATCCAAGGTAAGAAGAATAGCAACTCAATGTTCATGGTAAGCTAGTTTTCTAAGCATGCTACAATCACAAAAGAAATGTAAATGATTGATGCTTCCATCTAGCTCAATTTATGAAATCTTTCTTATATTTCTTCCTTGAAACAAGCTTTTGATTTTTTATTAGCTTCTCCTTTTGGGTGCTTTGCCCCATGAGTTGATAACAAAGCTACGACTTCTAAATGCTTTGTTTTCAAGTATTACCACTTGATACATAAGCACCACAAGCATTTGATTAGAGGACTTCATTAAGCTCATTTTTCTTTTCTTTTCTTACTCTCTAATCATTGATGCTCAGAGCCTTGAGCTTGAGGGAGTGCTTTTGCACTTTGAGCCTACCTTGACTTCTAAGTGTTTTGTTTTCAAGCATTTGGCTTGATACATAAACACCACAAGTACTTACAAATAAATTGCCATTGGTACTCAGAGCCTTCAGCTTTCTCATTTTTCCCTTTTTCTTTTCTTGCTTTATTTTGCATTTGCTTCTTCAAGGTTTTCATGATTTTAAAAGATTTCACAAAATGTCCTAGATGAAAACTTCAATTAAATAAAATCAATGCAATTAAGCAACAATCAAACATACTAGCTTACCAATACTTTTATGCACATGCTAAAATCTTCTTTAATGCCTTGTTTGTTTATGATCATGATACTTTTGTTGCTTTTGAATTCACAAAACTCAAGTTGGAAATCATAATGACATAGCACCATGTTGCAATTTAGAAATCAAACTATGCCTTTTCATACACACATGCATACAGAGAAGGTAAAGACAATCATGCAGTTCATAGTGCTTGAAACAAATGAGAGGAAAAGAACTTTACAACCTTGTAGTTCATCTTCTCTATTGTTGTCATTTTCCTCCCATTCTCCTCCTTCCCATACCAAACTCAGAATGCTTGCTCATCCTCAAGCAACTATTAGAACCGTGCTATGGGGCTAAGATGGATCATGAATGTCTTTCACAAGGAATGTTAGTAGTACATGTGTTTCAAGCAAGCAAAATTAAAGATAATAATCAAGGCACAAGAGACAGAGACATTGTGATTGCAAGCTTAAGAAGGTGAGCATAATACTTTGCATAAAAGATAAGTGGCACACCAAACTTAGTGTGACACTTTCACTTGGAATTAATGCAAGTATCTTGTAAGAATTGGAACCAAATTTTGTTGCATAGCAACACCAAACTTAGAATGCAACCATATGTCAATTTATTTGAAATTTAAACAAAGCAAGGAAAAGAAATGTACCTACTGTCTACCTGTTCTTTACTTTCTTCCTCTTCTTCCAATTTGTTAAGAGAAATGACGTCAAAGGAGGAGAAGATTCAGCTATTACCCCCTGTCTTGGTCTCTCCTCAGCAAGCTTTCTTTTGTACATGGTTGATTGAGCTTGCTTGCTATTGGTCCAGGGGTTGGATTGCTTGTGGTTGACCTCCTCTTGAATGTTGTCCTTGGTAGTTTGGTCACAATCCTCTTCTTGGTGCTTTTGTTAATTGCCTTCACTTCTTTGAATTCATGTTTTGGTAGTTGTGTGATTTTTGGAGTTTTGTATTCATCCAGAGCCTTTTGTATTGGTGGTTCCATGAACTCCTCCTTTATGTACTTCTCTGCCTCACTTGAGTTTGGAATGACTTCTTCACTTTCTTGCTCCTCCACTTCCTCTTTTACACCCAACATTTGTTTCAATCGCTCTATCATGGGGGAGGTTTGTCGATCTTCCCAACATTTCTTCATCTCCTGTCATACTTTTCAATCATGGATTCAAATGTTGAGGCATTTTGGTCCAGGGAGGTTTGTGAGAGTTGTGAGTCTTCATGTTCTCTTGTCATCTCAAGTGCAGTTTCAGGTTCAACCACCTCATTCTTCATTGAAAGTTCACTTGATGCAGTGGCCTCCTTATCTTGCTTTTCCACTTCCTCACCCACACATTTGTCTTCATCCTCACTGGTTGATGGTTCTAAGTTTCCTCTTGTTTGCTCTGAGGACTCATTCATCTTCTTGAATACGAATTCTTTCCAAGATGGGGATTTCGTGTGTATTTCCACTAGTTTTTTCTGTATTTCAATGCTTCAAGGTATTCCTCATCTGTTAATCCAAGGGATGAAGGTTGAGAGTAATTTTGGTGACGTGAATGTGTTATGGTAAGTTGTGTTGAGGGGTGTGGAATGAGTTGTGTGATTGATGGGATGACTGGTATGGACTTTGGAGGAAACTTTGTGTTAGGCATAATCAAGTGATGAAGAACTTTCAAATGAGAAACTGGGACGTGAGGGTGGATGCTTTTCCATTCTTTGGCGATGCTTCCATCTTCCATGAGGATAATGATATGAATCATTTTGTGGTGGTGGTTGGTATCCCATATGATTCTCTTGCTCATCTTGTGTCTCTGAAGCCAATCTCCATGAATTGGAGTGCTCAGGATTTGTAATTTGTTGGTGATATTCCCAACCACCATTAGAGATTGGTGATGGTGGGTGATATCCCATAAAATTTGTTTGATCATAAGATGAGTTGAACTCCATTTGATTTTGTAAAACACACACCAAGGAAATTGAAATATCATATCAGAGATGAATTTCTTAGTGAGGCAATACTCAAACACCTTGGTTTCACTTAAACAGAAACAAAAATAAAGAAATGCTTGATCTAGACTTTCACCACATAATCATTGTTGATCTATCATGGCAACGGCCAAAACTTGATAGATATTTGATGAGAACGAATCTTCCAAAACACCACAAATCTAACGGCAAGTGCACCGGTCGCATCAAGTAATAATAACTCAGGAGTGAGGTCGATCCACAGGATTGATGGATCAAGCAATTTTAGTGGTGATTAGTTTAGTCAAGCTAACATTGATGTGAATTGTGTGAAATTGTAGCCAACAGAAAGTAATGACAATGAATTTAAAGTTGCAGATGTAAATTGGAAGTAACTTAAGAGCAAGAAATAAACTTGCAAGAATCTTAAATGACAAGAAATATAAATGCATTAAATGTAAAGGAATTGGGAATTGGATTTGCAGAATTAAACAAGAAAAGTTAAATGCAATAAGCAGAGAAGTAAAAGATGGATTGATTGATTCGGAACCAAACAGAATGTAATAAACATGAAAGCATAAACAGAGAATGTAAAATTGGAATTAAGATCTCAGGACCCAAGAGACTAGATAATCAAGTCTAGATCTCAATGCCTTCCTAGATCTAACAGAACAATGCAGAGAATTAAAGAAAAGTAAATGCAGAAGCCAAGAGAAGGTGAAGTAGTAAACAGGAATGGAATTCAATTGTGCAGAGAAAGTAAACAGAAATTCTCAAGGTGAGATTGAACAGAATTTCTTCAATTCTCAACCCAAGATTCAAAATAAAGAAAAGAAAATTAAAGAGAGAGTTCTCGAATCCTAATGCTCCTAGTGGAGCCAGCCTCCTACAATATGAAACGATGCCTATTTATAGCATTTTACAAAATGAAAATGAATTCAAACAAATTACAATTAAAATGAAATTTCTATTCTAACTATCTCTTGTGCCTCTGAGTGGTGTCAATTGGCCTTTGCTCTTGATGGAATTGGGTTGAAAGAGGCCTTGGTTGATTGCTCTTGAAGTTTGAAGAAGAACCAAAGTGAACCAATTGAACCGGGTTTGAGGTTAGCCAAAGTTGGACCAAAGTTTGAGCCAAAGTTAGGGTCTAACTTTGACCTAACGTTGGCCTCCTTATGCACATTTATGCGCCAACTTTGTCCTCTTTCATGTTGCCAATTTATGCCAATATAGACTATCATATATGGTTGAAAGCTCTGAATGTCAGCTTCTAACCCACTTGGAATCACTTCAATTGGACATCTACAACTCAAGTTATGATCATTTGAAGAGGGCATGGTCGCTGGCTTTGGTGTGCAGCGTTTGAGGTAACGTTAGCCTCAAACGTTGGCGAAAATGCCAGTTCTGGAGGCTCAAACGTATTGTCCACCCCATACTATTATACATTGTTGGAAAGCCCTGGATGTCTACTTTCCAATGCCGTTGGAGTACATCAATTGGAGCTCTACAGCTCGAGTTATACTCCATCAAAGGTGCAGAGGTCAAGTGGCCTCACTGCATGTTGCCACCATGTTCATTTATGCACATTGCGGGCAGTTTCTCCCTCAATTTTAGTGTCCACCATGCAGTGCCATATATGCTTGGAAAGCTCTTGATTCCTACTTTCCAATGCTTCTTGAATCACCTCATTTGGAGCTCTGTAGCTCAAGTTATTCTTGTTGGAAGTATACCCTTGTATGCCTTGTGGTGTGTGGCGCCAACGTTAGCCTCCAAGTTAGGGGCTAACGTTGGCGCAAACGTTGGCCCTTCCCCTTTGTAATTTATGTGCCAACGTTAGCCTCCAAGTTAGGGGCTAACGTTGGCGCAAACGTTGGTGCCAGGGAGAAACTCTCAAGTTCCAACGTTAGCCTCCAAGTTAGGGGCTAACGTTGGGGCTAACTTTTGCCTCTTCCTTGAATGTTCATGTGCCAACATTAGCCCCAAGTTAGGGGTCTAACGTTGGCTCAAACGTGGGAGCCCAGGGAGTAATCTTCATGCCTAACGTTAGCCTCCAAGTTAGGGGCTAACGTTGGGGCTAACTTCATGCCTCCCGGTTCAATTTCACTTATTCCATTGTCCTCTCTTCACTTCTAGCCATTCCTCTTTGCTTCAACTTTCTCCAAGCTTTCTTCACCTATCATTAATCAACCAAACTCATCAAAGCTATGCTCAAAATCATGAGATATTCATTCTTTCATAATATGCAACAAATATAGCATAAAACCTCATGAAATAGCATGAATTCATACATGGTTGATTAAATCAAAGGAAACATGAAATCTACCCAATTGGCTTGCTTATGGCTCAAGAAAGTGCATAATTCAATTGAAAACAAAAGAAAAAGGCTAGTTAAAATAGGCTAAGATGACTTGTCATCACCCCCATTCCCTTTTAATTTCAGCAATTTAGTTTCTGCTCTTTAATTCATGCAATTTAAGATTCCGCCATTTCAATTTCTTGTCATTTACTTTTCCCGCCACTTTTACATTCCGCAATACTCATCTCAATCTTGATTCCGCTCAACTAGAACACACTTCTAATCCGAATTGCTCACTCAACCAATCCTTGTGGGATTCGACCTCACTCTATTGTGAGTTTTTACTTGACGATAACCGGTGCACTTGCCGGAAGGAATTTTGCCGATCGTGCAATTTCCTAAATCGTAGCATAACTAGTTTATGCGCATCAAGTTTATGGCGCCGTTGCCGGGGATTGGTTTTCGATTGACAATTCTCAAATTGGAAGCTAACTAGATTGAGCAATTTTCTCTTGCTTTGTTAATTCTGTCCAAGATACTTGTTGAATTTTAATTTCTGCACTTGGTTACATGCTTTCCTTCTTTATGCCTTTAAATTCATGCAACTAACTCACTGACTCACTAACTGTTTGAATTAATTCCTCAATTGAGCTAACCATACTCTTCCATTAACCAAGAGTATTTCACTTGTTTGTGTTTGAGCTGTGTTCTTGTATGACAGGTAGGAGAGGAGAGACATCAACTCCTCCATATACCGAACCAGAGAGGACCCTTCATAGACTTAGAAGGGAAGCAAGAGGGAAGAGAGTAGTGGGAGAAGAGGAATCTGAAGGAGAATCTGAGGACAATTTTGAGGAAGTTTTAGATCTCAACATGGATAGAGAAGTTCACAACCATGAGAGAGCTGATGGAAACGATGCATCCCTGAGAGGAGGGTTCTTAGTTCATACATAAACCCAACCTCTGGGAATTGTGGTAGTAGCATCCAGAAACCACCCATTCAAGCCAACAATTTTGAGCTCAAGCCTCAGCTAATATCACTAGTGGAGAATCATTGTTCCTTTGGAGGAAGTGCTAATGAAGACCCAAACCAACATCTCACAAAATTCCTGAGAATTTGTGACACTGTGAAGTCCAATGGAGTCCAGGAAGATGCCTATAAACTGCTTTTGTTCCCATTTTCACTTAGGGACAAAGCAGCTAAGTGGCTAGAATCATTCCCAAGGGGGAGTCTAACAACATGGGATGAGGTGGAAAGCAAGTTTCTGGCACGTTTCTACCCTCCACAAAAGGTCAATAGGCTTCGATCTGAGGTTCAGACTTTTAGACAACAAGATGGTGAAACTCTCTACGAGGCATGGGAGAGATTCAAGGACTTGACAAGGAAATGCCCACCAAACATGTTCCATGATTGGGTGCAACTGCACATCTTCTATGATGGGCTCTCTTATGAATCAAGGAAGGCTGTAGACCATTCATCAGGAGGTTCATTGAACAGGAAAAAGACTGTGGAAGAAGCCATTGAAGTGATCGAGACAGTGGCTGAGAATGAGTACTACTATGCATCAGAAAGGCACAACACTAAGGGAGTCATGGAGCTGAACCATGTTGATACAATTCTAGCCCAAAACAAGGTGTTTGCCAAGCAACTAGCAGAGCTTACCAGGCAATTAGAAACAAAGCAAGTGGCTGCAATACACACACAAGATCAAGAGGAAGTAGGCATTGAAGGAGGTGATTGGGATGAGGCTAACTATGTGGGAAACCAACAAAGGCAATCATATGATCCACAATCCAACACTTACAACCCAGGCTGGAGAAATCACCCAAACTTTGGGTGGGGAAACCAACAAACCCAACCACAAAACCACAAACCTTACAACCACAACCAACAAAACAATTCCACATACCAAAACTCCAACCAAAGATCATACCAAGCCACACAAAACACTTACCCCCAATCATCATATCATGGCCAAAATAATCAACATACCCAACCTAATCCGAACCAACAATTTCAAGATCAATTAAACCGGATAGAAGGAATGCTTGCAACCATGAGCCAAGACATAATTGAATTGAAAGCTTTTAAGGAAGAAGTAAATTCTAACTTGCAAAACCAAGGAACTGCCATCCAGAAGCTAGAAAATCAAATTTTGTATTTGACTAAGCAAGCCCCTGGGACAAGCGGTTCTCATACTGCCAAGGCTATAGCAAGGGAAGAATGTAAGGCCATAACCCTCAGAAGTGGAAAGAATCTAAAGGAGATCTCAAGGGAAACCACAGAGGATGAAGCAAAGGAAAATGTGAAAGACAAAGAACAAGGACAATCTTTTACACCGTTTGCAACAAAAGAAAAAGAAAAAGAGGTCCTGAAGCCTTACACACCAAAAGCACCTTATCCTCAACGTTTGATGAAAAGTGAAAAGGATGGCCAATTCTCCAGGTTCTTGGAGATTTTCAAGAAGCTTCAAATCAACATTCCCTTTGCTGAGGCAATAGAGCAAATGCCACTCTATGCAAAATTCTTAAAAGAATTAATGACCAAGAAGAGAAGCTGGAGAAATGAGGAAACTGTGTTGTTAACTGAAGAATGCAGTGCCATCATTCAGCACAAATTGCCTCAGAAATTGAAGGACCCAGGCAGTTTCCAAATCCCCTGCATCATAGGGAAGTCATGGTGGAGAAGGCCTTGTGTGACTTAGGGGCCAGCATCAATTTGATGTCGCTAACAATGATGAGAAGAATGAAGATTGAGGAAGCCAAACCAACAAGAATGGCCCTCCAATTGGCAGATCGAACTTTTAAATTCCCTCATGGGATAGTTGAGGATTTGTTGGTGAAAGTGGGAGAATTTATATTTCCTGCTGATTTTGTGGTGTTAGATATGGAGGAAGAAGCCAAAGCTTTAATAATTCTGGGAAGACCCTTCCTAGCTACTGCTGGAGCCATCATAGATGTACAAAAGGGTGAACTCACTCTTAGACTACATGATGAGAAATTGGTGTTTAATGTATTCAAGGCAATGAGCTATCCATCAGAATCACTAAGGGAATGCATGAGGGTTGATGTAGTGGACATTGCAGTACAAGAAACTTTTGAGGAAACAATAAAGGAAGTGGCAGAGGAGGAGTTCACCAAGGATATTGAAGTTAGTGATATCAAGGGTGCTGACACAACCATGCTAAGCAGGCCAGAGAAAGTGAAAGAAGAAAAGGAAGCACCAAAACCTGAGCTCAAAGCATTGCCCCCTAATCTCAAGTATGCATACTTGGGTAGTGATGAGAGTCACCCTGTTATCATTAGCTCGGCCTTAAGCCAAGAACAGGAAGAAGAATTGATCAAGGTGCTGCAAACTCATCAAGATGCCATTGGATGGACCCTAGCTGATTTGAAGGGGATAAGTTCATCCATATGCATGCATAAAATCTTGTTAGAAGAGGATGCTAGACCCTCCATTCAAGCTCAGAGAAGATTGAATCCCGTCATGAAAGAAGTGGTACAAAAGGAAGTCAGGAAGTTATGGCAGGCAGGGGTAATCTACCCCATTTCTGATAGCCCATGGGTTAGTCCCATCCATGTAGTTCCCAAGAAAGGTGGCATAACTGTGGTGCCAAATGAGAAGAACGAACTCATACCCACAAGAACCGTTACTGGGTGGAGGATGTGCATAGACTACAGGAAGCTCAATGAAGCCACCAGAAAAGATCATTTCCCACTCCCATTCATGGATCAGATGCTTGAAAGGCTTGCCGGACATGCTTACTATTGCTTCTTGGATGGATATTCAGGCTACAACCAAATAGTAGTTGATCCTAGTGATCAAGAGAAAACATCATTTGTTTGTCCATATGGAGTTTTTGCTTATAGACGCATGCCCTTTGGATTGTGCAATGCACCTGCCACTTTCCAAAGATGCATGCTGTCCATCTTTTCGGACATGATTGAAAAATTTATTGAGGTCTTCATGGACGATTTTTCTGTGTTTGGGGATTCTTTTCCCAGCTGCCTACACCACCTTGCCTTGGTGCTTAAGAGGTGCCAAGAGACTAACCTAGTATTAAACTGGGAAAAGTGTCATTTCATGGTCACAGAAGGAATAGTCCTTGGCCACAAAATCTCTAATAGAGGCATGGAGGTGGACAGAGCTAAGGTGGAAATCATTGAAAAACTACCTCCACCAAGTAATGTCAAGGCAGTTAGGAGCTTTTTGGGACACGCTGGTTTTTACAGAAGGTTTATTAGAGACTTTTCTAAAATAGCCAAACCTTTGAGTAACTTGCTTGTCTCTGATACACCCTTTGTATTTGATAAAAATTGCATGCTAGCCTATGAACTTTTGAAGCAAAAACTTTCCTCTGCACCTATCATTGCCCCACCTGATTGGAACTTACCTTTTGAACTGATGTGTGATGCATCAGACCTTGCTATTGGGGCAGTGTTAGGACAAAGGAAAGACAATTTGGTACATGTGATTTATTATGCCAGTAAAGTCTTGAATGCTAACCAAAGGAATTACACAACCACTGAAAAAGAACTCTTGGCAATAGTCTTTGCATTTGAAAAATTTAGATCTTATCTCATTGGATCTAAAGTCATTGTCTTCACTGATCATTCAGCTTTAAAATATTTACTTGCTAAACAAGAATCTAAACCGAGACTTATTAGATGGGTTCTTTTGTTGCAGGAATTTGACATTGAAATCAAAGACAAGAAGGGTGTAGAGAACAAGGTGGCAGATCATTTATCAAGGATACCATGTGAAGAAGGAAGCACACAAAGCACACATGTAAATGAGTGCTTTCCTGATGAACAACTCATGATAATTCACAAAGCACCCTGGTTTGCAGACATAGCAAACTTCAAGGCCACTGGGAGTTTACCTTTGGAATTTAACAAACATCAAAGGAAGAAATTGGTAAATGATGCCAAATACTTCATCTGGGACGAACCATACTTGTTCAAAAAATGTTCCGATGGCATACTCAGAAGATGCATATCCGAGGAAGAAGGAAGGGAAGTTTTATGGGACTGCCATGGCTCCACTTATGGAGGGCACTTTGCAGGAGAAAGAACAGCAGCTAAGGTGTTGCAGTGTGGTTTTTATTGGCCTACTATCTTCAAAGATGCAAAAGAATTAGTGAAGCACTGCCATGAATGCCAGAAAGCTGGGAACCTGCCAAGAAGAAATGAAATGCCACAACAATTCATTCTGGAACTTGAATTGTTTGATGTATGGGGGATAGATTTCATGGGACCCTTTCCTTCCTCATACTCAAATAATTACATTCTTGTGGCAGTAGACTATGTCTCTAAATGGGTTGAAGCAATAGCAACTCCAACCAATGATAATAAGGTAGTCATGAACTTCCTCAGAAAACACATTTTTTGCCGTTTTGGGGTTCCAAGAGCAATCATCAGTGATGGAGGAAGCCACTTTTGCAACAAACCATTAGAGGCATTGCTCTTAAAATATGGAGTCAAACACAGGGTAGCCACACCATATCATCCACAGACAAGTGGGCAAGCCGAAATATCTAACAGAGAACTCAAAAGAATCCTGGAAAAAACTGTGGGAACTTCAAGAAAGGACTGGTCGATTAAGCTAGATGATGCTCTTTGGGCATACAGGACAGCTTTCAAAACACCAATTGGAATGTCTCCTTACCAACTAGTATATGGAAAAGCTTGCCATCTGCCACTGGAGTTGGAGCACAAGGCATACTGGGCCTTGAAACTTCTGAACTTGGACAACAAAGCCGCTGGAGAAAGAAGGATGTTGCAAATTCAAGAGTTGGAAGAATTCAGAGCGGAAGCTTATGAGAATGCCAAAATTTACAAAGAAAGAGCAAAGAAGAAGCATGACAGCAACATAGCCCCAAGGAAATTTGAAGAAGGGCAAAAAGTATTGCTATACAATTCTAGGCTGAAGCTATTTCCAGGGAAGCTAAAATCAAGGTGGTCTGGACCATTCCTTGTCACCAAGGTCTCCAATTATGGACAAGTAGAAATCATGGAAGAAAAGTCACAACGAACCTTCATTGTTAACGGTCAAAGACTCAAACATTACTTGGGAGATGTGGAGGAGAAGGACAAAGTTAAATATCACCTCAACTGAGGAAGCTGACCGTCAAGCTAATGACGTTAAAGAAGCGCTTGTTGGGAGGCAACCCAACCTGAGGTAATACCTTGTTGCTGTTTCTTTATTTGTTTTAATAAAAAGGGTGAAGTAGTTTCTGTGCATTGCAAAGAATTAAGTTTGGTGTTTCACACCAAACAATGAATTCATGGATCAATAATTCAAGAGGGAATGTGTGACTCTAAGTTTGGTGTTCCACCATAAAGATCAACTGAACACAACAACCTTTGAATTATATGAAAGGAACAACTATTCTAAGCAGTCACAGAAATGCTTAAAACCCTTAGTAGCAACATCATTCCAAGATAACTCAAGGATTCAAAAGAACAGAGAAGCAAGTGGGAGATTAAGTTTGGTGTTCACACACCAACCTAAGAATCCGATACTTACCCACACATAGTTGAGCTAACCACTCAAGTGCTTGAGAAGCAAGCAACTTCATTACTCTTTGCAGGAAAGGAAACAAGAACCTTAAAGCATGAAGCAACATTTAGGAAGAAGAAGGAGAAATCAAATTGTTTCCTGACAACAAAGAGAAAACGAGGAATTTCACAAGGTGGTATTGTTCCTTGATAATTCTTTAAAAAGGGCAAACAAAAGCATGCGTGTTCTGGTTTAAACTGTAAATGTTGAATCTTTCTGGAATGTGTAGTTTTTTTTAGTATGTGTGTTTGTTAATTGCTTTGAATAAAGTGAATGCCTAGATGTTTGGATATAACTTCACCTGATTAAACAAGTGCGTGCCATGCTTGTTCTGTTTCCAAAAAAATAAAAGAAAAGTTTGAACAAAAGTAACTTGGCTAAATTAGTGACAAATCAAGTAGAATTAAGTGGTGGTATGCATGCTTGATTGTTTAGTCAGATCACTAAAATTAGAGTGTAGAATTATCATTTTTATGTAGAAAGTGAAAATTGTCTATGGATCTTGATGAATAAATGTCTTTGGCCATGAAAAAGAAAGAAAAAGAAAAAAAAAAAAGCCACGGAAAAAGGCAACCAAAAAGCAAAAAAATTGAGAAAATAAGCTAGGTACCAATGGTTTGAACTTCTGAGACAAATGCCTGTGGTGTTTATGTATTAAGGATATGCTTGGATGAATAGGTTCTGAGGAGTGTTTCAACACTTGGTAACTTGGGTTAACTAACCCGGGATTATCAACCAAAAGTCCATTATCAAGAGCAACCTAAATACAAAACATTTAGTCACACAAAGAGGTGCTGGGCACCAATGTCTCAAGAAGAAATGTAAACTAAAATGCCTAAAGTGGATATGTGTAGTGCACTGATAAGAAAAAGATAATGCCAAAGGCTTGTGCAACACATGACACTAAGCAAACAAGGAGCAAAGAAGCTCTAAGAAAAAGAAAAGAAAAACAAAGAAGAGAAAAGTGCCAAAGACATAAGAATAACAAGAGGCCATAGCAATGCTTGATGGATGCAATGAAAAAGTGATAATCCTACCTGATAAGTATGAAAAAGTGATGCTGCAACTTTCTGCATAAAACCCTTCTGATGAACTTCAAATGCTTGCTAATATAGCCAATGTAATTGCTTTCTGTTTCATACTTTCTTCTCAAATAACTCAGGACTTGCTTAGGGACAAGCAAGTATTAAGTTTGGTGTTGTGATGCCAAGGCATCATAGGCTAGTTTCACTAGCATTTTTCTGTTAGTTTTAGTTGTTTTATGCATTTTCTTGAGCTTAAAGTAACCAAAAATGGTTAAATGAAGAACAAAGCAATGAACCATCCAAACAACATGATTTTGATGCATATTCCATGAGTTTTAGTTATAATACTTAAATGCTATGAATGGAAGATTTCTCATGAAATTTTGCAAGACTTTGATGCAATTGTTTGGATGATTTCAGGGAAGAAGAGGCTAGGCAAGGAAGCAACAAAATCAATAAAGGAAGCTTGAATATCACATGTGGAGTTTAAGTTCCAGTTTAAGCCTAAACTAGAGCTTAAACGCCAAAAATCATGAAGGATAAGAAATGCTGGAATTGAAGTTTAACCTCCAGTTTGACCTCAAACTGGAGGTTAAACGCCAGAATGAAAAGCCTCACTAAAGAAGCATTCCACGTTTAACCTCCAGTTTGACCTCAAACTGGAGGTTAAACGCCAGAATGAGTATGCCACCCAGGGAGGAGTTCCACGTTTAACCTCCAGTTTGACCTCAAACTGGAGGTTAAACGCCAGAACCAGGAAGAGTACCAGGGAGCCATTCCACGTTTAAGCTCCAGTTTGACCTCAAACTGGAGCTTAAACGTGTTCGACAGCTTTTCTACTCCAGGGTTGCTCTCTCCATTTCCACGTTTAACCTCCAGTTTGACCTCAAACTGGAGGTTAAACGTGTTCGACACCTCCAGGGCTACCATTCTAAGCTTCCACGTTTAACCTCCAGTTTGACCTCAAACTGGAGGTTAAACGTGTTCGACCTCCAGTATGCCTCCACCCTTTTCCACGTTTAACCTCCAGTTTGACCTCAAACTGGAGGTTAAACGTGTTCGACCTCCAGGGCTGCCCTTCCTATCTCCACGTTTAAGCTTCAGTTTAACCTTAAACTGAAGCTTAAACGTGTTCGACTACATGACTCTCCAGGGCTACCTTCTTCCATTTCCACGTTTAAGCTTCAGTTTAACCTTAAACTGAAGCTTAAACGTGCTTCTACAAAAGGCCTCACTGGAAGTGTCTGGCGTTTAAGCTGCAGTTTAAGCTTAAACTACAACTTAAACGCCACTCTTGGAAAAGGTTCCTGGGCCAAAAATATTGTGATTTAAGTTAGTCTTTGAGCACAAAGATTAACTTAAACTTACTTTGGTATGAAACCCAATTGAATATCATGGTTTATGGGATTGGGCCTGAAGGATTGATGAGTTTGAAATCTCAATTTATTGAGTCATGTGTCATTATTTGATTATCACTAAGTTGGCTCAATAAATGTTACAGGATTTGGATCAACAACCTCATCAAGATTATGGATCATAAACCCAAGGCAAAAGGAAAGCAAGGAGAGGCCTCAAAGCCCAAGAAGCACAACTGAAGCTCAATATAGAAAGTGTATAAATAGGATAGAAGTTAAGTTAGAGGGGACTTTTACTTTCACTTTTGAGCTAGTTTCCCTTTTCTTTGTAATTGAATTCAGAGCTATGATTCACTAAACCCCCTTTCATTGGGTTAGGGAGCTCTATTGTAATTCAATGAATCAATAATAGTTTATCTTCTTCTTCAATCTTTTCTCTTGAATTTTGTTAGAAAGCTTCTCGATCTAATTCCATTGAGTAGTTGTCTTGGGAAAGAAACTACTCATACTTGGAATCCTTCGGAGCCTTGGGAAAGGAATGGAGGATTCATGCTAGAGAAGCTTTCTCACAGTGGATTGGATTGGGGTTTGGATGGATATTGTGACATGTAATCCTACCAAATTGTGGTTCATGAAATTGTGTGGTATAATCAGTGATCAAGCATCATCTCTTCTTATGAACATTTAAACCAAGGGATTGGGAATTTGTTTGTTTTTAGAGAGCATTGGTGAGCCAAGGAATTGGGATCCAATCATATAAGATTGCCAAGCAAAATTCAATGAACGCATTGGTTGAGGAAGAGATAAACATGTTTTGATTTGGAGATCTCAATATCTCCTATAACCCAATGAATTCCCCAATTCTGATTTCCACTTTCTCTTTACATTCTGCTACTCAATTCATGCAATCACCCCCATTCCCTTTTAATTTCAGCAATTTAGTTTCTGCTCTTTAATTCATGCAATTTAAGATTCCGCCATTTCAATTTCTTGTCATTTACTTTTCCCGCCACTTTTACATTCCACAATACTCATCTCAATCTTGATTCCGCTCAACTAGAACACACTTCTAATCCGAATTGCTCACTCAACCAATCCTTGTGGGATTCGACCTCACTCTATTGTGAGTTTTTACTTGACGATAACCGGTGCACTTGCCGGAAGGAATTTTGCCGATCGTGCAATTTCTTAAATCGTAGCATAACTAGTTTATGCGCATCAGGGCGTTAAGAATACTTTTTAAAGGCTGCACGAAAAAATCCCGGTCAAAAACGACCTTTCCTCTTTAGGGCGAGCCGCCCCCCCGGCCCCCGGGGGAAGAATGGGCCGTAGAACGCAAACGGATCTCCGAACGGCAAAGCCGACCTCAACCGACTTGACTTCTATAACGGCTCGGCAGCCTATTATACGGAGGCGTCTCCAGTTGCCCAGACTCGACCTGGCCGAAGGATTGCTGGGCGCAATGCCAGCACTACGCGCGATGATTGGTCCTCCCCTAGGCAGCAAGACCCGGCACGCGGTCAACCGGGGAAGGACGTTGCCCGAGGGAGAGCTGGCACCCAGCAAGGTCGGGCCACCCCAAGGCCCGGAACGTGGTCCCCGCAGAAAGACGCGCCCGGGAAAGGGTGAGCAGGCACCCTGCGAGGACGGAAACAAGCCACTGCTGTCTCGCTCCATTGGGTACCAGTACACGCGTACCCCATCACGGTGACCAGGCATAGTGACTGGTCAGTTGCAGGGGACGGACTCGACGCTGTGCGCGCTGCAACGGATGCTGGTGAGGTTGCAACGGATGCTGGTGACGTTGCAACGGAAGCTGGGGGCGTTGCAGCGGAGGCAGGTCGCGTTGCAACGGATGCTGGGGTCGTTGCAACGGATGCTGCGCGCGTTGCAAAGTTGGCTGGGGGCGTTGCAGCGGAGGCAGGTCGCGTTGCAACGGATGCTGGTGACGTTGCAACGTTGGCTGGGTGCGTTGCAACGGATGCTGGGGACGTTGCAACGGAGGCAGGGCGCGTCGCAACGTTGGCTGGGGGCGTTGCAACGTTGGCTGGGGGCGTTGCAACGGAGGCAGGGTGCATTGCAACGTTGGCCGGTGACGTTGCAACGGAGGCAGGTCGCTTTGCAACGGATGCTGGGATCGTTGCAACGGAAGCTGGGGGCGTTGCAGCGGAGGCAGGTCGCGTTGCAACGGATGCTGGGGTCGTTGCAACGGATGCTGCGCGCGTTGCAACGTTGGCTGGGGGCGTTGCAGCGGAGGCAGGTCGCGTTGCAACGGATGCTGGTGACGTTGCAACGTTGGCTGGGGGCGTTGCAACGGATGCTGAGCGCGTTGCAACGTTGGCTGGTGACGTTGCAACGGAGGCAGGGCGCGTTGCAACGTTGGCTGGGGGCGTTGCAACGGAGGCAGGTCGCGTTGCCACGGTTGCTGGTGACGTTGCAACGGAGGCAGGGCGCGTTGCAACGGATGCTGGTGACGTTGCAACGGATGCTGGTGACGTTGCAACGGAGGCAGGGCGCGTTGCAACGTTGGCTGGGAGCGTTGCAACGGAGGCAGGGCGCTTTGCAACGTTGGCCGGGGGCGTCGCAACGGAGGCAGGTCGCGTTGCCACGGTTGCTGGTGACGTTGCAACGGAGGCAGGGCGCGTTGCAACGTTGGCTGGGGGCGTTGCAACGGATGCTGGGGGCGTTGCAACGGATGCTGGGCGCGTTGCAACGTTGGCTGGGGGCAGTGCAACGGATGCTGGGGTCGGTGCAACGTTGGCCGTGCGCGTTGCAACGGAGGCAGGGCGCGTTGCAACGTTGGCTGGGAGCGTGGCAACGGAGGCAGGGCGCGTTGCAACGTTGGCTGGGGGCGTTGCAACGGATGCTGGGGACGGTGCAACGTTGGCTGGGGGCGTTGCAACGGAGGCAGGGTGCGTTGCAACGGATGCTGGGTTAGGTGCATCGTTGGCTGGTTTCGTTGCAACGGAGGCTGCACAAAAAAATCCAGGTCAAAAATCGCACGTTTGCTCCGTTTTTCATTTTTTTTGAATTTCTGGCTTTCCAGGCGGTAAAAAAATCGGCAAAAAAAATCGGCTCGGTGTAAATTCACCAAATTTGGGGGATGGAAAGATCTTATTTTTCTAGAGGTTGTTGCATAAAACGGCGTCAAAATTCGACCTCTAGAGCACTTTCCTTGAGTATGTCTCCTCACGGAAAAGGACGTCTACCCGTGGCACTTTGGTAATGGCTCGGCAGCCTATTATAGGGGGGAGGGGTGTCATGCTGCTGAAACTCGAGTTGCCCAAAGGCTTGCTGGGCGCAATGCCAGCAAGATGCACGTTGCCTTGCCATCCCCTAGGCACACTAGCAAGCACGTTGTGGTTGTGGTGTGCCGCCGGGCTCCCCCGCCCCCACGGAGGCACCCGCCGTTGCAACGATGGCTCGGAGCGTTGCAACGGAGGAGCCAAATTTTCATATCTCAGAATTGGCTCGTGCATCTTTCGTGAAATTTTGAGGGAACCTTGGTAATATTATGTGAAGGCTGCACAAAAAAATCCAGGTCAAAAATCGCACGTTTGCTTTGTTTTTCATTTTTTTTGAATTTCCGGCTTTCCGGGCGGTAAAAAAATCGGCAAAAAAAATCGGCACGGTGTAATTCCCAAAATTTGGGGGATGGAAAGATCTTATTTTTCTAGAGGTTGTTGCAAAAAACGGCGTCAAAATTCGACCTCTAGAGCACTTTCCTTGAGTATGTCTCCTCACGAAAAAGGACGTCTACCCGTGGCACTTTGGTAATGGCTCGGCAGCCTATTATAGGGGGGAGGGGTGTCATGCTGCTGAAACTCGAGTTGCCCAAAGGCTTGCTGGGCGCAATGCCAGCAAGATGCACGTTGCCTTGCCATCCCCTAGGCACACTAGCAAGCACGTTGTGGTTGT